>NC_063337.1:54412293-54500714 GCF_021869965.1 Rhincodon typus | reverse complement strand
GAGATTATGACACAGAGTGAGGGCACATGTCATACAGTCATAGAGTCCGGAAACTCATCTTTCAAATGAACCAGTCCATGCTAAACATAATCCCAAACTAAACTAGTCCTACCTGCCTTCTCCTGGTCCATATCCCTCCAAACTTTTCAGATTTGTGTAAATATCGAAATATCAGTTTTGTGTACAAAAGAAAATGAATCAAAACAATAAGTTCATACGACTGAAATGTAATATCTGTATTAAATTTAGAAGTAATTTTAGAAATAAGCCTGCATCCCAGGAGAAGCCGCAATATCCACCATTTTAGATTTTCTTTAATATCCCTCAAGATGTGTTTTATTTCTGGTAAAATTGTCTGGTCCATTCCTTTATCTTACGGAAAGTTTCTCTATCAAATTCCCTTCACTAACGGACTCTTCCTGTTACATCATCTGGGAAACCTTTAATCAGATGAATGTCCATTGTAGCACATGGCAACTCCATAGAAGCAGGTAGTTTCTTCTTTGCAATCTCATGGATTTCTGAGCCACCTCATTTCTTCTTAACCATATACTAAATCTGTGGAGTTTGGTTTGGCTGCAGTTGAGTCATGCACAGCTCATCTTCATTTTGTGTAAGAAAATCTTAACTCTCAAACTAATGATTTTTCTCTGTTGAAATATGTAAGTGCTTTAATTTGACTGATTGTATAAGTTGGACATTTTCTTTGCCCCTCTGTGGGTGGTTTCTGGGCAAATTAGACATTTTCAATTCTTCAGTCATGTTACTCCAGGATAACTGTTTATTCAGTATGACCTCTGTCAATGAGACTGACAATTCTTCTTTGGAAGATGAAGGATTAAGATCTGCCTCTCCAACTTGGGTCATCTCATCACCTGACATTAAAGTCAATCTGCTGTACTAATTTATTCACCATATTGCTTTGCTTCTGAATAACTTCAGTTAAAGATTCATTCATGAGCTCAAGTGGGTCCCACTGCAAATTCAGTTTTTCCTCATCTGTATCTTAGAGTAAGAGAGTCATAGAGCTGGACAACATGGAAATAGACCCTTCAGTACAACTCACCCACACTGGCCAGATATCCTGAATTAATCTAGTCCGATTTGCGAGCATTTGGTCCATATCCCTCTAAACTCTTCCTATTCATATCCCTGTCCCCAGATGCCTTTTACATGTTGAAATTTTCCCAATCTACACCACTTCCTCTTGCAGCTCGTTCCAGTCACAGACCACTCACTGAATGAAAATGTTGTTGCTTGCATCTCTTTTAAATATTTCCCCTCCCACCTTAAACCTATCGTCTCTTGTTTGAAACTCCCCTACTCTAGGGAAAAGACCTTGGCTACTCACACTATCCATGACCCACACGATTTTATAAACTGTTATAAGGTCACCCCTCAGTTTCTAACACTCTTGGGAAAATAGCCCAGCCTATTCAGCCTTTCCCCATAGATCAAACCCTCCAGCCCTGGAAAAATCCTTGTAAATCTTTTCTGAACCCTTTCAAGTTTCACAACATCCTTCCCATAGCAGAGAGACCAGAAGTGAACAGTGTATTCCAAAAGTGGCCTCACCAATGTCCTGTAGAGTCGCAACATGACCTCTCAACTCATATACTCACTGCACTGAACAATAAAGACAACCATACCAAACACCTTCTTCGCTATCCTGTTTATGTGTGACTCCATTTTCAAGGAACTACGAACTTGAATTTCAAGGTCTCTCAGTTCATTAACACTCCCCAGGATCTTACCACTAAGTGTATAAGTCCTGCCCTGATTTGCCTTCCCAAAGTGCAGCACCTCACATTTATTTAAATTCAACTCCATCTGCCATTCTTGGACCCATTGGCTCATCCAATCAAGGTCTTGTTGTACTCTGACATAACATACTTTGCTGTCGTCTACATTATCAATCTTGTGTCATCTGCAAACTTACTAACCATACCTCCTATGTTCACATCCAAATCATTTATTTAAATATGACGAAAAGCAGTGGACCCAGCACCGATCCTTGTGGCACACTGCTGGTCACAGGCCTCTAGTCTAACAAGCAACCCTCCACTCTTTTAAACAAAAGCTGTAAATGCAAAAAATGCACACCCTGATCAGACACGCCCAGGACATGGACACAATGGCATGGAACACACAGCAAACCCAAACTCTGCTCTTTCAGACCAGAAAACAGCCTTGACTTTGTTGAACAAAAGTAAAAACCCTCTAACTCTGGGGAGAAAGAAAAACAAACAAATAAATAAATAAATCACTCTCCCTTGACTCCACTTGAACCAACCTCTTTTGGGCAAGGACCACGAGGGGCCAAAGTAAAAATAAACTCAAGCAAAATCAAAGAAAGCAAATTAATAAACAAACAAAGAAACAACTAAATAAATAAATCCTATCTGTCTCACACCCCTGGGGCAGGGAGAGCAATTGTTTAAAATCCAGAGGAATTTTTCCTGCTGGCGAGCAACGCGTACTCCTTCTCCAGGGACACCCGAGCACGGACGGAACGTTGAAAGAGGGGCAGACAGTCAGGAACGACGAGCCCCTCTTCGGCCCACTGCCTGGACCTATTGATGGCCGTATTGCCCAGGCCCAGGAGCAAAGCCCCGAGAAGGTTCATAGAGTTGGCTGCTCCTCCCTGCACTGGGTACCTGTAGGTCTGGAGTGTGGGGCTGAAATGCAACCAAAATGTTAACAGCAGCCGCTTCAAACAACTAAAAAGGGGCTGCAAATAGATGCACCGACACCTCCAGACCACAGAATGTCCATGTGGACTGGCTCCCAGTAAACTTACTCATTCCCCAGTTGCCCGGGAGCGCCCCCTGCAGCACTCTCCATCCCAGCCCTCCCGATGTAAGTGGGGAGGACCCCTTCATAGACGGTCCTGAACCTGGGATCTCTGCTGCCGGAGGGCAAACCATAACACCAAGGTGTGTCCGGGCAGTGGGTGAAGGCACAGCATTGAAGGGTGCGTCATCAACTTGCATAAAAAACATCTCCGTGCAGTTCGAAATGTCACCAGGAGGATATTCCTGAGAGAGGTCACTTTTTGGGGCAGTACATCACGGGGGAGGGTCTGTGACACAGGGTCAATGTCGAGTTCCTGATGGACAGGGGTCAGGTTACCCTGAAGGCCACCCACATGCCTGAGCTGCCTTGAGTGTACGCGAGGTACTGGGGCCGAGTGCCTTGTCTGTCAGGCTCTGGGTGGCTCGGGTCAGAAACCGGAGGTGGACCGCGCCCTCACAGTTAGCTGTGTTGGTGTTATCCGGCCGGCTCCTCTGCCATCCAGCAGGTCCCCAAATCCGGTTATCCCTGCATCCCGAGCTCTCTCCTCCCTCAGCCAGTGCAAACCGCCCTGGAGGATGAACCTGTTCCTGAGCAGCTGCTCCCTGCAAGACCAGCCACTCGTAATCTCCGCCAGGTCGGGTGTAGTGCCGCTACCGCTCAATCTGAAGGAGACCCGCCTGAGACCAGCTTTCTCCTGCCTGGCCTGGGAGGAGGTCACGGAGGACCCCCTCACGGTTCAGCACCACACTGGCTGATACCGGGTATTCTGGTTGGCGGAGGCTGTGAGGTGTTAAGCCTGCAAGGAGGTGGGGCACCTCCGGAGGAACTGTCCTTTCTCGAAAGTCGCTGTCAACACCTGAGCAGCTGCAGCTGCCATCATCACCCCTCCCCCCGCCAACCGCCCCCTCAGCCCCTGCAGGAGGGAGCTACCTCACTGATGGACACCAGTGAGGTGGGAGAAGAGTATCAGCTGGGAGGAAAGCCCTGAGGAAGACGAAGCATTTGGGGGCGGCCTCTCAGGAGGATTCCCCGTGTGACCCTGAAGGCCATCAGTCCCCCGGCCTGGGGAGGGACCCCTTTCAAATGTTGGTGGTGCTGGTCCCATTGGGAAGGCGGGGGGTTGGAGCTCTGTCGATGATAAAAGTGGAGTGAGTAGGTGGTGCCTCCAGTATCCCTTGTCCCATGTGTTCCACCAAACACCAGAGGGAAAAGGAAAAAAGGTGAACATGTGCTCACCACAGTGTGTTTAGCTCATATATCCCTCAAAGGACTGTGAGTTGACTCTTAATAGTAAAAGGAAATGTCCTTTATTGATTATAACACCATTAATACAATAATAACAATTATGCTTAAACTAAAAATTAACACTGTAAATCTGACTATTAACATGTAAATCTAAGTCAGTATCTTGTACTTTAACAACTTGGAATGATCAAACATCGTCACACTAGACCCTGCCGTTGATCCACATGGTGATGGTCGTTTGGTCTTTCTCTCCCGGTGGTCCCAGGGGTGTTGTTTCTTATGGTTGTCGGTCTCCAGTTACCACTCCCGAGGGTGCTGCTGTGGTGATTTTTATCCTTGGAAGCTTCCACACCCCTTTGGGAGGATCTTCGATTCCAACCAATGGATCAATCAGGAATTGATCCCCCGCTTGACTGGACCCAATCAGGCAGTGCCATGCGGATGGTAGGGTGGTCTTTGGTCCTGCATTTCTGAAAGTGTCAAGGGCACATAAGTCAGGTCGGGTTCTCAAATAAGAGTGTGAGGTGTCTCTTTATTCCTATTGACTTGGTAAATAGGCTTAGTCAATTGTTCACCGATATTACTAACACCTTTCACCCCAACCTCAAGTTCACCTGGACCAACTCTGATACCTCTGTCTCCTTCCTGGCCCTCTCTGTCTCCATCTCTGGTGACCGCCTCAAAACTGACATCTTTTTCAAGCCCACCGACTCCCACAGCTATCTGGACTACACCTCCTCTCACCCACCCTCCCTGAAGAATGCAATCCCATACTCCCAATTCCTCTGCCTCTGCCACATCTGGTCCCAAGATGGGGTGTTCCATTCCCGAACATCCCAGATGTCCTCTTATTTCAAGGACCATAACCTCCCCCCTCTGGTGATCGAAAGTGCCCTCAACCGCATCTCTAGAATTTCCCGCACTTCTGCCCTCACACCCCCTCCCCCCAACAAAAACAAAGACAGAATCCCCCTTGACCTCACATATCACCCTACTAATCAACATATCATTCTCCGTCACTTCCGCAACCCACAACCCAACCCCACAACCAAAGATATGCCAGATATCTGTCTTCCGTATGGACCACTCTTTCCGCGACTCCATCATCCACTCCACACTCCCCACTAACCCCCCCCGGCACCTTTCCCTGCAAACGCAGGAAGTGCTACATTTGCCCCTACACCTCCCCCCTTACCGCCATTCAAGGCACCAAACAAACCTTTCACATCAGACAGATGTTCACCTACACATCTGCCAGTGTGGTCTACTGCATCCGCTGCTCCTGATGTGGCCTCCTCTACATCAGTGAGACCAAGCGGAAACTCGGAGACCGCTTTGTAGAGCACCTACTCTCGGTTCGTGACAAGCAACAACACCTTCCAGTCGCGAACCATTTCAACTCCCCCTCCCACTCCCTGGGTGACATGTCCATCCTGGGCCTCCTCCAGTGTCACAAATGATGCCACCCGCAAACTGAAGGAGCAGCACCTCATATTCTGCCTCAGGAGCCTACAGCCTAATGGCCTAAACATGGAATTCACCAGTTTTAAAATCTCCCCACGCCCAGCCTCATCCCATTTCCAACCCTCCCTCTCATACCCACCTCCTTGACCTGACACAACCTGTCCATCTTCTCTCCCACCTATCCGCTCCTCCCACCTCACTGACCAATCCCCACCACTGCCTACCTGTGCTCACCTATCACCATCCCACCTACCTTCCCCAGCCCCATCCCTCCTCTCTATTTATTTCCCAGCTCCCTAACCCCTCCCCATTTCTGTAAAAGGGTCCCGATCCAAACTTTCCTGCTCCTCTGATGCTGCTTGGCCTGCTGTGCTCCTCCAGCTTTACACTGTGTTGTCTCTGACTCCAGCATCTGCAGGTCTTGCTATCTCTTAGTCAATTGTGTTTTGTGCTATCTGCAGATGCTGCCTGCCTGTCTGGGTCTGCAGCATGTTTAGTTCAGTGACTTTTGTCTGGATACTTTGGCCAACGCTTGGCTCAATTTCTCAGCATGCTTTATTATCCAATTCTGCCATTTTGAGTGGCCCATCCGGCTACAGTCCCTCCTGTTGATCCTGAATGCGTAGCATGATGGATCACATGATCGCAGACCAATTTCCATGTGGTGACTATATGATCATCCAAGCTGAAGCAAAGCACAACATACACTCAAACAACTGAACTGTTACAGATAGCATTTTGGGAAATTACACCGAACTGAGATCAAGCAACATCATCAGACTTTACATAAACAGAACATCAAAATTCAAATTTAACAACTAATCAAGCAAGTGTGGTAAACTAGGAATAAATAAGACATTGGGAATTCATAGCGACAATCAAACAAACATTACAAAATAAGGGTCATATACATATGTATCAGAAGTGAATAAACAAAGTTCGTATCCATGAACAACCATTCCATAGAACTTTACGTTAGAGAATACTAGAGAAAGAAAAATATTCGGCCTATATGATTTAACTAAGTTGGGAATTATACATGTACCTAACAAAAGTAGAGAGTCATAAACTGAATGCTGCAGCTGGGTCTTGGGATTTCACTCACTATTGCAGGTTCACTCATTCAATTTCATGTAAGCGGCTTTATGAATGAATTGAATGTGGTAATAGTAAACATAGGGCATTGGTGAGTGATTAGAAAAGCTACGAATGAACAAAGACGTGGTGGTAGTAAATATACAGCAGTTGTGAGTGGGTTGGTAGAAAGTACCTATAATACAAGGGTAAAGAAACCTGTAATACAATATCTCACAGAATCATAGAATAAGATGTTTTAAGACGATTAGTAGATATGTAATGTATAGCAATTTGATGCAATTAATTTACAGATTTGATGTAATCAATTGCGTAGTAACAGTTGGCCTGTAGGCTTAGGTAATTTCAATATAAGAACACAAAAAAAACTGTTGCAATGTGGTGCCTTTTTAATAGGCTTGTGGAAACTGAATTGAGTGAGGTCCTTATGTTCAGGCCTTGCGATAGTTCTCTTTGCCACTGAACAAATTTGACAGTGAAGGTGGTGAGGTATACCAGTGTACCCACAACACACCATCCTCACATCTGCCTGCGTCCGGTGGGACAAACCATAAGTATCCTGGTTACGTATATCCTGGTCTGTCTGGTGTTTCTTGGGTGTTGCTTCCGGTGATGATGAAGATCCCGATGAATTAGATCCTGATTATGTTTCGTGTGGTCCTGGGGGGAAGATGAACGTTGTTTCTGTTGTTATTCTTGTTTAATATCTGAATAGTTTATAACACGCGTAATGGACACCCTAACCGTCCTCCAATCATTTTTTTTGGATGAAAACCCATATGATTCGGGTGTAATTATGCAAAGCAATGATGGTAAATCCCATTAGAATTTACAGATTGTGAGTTGGTCCCACAGGACATATAGAGAAGTGTGAGTTGCATACGAGTGCCGACCATCAGAAACTATTGTATCTCACCTGGGGTGGTCAAGAACCGTTTCATCCTGGGCTAATGACTCAATACATTCATTGAGTAGGCACCCAACAGAGACTCATCAGTTTGTTCTGAATCCTGTCTCTGTGGGCCTGATAATATTATGTTCTCCAGGTTCTCATGTTCATGTGCTGTCATTCCCCCTAATGGTGATGCATTTAACGCTACAGGGTTCTACTTGACGGTCTGGTTCAGTTTGTCTTTCCTTTGTCATCACTAGTCTCTTAGCATTGTCTCATATCCATGTTGTGGATACGCCGCCTGGACTCTGAGTTGTCAGGGCTTGGGGTCTTTCGATTTCTTTGTCTATCGGGAATTATTGGGAAGTTCTGTCATGTCTGGGCTATCCGTCAAGTTGTTCCAATTGGTTAGAGAAATCAAGTTCTCCGGTAAGTCAGTTAGATCGTCCAGGGGTCCAATATTCATTGGAGTTACAGTCGATGGTTGTGATGGAAGAGTATAAATTTGATCAGGGTGGGGCAGTCCAGCTGAGAGGATGTCTCAGGGGGGTGTCCTTGGTCATGTCACTTGCTCTAGGGTAGTGTCATCCGCCATGCATGTTTTAAGGTGGTGAGAGCAGCTGTGTTGAATACCACAGACTTTTAACTGGTTTACATAGTACCAGCTGGTCTTTCCTGTGGCTAGTAGAACCTTGTATACCGAGGGACTCGCCTTATCGACCGCAGTGTGGGGACCTGAGTATTTAGGGAAAGAAAAGAACTAGTGTTGTATATCTGCAGCATCACCTGTTGTCCTAAAGAATATTCAACAGGGTTAACTTTACTGTCAAATTAAGCTTTACTGAATTTCCTTTTGGTTCCTAACCTGACAGCTGCTGCTAACTGCATGGTCTTGATATTTTCGGTGAGCTGCTATGACATTTTTTCGCAGGTGAGGGCAGTGAAGGCAGGTTCTGTGAGGTCAAGTCTGAACAAGTAGTCGCCCCCTCTCATGGGTCAGCCTGTTATTAGGATATGGGGGGGAAGACCCTGTGGATCGTAAGATGGTGTGGTGGATCGTAAGATGGTGTGGTGTATCACCATAAGGAAAAACGGAAATACTGTGTCCCAGGTTTTATTGTTCTGCTTCACCGTCTTCCTAATCATTTGTTTTAGGGTGTGATTCATCCTTTCCATGATCCCACTAGATTGGGGGTGGTATGCAATGTGGAATTTCTGTTTGATACCAAGCATAGTCATCACATTCTCGGCCAGTGAAATAATTTCCCTGATGTGACTCGCTGCTGCAGAGTAAACCCCATCTTGTAAATACCTGTTGTGTTAGGATTTGTGTGGTTGTTTTGGCCGTATTTGTCCTAATGGGAAAGGCTTCAACCCATTTTGTGAATATATCTATGATTGCTAGAATATAGGTAAATCCATTCCTACTTCGTTGAAGGGGACCTATACAATCAATTTGTAGATTGGCCCAGGGCCCTTCCACTGGACAGGTATACCTCAGTTCTCCCTTTTGGGTGTACCTGTCTGGATTATTTTGGGCACACATCAGGCAATTTTCTATGCAGTGTGCTACATCCTTACGTCACTCAGGCCACCAACACAGTTCTTTCAATCTTTCGGTAGTGGCTTCAATTCCCTGGTGTCAGAGGTGGTCACGGTACTGGTATATGATTTGACTTCTATCTTCAATCGGAACTACAAAAACTCCTGCTTTTAGAACTAATCCATCTTGTACTTCTAAGGAATTTTTCCATTTATCATAAGCACCTGGATAAACTCCCCCCAAAATCTGTTTCAAGGAATCATCGCGGCATTGTGCTTGCCTAAGGTCCTCTATGTTCGTTTGGCTCACAGTGATCGCATTTACCTGCTCTACTGTGGTTGACTGCCAGACTTCTACACGAGCACCTCCCTTAGCTAACTCACCCACTTTGCTGTTGTCATGCGAATTGTGGGGTGGTCTTTGGTCCTCCATTTCTGAAAATGTCAGGGGCACATAAGTCAGGTAGGCTTCCCAAATAAGAGTGTGAGATAAAAATCGAAAGAACTGCGGACACTGTAAATCAGGAACAAAAACAAAGTTGCTGGAAAAGCTCAGCAGGTCTGGCAGCATCTGTGAAGGTAAAAAACAAAGTTAACGTTTCGCGTCCAGTGACCCTTCCTCAGAACTGATGGTGGCTGGGAAAACGTCAGTTTGTAGTGTGTGTGTGTAAGAGTGTGAGGTGTCCGTTTATTCTGGAAACAGCTCAATGTTTCCTAATGCCCTGGTAAATAGGCTTAGTCAATTGCGTATTGTGCTGTCTGCAGTTGCAGCCTGCCTGTTTGGGTCTGCAACTTGTTTATTTCAGTGGCTTTTGGCTGGATATTTTGGCCAATGCTCGGCTCAATTTCCCAGCATGCTTTATTATCCAAATCTGCCATTTTGAATAGCCCGTCTGACTACAACGTTTGAAGGGGAGGGGTGGTATCAGGGCAGTGGAGAGATGGAAGTGCCTTTTCTTCCCTCATCCTCACAATAAAGGCCCCGCTCCTCGGTGTTGGAGGGAAGGGCATGTCCAGTACTAACAGCATCTACCCCAAGGATGAGGGAGTCGTGTCCCCACAAACCCTTTCCCTCCTCGCTAGGTGAGGCGGACATGAACCCACCCCGCAGACAACTGCAACTGGATCAGGCCCCTCAGGGGCTGAGGTGGGTGTAGCTGCTCAGGTCTTGCCCACGCCACAAGAACCCAGAATCTCAACCACAGCTCCCCCCTCTTCTACTCGCAGGAAAAAAGACATGGGGTCCGCCAGCAACTCTTTGTGCTGCTAGCCAGCGATGAATCCTTTTGTCTCAGGTCGGGAGGGCATCAGGGCCCAGGTGAGGGACTATTATAAAGGTTTCTTCTCTCCGGATCCATCCAGCGAGGAAGCTCGTGACGTTTTGTGGGAGGACCTGCCACAGGCCAGCCCTGAGGGAGCCAAGAGGCTCGATGCCCCTCTGAGCTTGGAGCAGCTGACCAATGCCCTTGAACGTCTTTCCAGGGGTAAGTCTCTGGATAGGCTGACCATGGAGATCTTCAGGGCATTCTGGGACATCCTGGGTGG
Source organism: Rhincodon typus (assembly GCF_021869965.1). NCBI lineage: Eukaryota > Metazoa > Chordata > Chondrichthyes > Orectolobiformes > Rhincodontidae > Rhincodon > Rhincodon typus. The sequence goes on along the minus strand of NC_063337.1, from coordinate 54,490,135 downwards.
TGACTGTGCCCGGGTCCTGGAGGAATGTATCGCCACCAAAGAGATGTCCCTTACTTGGTGCAGTCATTGAGCTGTCATCACTCTGTTGCCTCAGAAAGAGAATCTCCGTTTGTTGAAGAATTGACTTCCGGTCTCCTGCCTCAGCATGGACTACAAAATCTTTGCCAGGGCACTTTTGACTCACCTTGAACCACATGATCCACCCTGACCAGTCCTACACCGCCCCGGGCTGAGACATCCATGACAACATCCATCTGGTTTGGGACGTGATCCATCATTCCCAGAGGGCAGGCCTGTCGAGTGCCTTTCTCTCCCTAGATCAGAAAAAGGCAGAGAGGATCATAAGTATCTGCTTGGGAGTCTGCGTGCATTCGGGATCAGGATGCACTTTATCCCCTGGATCCGACTTCTGTTTGCCCCCGCGGGGTGCCTAGTGAGGGTTACCAGATCCCTGATACTGCCCTGTGCTTTGGGAGAGGAGGGCGACATGGCTGCCCCCTGTCCGGCCAGATTTATTCTCTCTCTGTGGACCCGTTCCTGTGCCTTGAGTGTAAGCGGTTTTGGGTTTGGCTGTGGTCAGGGTGGGGCTGGAGGTGGTTTTCTTGGCATTTGCTGACGATGTGCTCTTCATGTTCACAAACCCAGCTGACCTGTGGAGAATGCATGAGTGCCAGAAGGTCAAATCTGCAGCATTGTCTGCAATGGTCAACTGGAACAAGTGTTCGAGACTTCTGGTCAATCTATGGCAAATGAACGCCATGTCAGAGGAGCTCCAGTGCTTCATGTGGAGTTCCACTCATCTCTTGTACCTAGGAGTCCATCATTGCCCTGATGAAGAATCCTGGCTGGAGAACTAGCACAAGTTGGAGACCAGTGTAAACACTAGGCTAGCATGCGGGATAGGACTTCTCCGAGTGTTGTTCTGCAGGGTGTGAGTATTGGCCATAAACCAGCTGGTGGCCACCATGTTGTGGTACCAGTGGATCACTTTGGTCCCTCCCTCTGGTTTTGTCACCACTATCCAGAAAATGCTCGTCGTGTTTTTCTGGAATACGAGGCAACACTGGGTCACTGCTGCAATTCTGAGTCTCCCTTTTGAGGAAATGTGGTCGAGCAATGGAATGCCTTTGCACCGCGATAGTGACTTTCTGCCTTCAGACCCTGCAGTGATACCTTTCATCGAGCCTCCTCCAAGATGGTGCGCCCTGATGACCTATTTCTTTTGTCAGGTGTGCAGCCTCCGTTACGACATGCAGTTCCTGTTTGTGGAATGGTCCTGCCCTTGGGTTTTTTTCCAGTAATTGCCTGTATTCTATCTGGACCTGATCGCTCACATACGCTGCCTTTTACAGGGAAAGCAATCCTCCACCATCACCTTCTGTCCCCTACCTTCGAGCCAGTTCTGTATCCAAGTGGCTCGTTCTCCCTGTATTCCATGTGATCTCACCTTGCTGACCAGTCTACCACGTGGAACCTTGTTGAACACCTCACTGAAATCCATATAGATCACGTCCACCACTCTGCCTTCATCAATCCTCTTCATTATTTCTTCAAAAAACTCAATCAAGTTAGTGAGACACAATTTCTCACACACAAAGCCATGTTGACTCTCCCTAATCAGTACTTGTCTTTCCAAATACATATAAATCCTGTCCCTCAGGATTCCCTCCAACAGTTTTCCCACCACCAATGTCAGGCTCACTGGTCCATAGTTCCCTGGCTTTTCCTTACCACCTTTCTTAAATAGTGGCACCACATTAGCAAACCACCAGTCTTCCAGCACCTTACCTGTGGCTATCGATGATACAAATATCTCAGCAAGGGGCTGAGCAATCACTTCCCTAACATCCCACAAAGTTCTAAGTACACCTGATCAGGACCTAGGGATTAATCTACTTTCATACATCTTAAGATGTCCAGAACCTCCTCCTCTGTAATATGGACAGTTTTCAAGGTGTCACTATTTATTTGCCCAAGTTCTTTAGCTTCTATATCTTTCTCCACAGTAAACACTGGTGCCAAATACTCATTAAGTATCTCCCCCATCTTCTGTGGTTCAACACATTGCTGATCTTTAAGGGGCCTTATTCTCTCCCTAGTTATCCTTTTGTCCTCAATGAACCTGTAGAATCCTTTTGGATTCTCCTTAACCCTATTTGCCAAAGCTATCTCATGTTTCCTTTTCGCCCTCCTGATTTCCCTCTTAAGCATTCTTCGATTGCCTTTATACTCTTCTAGGGATTCATTCGATCCCTGCTGTCTATACCTAACATCAGCTTCCTTCTTTTTCTTGACCAAAACCTCAATTTCTCTAGTCATCCAGCATTCCCTAAACCTACTAGCCTTGCTGTCACCCTAACAGGAACATACTGTCCCTGGACTCTTGTTATCTCATTTTTGAAGGCTTCCCATTTTCCAGCTGTCCTTTTACCTGCGAACATCCAGCCCCAGTCAATGCCTAATACTGTCAAAATTGGCCTTCCTCCAACTTAGAACTTTCACTTTTAGATCCAGTCTATCTTTTTCCATCACTATTTTAAAACTAATAGAATTATGATTGCTGGCCCCAAAGTGCTCTCCCACTGACACCTCAGTTTCCTGCCCTGCCTTATTTCCCAAGAGTAGGTCAAGTTTTGCTCCTTCTTTAGTAGATACATCCACATAGTAATTCAGAAGATTTTCTTGTACACACTTAACAAATTCCTGTCCATCCAAGCCCTTAACCCTATGGCAGTCCCAGTCTATGTTTGGAAAGTTAAAATCCCCCACCATTACCACCCTATTATTCTCACAGATAACTGAGATCTCCTTACAAATTGCTTCTCAATTTCCCGCTGATTACTGGGCCGTCTATAATACAATCCCAATGAAGTGATCATCCCTGTCTTATTTCTCAGTTCTACCCAAATAACTTCCCTGAACTTACTCCCAAGAATATCTTCCCTAAGTATAACCATAACATTATCCCTACAAAACCGCCTCTCTTCCTCCTCTCTTGCCAACCCCCTTTCTATTTTTCCAAAGCATGTATTCTCTGGAATGTTAGGAATGTTAAGCTGCCAGTCCTATCCATCCCTGAGCCGCATCTCTGTAATCACTATGATATCCCTGTCCCATGTTTCCGATCATGCCCTGAGTTCATCTGCCTTACCTGTTACGGCTCTTGCATTGAAATAAATGCAGTTTAATTTATCAGTCCTACGTCATTCTCTGCTTTGTTCCTGCCTGCCCTGTCTGTTTGTCTTGCTGCTTTTCCCAATTGCACCAGTCTCAGACCAGTTCCATTTCTCAGTATCACCCTCGGGGTAAGCCCCACCCTCCCTTTCCTGCCCTAACTAATTTAAATCCGCCCCAGCAGGTCTAACAAATTTTTCCACTGGTATATTAGCCCCTATCAACTGAGGTGCAATCTATCCTTCTTACACAGGTCACTTCAGGGTTTGGGCCTGAAACGCTGACTTCCCTGCTCCTTGGATATTGTCAGACCTACTGTGCTTTTCCAGCTCCACATTTATTGACTCTAGCTTCCAGCATCTGCAGTCCCTACTATCTCCATATGAAATAATCAGATTAATCGATCAGAGCAGGCCTAAAGGTTCTGAGTGGCCAATGTCTATATCTAATTTGCATGTTTGCACTGGAGAAGGTTAAGAAGATTTTGAATGCAAATAGCAACTTAGAGCATTCATATGAATTATGATATATTATTCTAAGTTTACCTCTAACTTAGCTAAAATATTTGATCCACTAAGTTGACCAAAAATGGAATATTTCAGTCTGTGGAGTCTCAGAAAACATTTGAACAAGTGAAGAAAGCATTGATTCGTGATGCCAATGTGAGACTCCATGATCCCTAGAAACACTTATTCTAATGTGTGATGCCTCACTATAGGGCTTAAGTGTGGTATTAGCTTACATAATGGAAGCGTGTAGAGATAACTGTAGCTTGTTGTTCATGTACTTGAACCAAACCTGATTATTACTCACAATTTGAGAAGGAGACATTCATTTATAGTGTTACTAGCTGCCACAACACCTCTACAGTAAGAAATTCACTTTGTTAATTCACCAGCAATTCCTTATAATTATATTTGTTTCAAAGAAGGGACCATCCCAGGCGGTAGAACAGCTTTTTTTAATTCACTTGTGGGACATGGGCATCGCTGGCTGGTTGGCATTTATTGACAATCCCTAGTTGCTCCTGAGGTGATGGTGAGCAGCTTTCTTGAACCACTGCAGTCCCTGTGCTGTAGGTAGACTCACACTGTTATTAGGGAGGGAATGCCAGGATCTTGACCTAGTGACAGTGAAGGGACAGTGATATATTTCCAAGTCAAGATGGTGAGTGGCTTGGAGAGGAACTCGCAGTTGGTGGTGTTCCCATGTATCTGCTGGCCTTATCCTTCTAGATGAAAGTTGTCATGGGTTTGTGCTGTTTAAGGATCTTTGGTGAATTCTTACAATGCATCTTGTAGATATACACACTGCTGCTACTGAGAATCAATGGAGGAGGTGGATGTTTGTGGATGTGGTGCCAATTTTAAGCAGACTGCTTTGTCCTGGATAGTGTCAAGGTTCTTAAATGTTGTTGGAGTGCACTCATCCAGATAGATGAAGAGTATTCCACCACACTCCTGACTTGTGTCTTGTAGATGGTGGCCAAGTTTAGGGGAGTCAGGAGGTGAGTTACTTGGTGTAACAAGATTCTCAGTTCAGAGAGGTACTTTGATGTTGACCCATCAATGCAACTTTCAATATCATAAGTCAGCAAATGATGCTGATGTGAAGATTGATTTAATTCTAGCCACTCAGTTACTTGTGAATTACTTTGCAGATACAAATGACATGCCATCATTTGGTACTCCGTAAAGTGTTCAATTGTGTCACAAATGGCTGGACTCAACAATAAGATGATGAAAAATTGCAGGAACATTTCACATGTAGAAATCAACTAAGTGTGAATCAAGGTTGTCTCTTTTAACATTTAAGAGTCACAATTTTGCCAAGCTTTAGAAGGAGATTGTTAGAGGAAATTCATCAAGAGCACAAAGGGATTATATTTATCAAAACAGTAGCATGTAACTGTTTTTAACACTCAAATGTAGAGACAGATATTGAAGGTGAAATGTTGAGAATTGTGTCTCTGAATGGATTAACACAGGTTCCTTTCATGTCAAGGTCAAACAGAAAAAAATACTGTGGGAATGAGTATGTGTCAATTTCTTTGAAGTGTAAGGGAAGGAACACATTGATTTGGTTCATTGCCGTAGGAAATTGATAAGTTTATGCCCAATAAATAAAATGGCAAAAATGTTGAGGTTTTGAGAAGTTAGTTTGCAGTTCATGGATTACCAGATGTGTTGGGATCAGATAATTGTCTACATTTCACACAAGAGTAATTTGAAATATTTTTGAATAAAAATAAAAATACTACCATATCACTCAGCATTGAATGGTGCTGCAGAAAGAGGTGCACAGATGATAAGGAAGTATTTGCAGTATCACAGAATGACAGAATGTGACAGTGCAGAAGGACATCATTCAGTCCATCATGTCTGCACCAGCTTCTTGAACGAGCACTTTACCTAAAGCTATCATCTGCCTTCAAACCCTAAGTCTACAAATTCAACCTTTTCAGATAACAGTTCAATTTTGTTTTTAATGTTTCGATTGAACGTGGCTCCATCACTGTCATTAGCAGTGCATTCTGGAACTTAACCTCACATTGTAAAAAAGGCTTTTTATTGACACGTTTGCTTGGTTTATTTATTGTTTTTAATCTGTGCATTCACTCTCGATTCTTTCACGAATGTGATTCTCTCTAACAGCTCCGTCCAAATTTCTCTTGATTTTGACATTTCAATCTCAGCATTCTCTTCTCCAAGTAACTTAGTTCTAACTTCTTCAATCAATGTTCTGCACCAAAGGTCCACATCCGTGCAACCATTTGCATGACTCTTTTCTGCATTGTCTCCAATACCATCACTTCCTTCCAAAAGGCCATGTCCAAAATTGAATGTAATACTCCAGTATATGTCAAACTTGTGTCTGACACTGGTCATAGGCCTCCAGTCTGAAAAGCAACCCTCCATCACCACCCTCTGTCTTCTACCTTTGAGCCAGTTCTGTATTAAAATGGCGAGTTCTCCCTGTATTCCATGTGATCGAACCTTGCTAAGCAGTCTACCATGATGAAACTTGTTGAATGCCTCACTGAAATCCATATAGATCGGATCCACCACCCTGTCGTCATCAATTCTCTTCGTTACTTCTTCAAAAAACTCTATCAAGTTGGTGAGATATGATTTCTAACGTGCAATCCCTAATGTCGACTATTCCTACTTAGTCCTTGCCTTTCCAAACATATGTAAATCCTGCCCCTCGGGATTCCCTCCAGCAACTTGTTCACTACCGGTGTCAGATCCACCACTGTATAGTTTCCTAATTTTCCTTAGCACCTTTCTTAAAATAGTGGCACCACATTAGCCAAGCTCCAGTCTTCCAGCACCTCACCTATGGCTATCAATGATACAAATATCTCAGCAAGGGGCCCAGCAAACACATCCCCAGCTTCCCACAGAATTCTAGGGTCCACCTGATCAGGTCCCTGGGAGTTATCCACGTTGAAGTGTTTTAACATGTTCAGAACCTCCTCCTCTGTAATATGGATATTTTTCACGATGTCGCTGTTTCCCTTCATTCCATATCCTTCTCCACAATAAACACTGATGCAAAATACTTGGTAATATCTCCCCCCTCTCATGCGGTTCCACACATAGGGCGGCCTTGCTGATCTATAACAGGGCCTATTCTCTCCTTAGTTACCCTTTTCCCTGCCTCCTTGACCTGACACAACCTGTCCATCTCCTCTCCCACCTATCCGCTCCTCCCACCTCACTGACCAATCCCCACAACTCCCTACCTGCACTCACCTATCACCATCCCACCTACCTTCCCCAGCCCCACCCCCTCTCTCTATTTATCTCTGAGCTCCCTTCCCCCTCCTCCATTTCTGAAGAAGGGTCCTGACCTGCAACATCAACTTTCCTGCTCCTCTGATGCTGCCTGACCTGCTGTGTTCCTCTAGCTCCACACTGTGTTACCTCTGACTCCAGCATCGGCAGTTGTTACTATCTCTGCTTACCTTTAGTGACTGGTGTATGTGGACACCGAGGCTTTGTTGCACATTCTCCTCTCTCAATTTATAACATTCAGACAATAGTCCACCCATCACCAAATCATGTTTTTGCTCCTAAAGTGGATAACCTCACACTTATACACATTTTACAGAATCTGTCATGTATTCGTGCACTCACTCAGCTTGTTCCAATCACACTGAAACATCTCTGCATCCTTCACACAGCTCATCCTTGCAGCCAGCTTTGTGTCATATGCAACACTGGTAAGAACATTTCCAGTAATTTCTCAATCATAGACCCACAGTGGCAGTTAGCGCTCTTCACGTTATCCCTGCGTTGGAATCCATGGGTGAACGCCATCATTGAGAGAGCTGCAACAAGCATTCAAAATGATTTAGTACAGCAAAGCTTGCAGCCCTCAGGGTATTCCAGGTGAAACAGGGGGCTTTTGTTCACATTAAGACTTCTAACAATTTGGGAGGAATAAGGATTTCACTTCCCTCCAGATTTCAGGAATATGACAATAATGACTATGTTTCAAAAAGGAGAGAAATCAAGCTGCGTAAATTATTGAAGTGTTTTTCCCTTGTCCAAAGCAGGGAAAATCTCAACACTTCGTTTTACTGAGTCATCTACTTCCCGCGATTGGGGGAATTCATCCAGAGGCACAGTGTGGCTTTCCACCAGAACGCCTGACATAGTCTTTGTGCAGACAAACCAAGATAAATGTCAGGAACAATACCTCCATTGCAGTCATTGATCTGACAAGGGCAATTGAATCAATACATCATGAGGCTCTCTGGATTCTACTCCAGAAACTTTGATGTCCAAGAAGTTTCTTTACAATCCTGCAGCTGCTTCATGTTGATGTGAATGAAGCTTTCTTGAGTGGATATTCTGAAACAGACCAGTTCCAGATTCAGACTGACTTCAAGCAAGGCTGTGATGGGCCCTATGGTGGTTACATTCTATCTTGTGATTATTCACTTCATCAACGATCAATTGCTTCCTGGTTTGTTAAATTAAAGCAGGATGCAAGCGAGGTGGGGGAATTGAATTATTAATAAAGGAAACCACATTGCAGTAGTGAGGGAGGCTGGCCCAGAACAGTTTTCAAATGATGCTATCTGGTAGAACTCAGAAATAAAAATCGATTATTTTGGTGAGATTAGACTGGAAGTCTCCAACAGTCAGAGGGAGATAGATGAGCAGACATGGAAAATAAAAAATAAGATATCTGGGATTTCAACTTTCCTAATATTAGCTGGAATCACTATGTTGCAGAATGATTAGATGGGGTGGAATTTTTGAAGTGCATCCAGGAGAGCTTTTATGTGCCAGAATGTACATAGTCCTTCCAGAGATGGGGCAGTGCTTCACCTTATCCCAAGGAATGAAATGGGTTAAACTGTCAGCGGGAAAACAGTGGGCCAATCAAATGGTTGAAGTTTCAGTCGGTGAGCATTTTGGGGATTATGATCATAACTTTGTAAATTTCAAAGTAAGTATCGGGGGAGATAAGGAAAATGCAGAAATGAAGTATCAAAATTGGGGAAAGGCCAATTTCAATATTATTAGACAGGATCTGGCAAACACAGACTGGGAGCAGCTAAAAGTAGTATAGTGAGAATTCAGGGCCAGAGTATTCCTCTAAGAGTGAGGGGCAAGGCCAACAAGTCCAGGGAACCCTAGATATCACGGGATATTGAGAATTTGACAAAGAAAAAGAGGCAAGCTTTTTCTTTCCTTTATTCATTCACAGTTTGAGGGTGTCACTGGCTAGGCCAGCATTTATTACCCATCCCTAATAGCCCAGAAGGCAGTTATGAGTCAACCACATTGTTGTGGATCTGGAGTCACGTGTAGGCCAGACCATGTAGGGATGGCAGTTCCCTAAAGGACATATAGTGAACCAGATGGGTTTTGCCTGACAACCAGCAATGGATTCATGGTTAATAAAAATCGAAAGAACTGCAGATGCTGTAAATCAGGAACAAAAACAAAGTTTCTGGAAAAGTTCAGCAGGTCTGGCAGCATCTCTGAAAAAAATATCAGAGTTAATGTTTCGGGTCCGGAGGCCCTTCCTTGGTTCTGAGGAAAGGCCACCGAATGGATTCATGGTCATCATTAGACTCTTAATTCCAGATATTTATTAAATTCAAATTCCACCAGCTGCTGTGGCAGGATTTGAGTCCAGGTCCCCAGAACATTACCTGGGTCTCTGGATTAACGGTCCAACGATATTACCACTAGGCCCCTAAGGGAGGCAATGTTAGGTACAGGACATTAAAAACAGGGAGGCCCTTCAAAAGTATAGAGAGTGTAGGGAGGTACTTAAAAAGGAAATTAGAAAGGCAATGAGAGGTCATGAAATATCTTTGGCACACAGGATTAAGGGAAACACCAAAGCATTTTGTAAATACATTAAGAGTAAAATGTTAACCAGGGACAGAGTGGAGCCTATTAGAGACTAAAGGGGCAATCTGTGCATGTAGCCAAAAGATGTGGGTGGGCTTTAAAATGAATAATTCTCCTCTGTATTCACAGAATAGATATACATTATAGGTTGCGATTTCAGTTGGGACGGAGAGGTTTGAGAGCATGTTAAGATTAGTAAGGAGGAGGTACTAGATGTTTTAGAGGGCATAAAGGTGGACAAATTCCTGGGGCCTGATGAAACATATCCCAGGCTGCTAGAGAAGGCAAGGGAGGAGATTACTGGGGCCCTGGCTGATATATTTAACAATTTGCTGGTCACTAATGAAGTGCCCAATGACTGGAGGATTGCTGATGTGGTTTCTTTGCTCCAAAAGGGCAGCAGGGATAGGCCAGGTAATTACAGACAAGTTAGCCTGATGTCAGTGGTAGGAATACAATAGGAAAAAGTTCTGAAGGACAGGATTAATCAATATTTCTAAAGGGTAGGATTGATATGGGATAGTCAGTATGAATTTATTAGAGGGAGATCCTGAATGACTAATTTAATTGAGTTGTTGAGTAATTGAGAAGGGTAAGATATACACAATGTCAATGAATAGTAAGTCCGTAGGGAATACTGAGGAACAAGGGACCTTGGTGTACAAGTCCATAGATCCCTGGCATCAGCTCAAGCAAACGGAGCGATGAAGATGGCATATATGATGCTTATCTTCATTGGCTGCAGCGTAGAACATAGGAGCCAGGAAATCTTGTTTCAGGTTATAAAGCATAGGTTAGGCCACAGACGGAAAACTGTGTGCAGTTCTGGTTGCCACACTATTGGAAGGATGCAATTGTCTAAGATGAAAAGTCTCAGTTGGGAGGACAGACTTGGGCCTGTTTGCCTCGGAGCAGAGGAAGCTGTGAGGGTTCTGATTGAGGTATATAAAACTGTGAGAGGCACAGACAGGGAAGAACATGAGAACCTTTTCCCAATGGCAGATATTTCTAAGACCAGAGGGCACACGTTTAAGGTAAGGCATAAGTGGTTTGGGGAGATCTGAGGAATTTCTTTTTCATCCAGAAAGTGATAGAAATATGGAATGTGCTGCCTGAGAGCCTGCTGGTGGCAGGTACTCGTGCAACATTTATGAAGCATCTGGATCGGCTCTTAAAATGCCAGGGAGTGGGCTATGGATCAACTGCAGGTAAATGGGATTAGTATTGTTTGGTGTTGTTGGCCAATATAGACATGGTGGGCAGAAGGAGCTGTTTCTATGACTCAATGACTTCAAATGTAAAACATTTTAACCTCAGTCACCTCCATGTGAAAATTGATCTGACTTCGATGAAGATACATAAAGTATAATGTGCAGGTGACTGTCGTGTCTTTGCCCATTCTGAACCAAATTTGTATGCCACTCTCAATTCTGCATACAAAAATCAGCCTGTCCTTAAATGCTGCTGAAGCAAAACTCATATCAACACGGATCTGCGAAGTCAAATATTCCATTACCCACACATGCTGAAACAGAAATTCTGGAATATGTTCAGGACTTCCCATATCTTGGCAGCTACCTCTCTCAAAAGGTTGAGGAGATCCAACAGCAAAACTCTCTGTAAACTACAATAGGGAGAGTTTGACAACAAATATCCCTGCAATTCAACAAAACCTTGTAATTATAAAACAGTCACCACACTCATCTGCTGTTGTGAGACCTAGACTGAATATCAATGGTATATGAGAGAGGGAGAGAAATTACATCAGCAAGAGCTCAACCAAATTCTCCGGACTCATTGAGAGGGCCCTCAAACAGATGCCAACACCCTTCTTGAAATCCACTCTCCCAACCATCAGTCACTCCTGCACATGATTATGGAACCTAGCAGAGGGGAAATGGGAGAGCTGGGTGCCTCTGAGAGCATAACCCTCCCCATCTTTGTTGTCAAATCCTCTATGTGCCCCATGACACCAATCCCAGAAAATCCTCCGTCCGTCACCTTCCTCTGGCCTTGATCCACAGTCCTGGACTTCCGATGGGTGTAATTCCCATACACTGTCTCCTGGCGGCGTTACTGAGCGAGGGACTTCATGGCAGGCGGTATTTCTGCTCTGTGTGATCCTGATCGTCTGGAAAGTCCTCCGGTAGCATGTTATTTGCTTGATTGGTTCATGTTTCAGTAAGGCACCCCCAAAAGGAGGCAATGCAAGACTCTGACCGTCTCCCTGTCATCTCCATGAAATTTCCCTCAGCAGTTTTTTTTTCCTGGACAACCCATTGAACGTTTCGCTTTCGTTACTTTTTAGATAGTGGACGTTTTAATTTTAAATCTGTATCATTCTATGCCAATTTCGTGATATTTTAAAAAAAAAGAATAATGGGCAGAATTTCCGAGGAATGACTATCCCACAAAGATTGCTTGTTCCTACAGATTGACACTGCGACTCTTCTATTTGATAAAAAGAGGCAGCTCTGCATTTCTGAGAGGAGATTCCAATCAATGCTCCTTCACAAATGTTTGCAATTGTGACAGTTCTGTAGGGGTGCAGTACTATCAGGGGAAGACAAACCCCATACCCCCTTTTCACAACAGTCCTGATAGCCACATTGACAGCTGCAATTTCACTTCGTTTCGTTGGAACCCTCTATAATTCTCCAATTTAAGCTGAGACCTTCAGCGGGCTCCAGACTTAGAGGGATTGCCCGGCAGGATCTTCAATTTCCCGGGCATTTCCTTTGGAGTGTATTACAATGGGGTTTCCATCAGGTCCCCGTGTGCATCTCGCATCTACAATTAAATAACAACTGTCAGGCCATTGGTAAATCTGGGCCGTGGTTTTTGCTGATATTTCCTTCTCGAGAGCTAACTTGTTATCACTGATTAAAATCCTCTGAAATATGCACAGCTTTTCGTTTAATTAACTTCACTAAACTGACGATTGCTTTAAGATCATTCTTTATTTAATAGTTCAGTGATTACTGCATCTAAATTGACTTAAAGTTCCTTATTTAACAAGCAAAAGCTAAGGGTTGCTGTTACTACAATATACTGGGAAATCGATAATGGTATAACATTAGCCAATCTCAGGGCAGTCTGATTATCTGGTTCCTAATGCTGCCCAGCTTGCTGTATACATCGAACAATCTTTACTTAAAAACTTTGACATTTAGACAGAGCTTTTGAGCCTGGACGTCCTCCCTATACTTCCATTCCGTCTACCCCATCCAAAGTTAACCTCTTTTACTTCCCAAATTCTTGAGAGAGCTGCAATGTTTTCTCTCCACGCTTTAGCTAAACACTATATACCTTTGAATTATATAGTTTAAATATGCCTTATTTAATTCATGTTTCTCATACGCACACCCCATTGTAATCCTTTACTGCCATAACCGCCTCCTATTTTGGCATTTGATTTTTAATGTTTTGAGCATTATGTACACATATGTCATTAGGTTGTACCTTGGGATATTTTAGCTGTTTCGCAGAGTATCAAGGAAGGTTTCTCTCTGTGATGTCAGGCAGTGTTCTTCCCACTACCATCCCAAACCTGCCTCATTTATAACATACCCCGCTTCTACAGCACCTCATTTGCCCAATAATGACTGGATTCTACCACTTGTTGTTTGCCAGAAAAGCCCACCACTGCCACAATATCCCAGAATAAACCATTATTCCTGGTGCCATCTTTAAAAGACCATTGCACACGTCATAGAATCCCTACAGTGTGGAAGCAGGCCATTCAGCCCAACGAGTCCACATTGACGCTCCAAAAAGCATCCTACTCAGATCTACCTTCCCCCTGCAATTCCTGTGGCTAATCCATCTAGACTGCACATCCTTGGACACTATAGGCAATTTAGCATGACCAATCCATCTAACCTGCACATCTTTGGGCCGCAGGGGAAAACCCGTGCAGACACAGGGAGAATGTGTAAACTCCACACAGACAGTCTCCCAAGACTGGAATCAACCTCCAAGTCCTTAGCACTGTCAGGCAGCAGTGTTAACCACTGAGCCATTGTGTCTCATGAACAAGTACTGCCAATTTAGAGTCGCCCTGAACAATTTGTGACATTTGCCCTGGACATAGCAGAGCATGGGAAGTTGGTGTTACGTTTTAGGCACAGGGACCTGGATGACTTAGTGGGCTGAGTGGTGCAGAGGAGGACGGTCCTCTTCCCCCAGGACTGACAGAGAAGGCCATGACAGCAGACCCTGCTAGCAACTTTCTCTATGAGTCTGCAGCAGCCATGCATGTGCCAATGCATGGCTTCCAGTTCCTGAAGCTGCTGTGAGCTCGAAACTGTTCAATACATTCTCTCCTTTAGTTGTTCCATCGTAAATGGCAGCTGACTTTGCCATTGTTACCTTTCCAGTTTCAGGAGGATCGTCCCTCACAAAAAGTAGCAGTCTGAGCTTGTATCAATATCTCAAAAAGTTTGGATTTTTTATTGGGATATCCTCCACCTGGTGTTGATGCATATGGAATCAGTCTCCTTCAGATTGTCATCATCTAAAGACCTTCATGTCATTTTGTAGGTGGCCTTGTATGTGAAGAAGGTATTCCCAATGCTGAACCCACGGACGGTGCAAAAGGCTTGCAGACGTTCTCTGATTGAGCATGTTTGCTGATTTATGGTTCCTGAATGTACCTTCGCATTGACATCACTGACCAGAAGCTGCACAGGACTGGGCAGATTCACCCACAGGAAATTGTGTCAGAGAGATGTCTGAGACTGACAGAGCATGTAATTTCCTCACCCAGCCTTATGCCCAATCAGAGTGGCAAAAGAATGGACATCATCCGAAAGAAAAAAGATGATGGAGACCTGACAAGAAGATCTGGAAAAGCAGATTTAAGGAGGACCTTCAAGATTGGGACATCACGTGGTGTGGAGTGAAAGAAATTGTAATGATTTAAGGTTAGTGGTAGAATCTTGTTGCTCATTGCCCTGTACAGGCCTAAAGAAACTAAGTCTAAGTAAGCAGGTGGGGTTGAAGGAAGTTACAGAGATAGAAAGGGGTGAGGCCATGGAAAGAGCTGAAAACACAGGTGAGCATTATAAAAGAGGATCTTCGATGTATACTCCAGCAAACTTACTCCCATATTAATCTAATATGCTGCTGCTCAGAACTCATATTTAACCAATTCTGTTTCAAAGTCGAGTGCTGGATAGGTAACACTTATCCTGACCAAAGTCTCCTGCCTGGTGTCCTGCATTGCTACCCAAAGTGCAGCCTGTGAAATAATTCAATCATTTTCTTCACCCTTCTCCTTGTAAAGATCTTTAAACAGTTTGAACAGTCGCAAGCAAAGAAATGTGTAAAAGAACCTCCAACAGCAGGTGGCTCTATTGAGAGGGAATGCAGATCCAGGTACCCAAATAGTTGTGCTAGGAATTCCAGCACAAGTTGGGGACAGTGAAGGAGGGCACCATGTTGGGCAAATGGAGCAGTCAAACAGACCCTTCCTGGAGCAAAGTGTTTCCTTGGGGCTTTAGCCATAATGGAGAGAAGGATCAGACAGATAAAAGTTTTTCTCAACAACTGGCTAATCATTGGCTTAATTCCATGTAAATACCATGTCTTCTAAATTTAACTGTAAATTCCCTTCACGTTTGTAACGATCAGGTGCCAGTAGAATAATAATCCTTTCTTCATGATCTTTGAGCCATTCAAATGTTCAAATCTTATGCTACACCTTTATTGGCATTGCTTGGTGACGGCTCATATACAAATGGTCATTAGTCTGTGGTCACTCTGCTAATGAACTCTTTGCATCTACACCACTGACTGACCAAATCACATTTCCAGCTGTAGCAGTGATGTCCTTGAGGCCTATGGCTGTATTTCCTTTCTGAAGCTAATTCCTTGCAATTGAGTTATCAGCCTCACCCTGGGCATGCGGGGCAATCTTCATATGGACATCTCCTGCAGGGAGTGTCTAGGTGTGTGCCAACAATGGGTGTGATTTCTGTATCTTGGTAGGGCAGGAAAGAAGCCATTCACAAATACCCAAGTGGCTATTGTCTAGGCCAGCTGCTGTACACAAAGCATCTGGTGACACTGCCTTGGCGACATGCCCTGTCATGGTTCTATGTTCTGTGTGTGGCTGTATTGTTGTGTGTGGTGTGTGAGAGACTGTTCTGCCCGGTAATTATGCCTGTAACTGGAATTCTTCTCCTTTCATAGCTCAATCTGCCTACTACCCAATCTTGAGTTCAGTATGTTGATCCACCTATAAATACAAAACAATAAAAAAAGGCCTTACGTTACACCATGAACGAAATACATAAAAATATCAAAATGCCTTATACTGTGCAGCAATACTAAAACCTTGACAATTATTAAGCAAGCTAAATTACTATGCCAGTCTATCACAATCCCTAACTCTATTTTTTCTGCTATCCAGTGTAATTTTGGGTTTTGTTTGTTCATTTTTTGGCACTTTTTGTTCAAACACAGAGACCTGACCAGATAGATTTTTTTTCCAATTAAGCAACACGTTCCCACCACAAATCTCCTAAAACCCCTAGTATCCTAAATCTCTCTTGTGATCTTCCAACAATAGATTCAATCCAAGCTTGGCATTTCCTACATATTTAAAGTTATGCATTGATCGTGCAAATACAAAGCTAACTGCATGCTGTTCCCAAATATTGTGGAGAACAGTTACAGAATATCAGCTCAGAAAAGATTTGAAAACTTTGAAGGGGGTACAGCAGAGGTTTACTAGAAGCATTCTTGGAATGACTGGATAGACCGGAGAAGTTATAGTTTTTCTTCCTAGGGCACAAATGTCAAAGAGGAGACTTTATAGAGATGTTGCAAATCATGGATGAATTAGAATCAAAGAATCATACATTGCAGAAGAGGCCGTTCAGCCCATCGAGTTTGCAACTACACGTGAGAAACGCATAACCTTCAACCTAATCCCATTTACCAGCACCTGGCCCAGAGCCTCGAATGTTATAATGTGATAACTGCTTATCCAACTACTTTTTAAAGGAGGTCAGGCAACTTGCCTTTATCATCATCCCCATGACAGCGTGTTCCAGACTATCACCACCTTCTGAGTAAAAATGTTCTTCCTCACATCCTCCCTAAACCTCCTTTCTCTCACCTTCAACCTGTGTGCCGTCATGACTGACCCTTCAACTAAGGGGAACAGCTGCTCTTTATCTATTCTGTCCATGCCCCTCAATCTTGTACAAATCAATGAGATCACTCCTCAGTCTTCTCTGCTCCAACAAAAAGAATCCAAACCTATCCAAACTTTCCTCATAACTTAAATTTTCCATCCCAGGCAGCATCCCAGTGAATCTCTTTTGCAGCCCCTCCAGTGCAACCACATCCTTCCTGTAATGTGGCAACCAGAACTGTGCACAGTACTCTAGCTGTGGTCTTACTGAAGTTTTATACAACTCCAACACAAATTCCTTGCTTTTGTAATCTATGCATCGATTGATAAAGGCAAGTGTCCCACATGCCTTTTTCACCATCTTACTAACATGTCATTCCACCTTCAGAGATCTATGGACAAAAATGTCAAGGTCCCTTTGTTCCTCAGAACTTCTTAGTGTCATGCACTCATTGAATACTTTCTTGTGAAATTACTCCTTCCAAAATGTATTACCTCACACTTTTCATGGTTAAATTCCATCTGTCACTTATCTGCCCATATGACCATCCTCATTTTATCTCCTTGGAGCCCAAGGCACTTAACCTCACCGTCACCCACCCGACCAACCGTTGTGTCATCTACAAACTTTCAAATTCAACTTCCCACACAGTTACCTATGTCATTTAAATAAATGACAAATAATAGGCGATCAAGCACAAATCCCAGTGGTACTACACTAGACACTGGCTTCCAGTCACTAAAACAGCTTTCTACTGGGGTAAATACAGTCTGGGTTTTATTTGGTTGAAGATTCAATAACCAGAGAATACATATTTTGGGTGTTGGCAAAGAAAAGGAAAAGCAACATGAATAAAAACATTTTATACTTCAAGTAGTTAGATTTGGAACACACTTCACGACTCATCATCAAAAGGAAATTATATAAATACTTCATCATGGATGAGTTGGACCGAAGGTCCTACTGCTTTATGATTTGCCATTATGCCAATTTGTACTTTTACTCGTTTGACTTTTGTATTACATTTGGTCTGATTGCTGAATGTGCTGGAAAGCTGAGTCCTTTTGATTTAAAACATTAACTCTGTTTCTCCCTGCACAGAAACTGCCAGACCTGTTGAGTATTTCCAGCACTTTCTCTGTTTTAGTTTAGCAGTATGCACCTTGTTTAAAAATTAGATCAAATTGACATAATCTGTATAAACATATTAATAAATGCACATTTGAATTGAACGTTTGCAGAAAATCTGCCCCCATACCTCCTCCCTCACCCCCATCCCAGGCCCCAAGAAGACTTTCCACATCAAGCAGATGTTCACCTGCACATCTGCCAATGTGGTATACTGCATCCGCTGTACCCGGTGTGGCTTCCTCTACATCGGGGAAACCAAGCGGAGGCTCGGGAACCGCTTTGCAGAACACCTACGCTCGGTTCGCAATAAACAAGTGCACCTCCCAGTCGCGAACCATTTCAACTCCCCCTCCCATTCCTCAGACGACATGTCCATCCTGGGCCTCCTGCAGTGCCACAACGATGCCACCCGAAGGTTGCAGGAACAGCAACTCATATTCCGCTTGGGAACCCTGCAGCCCAATGGTATCAATGTGGATTTCACAAGTTTCAAAATCTCCCCTCCCCCTAGCACATCCCAAAACCAGTCCAGCTCGTCCCTGCCTCCCTAACCTGTTCTTCCTCCCACCTATCCCCTCCTCCCACCTCAAGCCGCACCTCCATCTCCTACCGACCAACCTCATCCCGCCCCCTTGACCTGTCCGTCCTCCCTGGACTGACCTATCCCCTTCCTAACTCCCCACCTACACTCACCTTTTACTGGCTCCATCCCCGCCTCTTCGACCTGTTTGTTTCCTCTCCACCTATTCTCTCCTCTATCCATCTTCTATCCGCCTCCCACTCTCTCCCTATTTATTTCAGAACCCCCTTCCCCTCCCCCTTTTCTGATGAAGGGTCTAGGCCCGAAACTTCAGCCTCTCTGCTCCTATGATGCTGCTTGGCCTGCTGTGTTCATCCAGCCCTGCACCTTGTTGTCTCGGATTGTCCAGCATCTGCAGTTCCTACTATCTCTCACAACAAAGTTGCTGTTTACTCAGTTGCTGAAGAAAAGAACATTTAAAGGAATGGAGAATGATGTGACAATGTTTCTCCAGGATTTCTGCGAAATGGTGCATTTGCTTCAGGAAAATTGGCAAACTTACCGAGAATAAGAAAAAAAATAACTTGAACTTTGAAGAGAATCCCCTAACCAACTTAATTTTGTTTCTGTTTTTATGGTATCCAAATGATTTACATCAGTTGATAACGTTACAACAATGTTACAAATATCTGAAGATCAGGAAAATTGACTGAGGACCCAAAAGATCAATAATACTATGTTTTTTGGAGGAAGGGATGACAGTAATTAAAGACAGCATAATATGTTAATTAGAGATTATAGCACCCAGGGCTATCTTTTTAACATGGACAGTCGAGTTGCTAAGTGAAGTTAATATTCTGTTTTTGGTCAGAACTCTGTGCAAACAGTTGAACAAAAAGATTTCCCAGAAATGTCAAGGAAAGACTGGATGTCCTGAAGAGAGCAGTAAAGGACATATACTATGCCAACCTTTAGCAAAGCATCATTGAGAACCGTCTGCTTAAGAAATCACTAAGGAAGAGATGATCTATGAGAAGCTGTGATAATAAAATGAAAGAATGATTGCATGCATGCCATCATAATATATTTAAATGTTTATGGCATCAAAGTACTTTACAACAGATGTTTCATCGTGTTTAAGCAGTTCATTTGTGCAACTAATTGAATCCTATTTCAAGGAAACTGGAAAGTCTGAATGAAAAATACAAAGATTTGATTTGTTGTCATTTATGCTGAAAGCAAGGCCCCAATTTTGACCACAATCATGCAACAGAAACTATGACAAACAGGAACCGGGACACTTTGATCCTGCTGCCTTCCTTTCAATGGCTCTCGTCAGTGAAAGCATAATCTGATTTTAATTATGCAATCAGGCCTAATTCATCAGGTCCCTGAAATAACTCCACTGAGGCCAGTATCCCATCACCAAGTCATCCTTTATTCACACATGGAGGGTCCTTGATACAGTTCCAGCTCCCTCAGGGCCAGCTCTCAGACTAAACAGGATGTCTGACACTTTTGTTTATATCTGTCAGCCAGGGCCCCCTGATCGGACCAGATTAACAGCCCCAATCCAGGAGCTCATATTCTATGAGGTCCACCTGGCTGATCTGTTACAATCACTACATCCCTCTGCCTCTGAGTCCAAGGACACAGGCTGGTTCTTTTTTTTGTCGCTCCTCTTGGGGCATTTTAGCACCGGGTCAGGTTCCTCTAACAATGCCTCTGATAGGGGTGGGGAGTAACTCACAGTAACTCACCTCTTGTACCTGGAGCACCTCGGAAGAAATTCATTCTCTACTTCAGTCGGCAGAGGTATCAGTTATCCCACATTCCGAGGTATCTTCAATGCTTGACAGAGAGAGCGAACCCACGGTTTCTGAATCAGTCAGAAAGGCTGTTGAGGAGCTGGGCTTGTTTGGCTTTCGCATTGTTTGTGAGTTTGCAGTTTTCCTATGGTCCACGTGGTTGTTCAGGACTGTCGCACCTACCCGAACTTTATACATCATTCGGCCTGACCTCGCATCGACCGTGCCTCTTATCCATGCACGGCCATTCCCATTGTTCCTACACCAAACATCATCCCCTGAAGTAAACTGTCTCTCTCATTTAGCATAGTCTTGTGTCTGGCATTGGTGTTCCTGATGCCATTTCATGCTCCCCTTCAGGTCCACGAAGATTAGATTTAACCTGGTGCACAGTTTTTATCCGCATTAGCAACTCCACTGGTGCTATCCCTGCAGTTGTGTGAGGAGTGGTCCTATAATCAACTAGGAGTCAGGACAGTTTTGTGTCGAATGAAGCTGTAGGCTGTTTTTAAGCCTGCCTTCAAAGTTTGGACTGCTTTTCCTGCCAGGCCATTGGATGATGGATGGTTTGAAGTTGTCCTTGTATTTTAAATACCATTCGACTCCAGGAAGTACTTAAATTCCCTGCTAGTAAACAATGGCCCATTATCTGTGACCAACACTTCTGGGAGTCCATGTATTGCAAAAGATGTGTAGAGATTTTCTACTATCATCCCCGTGTTTAACGAATGAACTCTATTCACATCCAGTCACTTTGAGTGGGTGTCCACAATGACTAAGAACGTTGAGCCCATGAAAGATCTTTCATTGTTGGTGTGTGACTAAGTCCAGGGTCATCCTGGCCATTCCCACGATTGTGGGGAAGCTGCTGGTGATAATTTTTGGCTTGTTGGCACTCTGGGCACTGCCCCACCTATGCAGCTATGCCTACATCCAGTCCTGGCCACTCTATGTAACTCCTTGCTAACATCTTCATCTTGGAAACCCCTGGATAACCCTGGTGGAGTTCAGCCAGTATCCGATGGTGACCTTTGCTCGGGACAATTGCTCTTGCTCCCCATACTAATACACCATCCTCTATCATGATCTGGTGTCTCTAGTTCCAAAAAGGATTCAATTCTGGTTGTGATGGCACTTTTGTTTCCCCCATCACCACCAGCTGTTTCAGTTTTGCCAGTACTGGATCTTTCCACGTCCAAAGTCTGATATTATCAGCTGTGACTGGAAATGTGTCTTGAAAATTTAAAACCCTTATAGATTCTTTCAGTGGCAGTTCCACTTAGTATCAGACCTCATTGCCTGAAGCTACGAGTGGCTCTGCCTTGTTCTTTTTAAGTAGACCTAGCAGAGGTTTGTTGTCTGTCATTATTATAAATTTACATGCATAAAGGTATTGGTGGGACTTCCTGACTCCAAATATTCCTGCCAAAGCTTCCTTCTGGGTGTAAATATGCTCTGCATTAGACAAAATCCTAGACGTATATGCTATTGGGCATTCCTCTCCATTGGGCCACCTATGAGCTAATACTATCCCAATGCCATACCGGGAGGTATTGCATGTCAATACCAGATCTCTCTTGGGTTCATAGTGGCCGGCACTTCAGAGGATGTTAGCTGTTTCTTCACTTCCCTGAAAGCTATGGCTTGGCTACGTGACCATTTCCAAGGCTGACGCTTTTTTAAGAGTGGATACATAGGTGTCAAGATGGAGGCCAGGTTATGCATGAGCTTTCCAGAATAATCTCAAGGAAGGACGTATGCTCCGGTACTGACATCTGAGCCAGGGACCCTATGATCACCCTCACTTTATCTTCCAAACAGGTGTAACCAGTTTTGTTGACTCTGTAGCCCATGTAGATCTGTTGGAGTGCCTGAAACACGTATGTTTCCCTTCTAAGGCATACGCCTGCCTGGGAGAAATGTGTAAGGACTATGCCCAAGTTCTCTAAGTGCTAATTCTTGATCTTCCTTGTTATTAGTCTGTTGTTTAGATAAAAGGCGACATGGGGTATGCTTTGTAAAATGTTCTACATTGTCTGCTGAAAAATTGCACAGGCTGACAACACCCCAAGTGGAAGTCTTGTACATTGGTACAAACCCTTTTAGACATTAATTGTACCATACATCTGAGAATCCTCATCTAACCGCAATTGCAGGTATGCATGGCTCATGATCATCTTTGTGGAGGACAACCCCCTTACCAGCTTTGCGTATAAATCCTCTAAATGTGGGATTGGGTATTTATCCTGCTGTGAAAAGCCATTTACCTTTTGTTTAAAATCCCCACAAAGGCAAACTGACCTGTCGGGTTTCACAATCAGTACGACCGGTGCTGCCCATTCTGCAGACTGCACAGGTTTGATGATTCCTTCACTTTCCAGCTTCTGATTACTGCCTCTACTATTGCCCATAAGGCAAATCACTGGGTGGGCCTTGCAGAATCGTGGAATTGCCTTCCTGGTCAACATGCAAGGTGGCTTTAGCTTCTTTATTAGTCCCTGGACCTTCCTGAAAAACATCCGGGTATTTAATTAGGTCTTCACTCAGACAACCATTTTCTAATCGAAAAATGTTGAGATAGTCGAAGTGAATCTTTCTCAATCAATCTTGCCCCATCAGCTTAGCTCGAGCCTTTTATTACAATCAGCGTTGACTGAACCAGCTACTTCCCATAAGAGACCGGAACTGAAATTGTACCCTTAATCTGTAAAGGTTCCCCGGTATAGATTCTCAGTCTAGCTGAGGTATTGCGCAATCACAAGTTTTGGAGTCCTGGGTGAATTTTGTTAAAGACTTGATTCTGCGATCACTGAAATGGCTGCGATGGTATCAACCTCCATTAGAACTGGGTGACCATTTAACCAGATGTTTATTTTGATTGAGAGATAGTAGGAACTGCAGATGCTGGAGAATCTGAGATAACAAGGTGTAGAGCTGGATGAACACAGCAGGCCAAGAGCATCAGAGGAGCAGGAAGGCTGATATTTCGGGCCTAGACCCTTCTTCAGAAATGGGGGAGGGGAAGGGTTTTCTGAAATAATTAGGGAGAGAGGGGGAGGCGGATAGACGATGGATAGAGGAGAAGATTGGTGGAGAGGAGACAGACAGGTCAAAGAGGCGAGGATGGAGCCAGTAAAGGTGAGTGTAGGTGGGGAGGTAGGGAGGAGATAGGTCGGTCCAGGGAGGACGGACAGGTCAAGGGGGCGGAATGAGGTTAGTAGGTAGGAGATGGGGGTGGGGCTTGAGGTGGGAGGAGGGGATAGGTGGGAGGAAGGACAGGTTAGGGAGGTGGGGATGAGCTGGGCTGGTTTTGGGATGTGGTAGGGGGAGGGGAGATTTTGAAGCTTGTGAAGTCCACATTGATACCATTGGGCTGCAGGGTTCCCAAGCGGAATATGAGTAGCTGTTCCTGCAACCTTCGGGTAGCATCGTTGTGGCACTGCAGGAGGCCCAGGATGGACATGTCGTCTGAGGAATGGGAGGGGGAGTTGAAATGGTGGTGCAGTTGTTTATTGCGAACCGAGCGTAGGTGTTCTGCAAAGCGGTCCCCAAGCCTCCGTTTGGTTTCCCCGATGTAGAGGAGGCCACAACGGAAACAGCGGATGCAGTATACCACATTAGCAGATGTGCAGGTGAACATCTGCTTGATGTGGAAAGTCTTCTTGGGGCCTGGGATGGAGGTGAGGGGGGAGGTGTAGGGGCAGGTGTAGCATGTCCTGCGGTTGCAGGGAAAAGTGCCGGGTGTGGTGGGGCTGGAGGGGAAATTGGAGCGGACAAGGGAGTCACGGAGAGAGTGGTCCCTCCGGAAAGCAGATAAGGGTGGGGTGGGAAAAATGTTTTTGGTGGTGGGGTCGGATTGCAGATGGCGGAAGTGTCGGAGGATGATGCGTTGGATCCGGAGGTTGGTGGGGTGGTACGTGAGGATGAGGGGGATTCTGTTTTGTTTTGTTTATTTTGATTAGTTCTGATTTGGATGTTGCTAAACAATTTAACTGTTTCAAACCAGATGTAGATGGACTTTCCATAATGTGCACTTTCCTGGATACCAGCCTATTAGTTCCCTTACACAATTTAGATTCTTTTGGTATCGTGAGCCTGCGCACTGGCAGCAACTATAATGGCTTGCCGGCCTGGATCCTGAAGAAAATTTTCAGCATTTGGCTGAGCCTTGGTTTTGTTTTAAAGTTTTGCTGTGGGCTGACCCGGAGTCCCTCTGTTCAAGATATGTCCTGAATCAGGCTATGTAATTGCTTTCGCTCAACTGGTGTTCACCAAGCTCTGTCAGCCTGGTAAGGATGTACACTTTCATCGGAACAGCCTGCAACTCACATGCTCCACTTGCCACATTTTCCAATGTCGTGCTTGTACAAAGTCCAGTTGGGCTTCAGTTAGTAGGCTCTTTTGCATGGTTCATTACTCCCACATACCAAACAGTCTGTCAGCATCTCTTTAAGGGTTAAACCAAAGTCACATGCCTCTACCAGGCATTTTAACCTCGTCAAAAATCCTGATACAGATTCCCCTGTTTCTCAGATTGCAGATTAACAGCCCCAATCAGGGAACTCAAATTCTATGAGGCCCACCTGGCTGACCTCATTACAATCGCTAAAGGGCCAATCTGCAATTTCAACCTGAAGCTTTAGCATTGGGTTTTGGGCAGGTGTTGAGAGGATTTGGCGCATTTTCAATTTCTCCATTTGGTAAATCCTTTGGTAGTTGGGTCCTGGGTCACAAGAGTTTAAGAAGGTAAGTTTTAAAGTTCTATTTGGGATTTTGGATGGGCCTGAAGTCCCCTTATAAACCTCAATAGAAACACGATCATATTTGCTGACCTCTAACCTTCACCTCAGCCAGGCCCATGTCTCAATCATAGCCATAATCCTTGTCAATAGCCTTCCCCCACCACCATCACCTGAACTCTGCTTGGAAGTTTTCACTCCCCAGTCACATGGGTCATGAAGTCCTCATTTTCTGCCTCATAAACAATGCATTGCATTAAGATAGATGAGCCATCCATATCCAGGCCTTCAGAGATAGTAGGAACTGCAGATGCTGGATAATCTGAGATAACAAGGTGTAGAGCTGAAGAAGGGTCTAGGCCCGAAACATCAGCCTTTCTGCTCCTCTGATGCTGCTTGGTCTGCTGTGTTCATCCAGCTCTACACCATATCCAGGCCTTGCCAGATTTATTACTTACTACATGTTTCCCCATACTTTTCGCACACAGCCCCCCCATCACCCAACCCCAATGAAAACTGAGGTGCAAGATTCAAGCATGCTGACTTCACACGTGTAATGGTCATATAAAGTAAAGATATCTCTGAGGCTCAAAACAAGTTCATTACTTGCTGTTTAAAATGAGCCTTTTAGCAAAATAGAAAATTATGAGCTGTGCAAAGATAAGTGCAACATTATCTTGATCAGAGTTGACTTAATGTCCTTGATTGATAAACCTGTACCTCTGGGAAACTGGGATGTTTGGCATGGGAGAATTACACTCTAACTGAACGTTCTTTGGCAAATGGATTTCCATCCTATTCTATGAGGATAAACCTTTCTAAAGGCCACTTCAAAAGAAATTAAAATTTGCACAGTTTTAGTGGCACTTTTGGCTCAAATCTCCTGTGATTCAATTCTTTCAATTGGAGTAGTTTTCAGATAATCAGAATTAAGTTACGGAAATTGGAATACTATTTCCCAGAGGTAAGCTTTAATATGAATACAGAAGAGGCCATATTCAACTAAAAAAACCACATTTGTCATTTTCTCCATTCTATGGGTTATCAGTTGTTGGAATATTCATCTATTTCTATAAACTGCAAACAGTTATAGAATGACAGCAGAAATCTTGAAAAGGGAACATTTTAATGGATAACTAAATATTTTATTACTGAAGTCTTAATCTATGATAGACACAAACTGAGGGGGTGGGGTGGCATATGCATTTATAAGAATAAGCTTATGATGTTGACACACCTTCCCTTTCAAGGTTATTAATTTCAGAAACACAAACACATTTTAATTGTCAATATTGATAAGTAGCAAAAGAAAGTTGATAAAAGATTGTCAATGACGTAAAGTAAACATTTCTCAGTTGACATCATTTCAGGATATCTTGAGGTGATATTAACAGAAAAACACAATAATACAAAAAGATTAATAATTACAGTATGATTGCTTTTGCATGTTGAGTGCAAGGCTTTAAGTCTTTCTACCAAATTCTTAGCAAAATATATGCTGAATTTAAAAAACAACTTAACCCGATATTACACGCAATAATAA
The DNA here is from genome assembly GCF_021869965.1 of Rhincodon typus. NCBI lineage: Eukaryota > Metazoa > Chordata > Chondrichthyes > Orectolobiformes > Rhincodontidae > Rhincodon > Rhincodon typus. The sequence continues at coordinate 54,463,692 of NC_063337.1, read as the reverse complement.
CTTGTTACCGTACGCCAAACAACATTCACTTTGAACAAAAGGAAACACTAATGTTATTCAGCAGTAAATTATGACAAAAACTTTGTCCCAGAAATTAGACTTGATCGTAAAACAGACAGAAAAGGGATTGCTTTGCTCATCAGTCCTTGGCAGCTTAAAGCCTTATCTAAAAAGTTGCCAAGGACCTCATTTTTATTAGTAGGCAAATTACAGATGGTATTGTAATAGTGCTATCAAGTGACAATTGCTCAGCAGTAACCTGCTCACTGACACTCTGTTTGGCACATCTCTGATTCACTTACAATGTTCTTCTGCACTTCAATATTACACCTCTGAGCACAACAGCAACTTTAATTTAATGCTGCAGCAAGGGGACTTCTCTTAAGAACATGCACCCAGCTCATGGACAGGACCAGGTTAGATTGCTGGTCTGTTCAATGGATCACTTAGTGCTCACTATCTTTTGAGTGTGTCTGGATGCTCACAGCATTGACTTGTATTGTTTTGTTTTGCGCCTTGCCCCTCAGCCAGAGATACCAGGCTCGCAGTACTGCTGCATTACTATGCTGTTTAGCACAGGCACAAAGCCAGCACACTTGTCATAGTTGTCAGCAGTCCTAAATCAAGTCAAGGGAGATCCCCTTCAGTCAGGGGATCCTGGTCCAGGAAATGAGAGGCAGACTGCGATACCAGTCCAGGAGCTTGGACACAGCCAGTCAGCCACTCGGGATGGTAAGAGTTAGGATCCTCTCCTGATAAGGGATAAGAAATATCATACAGCCTATACAAATCATGACTCTTGCTGCCCCATTGTGAGCTGTTTTCCTTTTGGAATGAGAGAAATACAGGTGTTAAGGAAGGACAACACGCTAGGGAAAAGTAGGAGCAGCAGTCTGATCAATTAATGATAGTATTGGTACAATAGAAAGGGATGACCTAAATTCAGGAAACCAGACTGTGGAAACAGTTTTGGTAGAGAACAGAGATGAGAAAGACAAGAAGGCAGTAGGAGTGGTGTACAGACCACCTAACAGTCACCATGTGGTAGTGTGGAACATAAAGGAAGAAATAATGGGAACTTGTCAGAAAGGTACAACAATAATTGTGGGGATTTTAAGTCACATGTAGACTTGAAAAAGGTAGAATGTTTTCAGGATATTTCCTCGAACGGCATGTTCTGGAGCTGACTAGAGAGTAGGCTGTACTAGACCTGTTCTGGCACAATGAGACATGGCAAATTAATGATCTCATTGTGAAGACACAACTGTTAGTGGCAGCCATAACATTATTGAATTAAACACTCATTTTGAGGGAGAAAGGAATGATCCCAAGAAGGCATGAAAACAGAGCCGGCTCAAATAGATCACCAAATTGTTTTAAAGCATAAATTAATAGAGATGTAGTGGCAGTCATGTAAGGTTATATTTCAGTATACATACAATAAATACACTCCAAGAAGTAAGAAAAATTCCAAGGGACAGACTTTCCATCCATGAGTAACCAGACGGGTTAAAGATAATATCAGACTCAAAGAAAAAGCATATTATTGTATAAAGACAAGTTGCAGGTCAGAAGATTGGAAGGGACAAAATGATTTTATAAACCTCAATAAGGTCATCCCTCAACCTCCTCCAGTAAGAAAATTGCCAGCTTATCCAGCCTTTCCTTATAACTCAAACCCTCCAGTCCAGCAACATCCTGGTTAATCTTTTCTGAACCCTTCCCAATTTAATAATATCCTTCTTTTAGCAGAGCGATCAGAACTGGACACAGTACTCCAGAAGTGGACTCACCAACGTCCTATACAATCTCAACATGATGTCCTAACTCCTATGCTCAATGATCTGAGCAATGAAGCTAAGTGTGCTCAACAACTTCTTAACCATCATGTTTACCAATGACACAACTTTCAAAGAACCACGTATCTAAACTCTTAGGTCTCTCTGTTCGACAACACTACTCAGGCTCCTACCGTTAACTATATAAGTTCTACCCTTTTTTTCAACAAAATGCAATATATCTCATTTATCAAAATTAAACTCAATCTCCCACTCCTCCACACATTTACCCAGCTGATCAAAATCCCTTTGTAATCTCAGATAACCTTCTTCACTGTTGACTATGCTGCCAATTTTAGTGTCCTCCATGATCTTACTAACCATTCCTCCTAAATGAAAATTATTCAATAATCAGAGGAAAACAAAAGGGAGGAATAAATGCAATAACTATCATGAGAGAAAATGTGCTAAGGAAGTTAATGGGGCTAAACACCAATAGGTTCCCTGGACCTAATGAGATGCATCTTCCCATATTTAAAAAAAAGTAGCTACAGAGATAGTGAATGCACTGATAGTGATTTTTTTTAGGGTTTGGAAAGTCCTGGAGGATTAGAAAACTGTCAAAGTAACAATTTTATTTAAAAAGGGAAAGACAAAAAGACACATGTAATTATAGGCCAGCTTGCTTAATTTCTGCTGTTGGGAAAATGTTAGAGTCAATCATAAAGGATGCAACAGCAGAGCATTTAGAAATACATAATATGATCAAGCAGAGTCAATTCGGCTTCATGAAGGGAAATCATGCCTGAAAAATCTATTAGGATTCTTTGAGGAGCTGGGCCTTTTTATGTTTCCCATGGGATCTGACTGACTAATTTCATTTCTGTTGAGTAAATGTTAATTTAGCTCAGACTGCCATTTGTTTAATCTAGAGATAGTAGGAACTGCAGATGCTGGAGAATCTAAGATAACAAGGTGTAGAGCTGGATGAACACAGCAGGCCAAGCAGCATCAGAGGAGTAGGAAAGCTGACGTTTCTGGTCTGGACCCATCCGGGGTCTAGGCCCGAAACGTCAGCTTTCCTACTCCTCTGATGTTGCTTGGCCTGCTGTGTTCATCCAGCTCTACACCTTGTTATCTCATTTGTTTAATCTACTCCAGTTTGATAAATCTTGGCTAACGTGGTTAGCTGATCCATGTGGCCATTTTAAGTCAGTATCTTGTTCACTTTCACAAATCTGTTTCACTCCTGAAAGTCTCAGGCATTAAATTGACCAATGGAATTTAAATAATCTGTATTTTGTATCTTTGAGACAATGGGTAGTAAAGTTTGGATGACTTAAAGTTGACAAATAGTAGAAAGTGTAAAGCTGACCAGGAGTGCATTGGAAAAAGCAAATATTTAGATAACAAAGAGATGGATAGCAGCAAATGGGGTGAAGTAGGATGAACCCAGACGTGGTTACAGAGAAATAGGAGCTCTCAAGGATTAAAAAATCACAATTGCATCGTATGCAGGCCACTTATGGTATAATAAATAAACCGTGAGCAGTGGAACAGTGGTAATATCCTTGTTATTGAGTCACAGAGTCATAGAGCTGTACAGCATGGAAACAGACACGTTGATCCAACTCGTCCATGCTGACCAGATATCCTACATGAATCTAGTTCCATTTGCCAGCATTTGGCCCATATCCCTCTAAACCCTTCCTATTCAGGTACCCATCCAGATGCCTTTTAAATGTTATAATTGTACCAACTTCCACCACTTCTTCTGACAGCTCATTCCATACACGCACCACGTTCTACGTGACAAAGTTACCCCTTCAGCCTCTCTTAAATCTTTCCCCTCTCACCTTAAAACCATGTGCTCTAATTTTGGATTCCGCTACCTGGGAAAAAGATGTTGGCTACTCATCCTAACTATGATCCTCATGAAAGTTCACCCCTCAGCCTCCAATGCACCAGGGAAAATATTCCCAGCCTATTCAGTCTCTCCCCATAGCTCAAACCCTCCGATCCTGGCAACATCCTTAAATCTTTTCTGAACCCTTTCAAGTTTCACAACATCCTTCCTATAGCAGGGAGACCAGAATTGAACACGGTATTCCAAAGTGGCCTAACCAATGTCTATCCAGCTGCAACATGATCTCCCAACTCTGATACTCAATGCACTGACCATTAAAGGCAAGCATACCAAACACCTTCTTCACTATCCTGCCTACCTGCGACTATACTTTCAAGGAACTATGAACCTGCACTCCAAGGTCTCCTTGTTCAGCAACATTCTCCAGGATCTTACGTACAGCCCTGATTTGCCTTTTCAAAATGCAGCACCGCACATTTATCTCAATTAAACTATATCTGCCACTCCTCAGCCCATCGGCCCATCTGATCAAGATCCCATTGTACACTGAGGTAACCTTCTTGGTTGTCTATTATACCACCAATTTTGGTGTCATCTGCAAACTTAATAAACATACCTCCTACATTCACATCCAAATAAATTACACAAATGATGAAAAGCAGTGGACCCAGCACCATTCCTTGCAGCACATGTTGGGTCACAGGCCTCCAGTCTGAAAAGCACTGCTCTACCAACACCCTCTGTCTCCTACTTTCGAGGCAATTCTGTATCCAAATGGCTAATTCTCTCCAAATCCCATCTGATCTCACTTTGCTAACCAGTCTACCATGGGGAACCCTATAGAATGCCTTACTGAAGTCCATATAGATCACATCCACCTCTCTGCCTTCATGAATCCTTTGTGTTATTTCTTCAAAAAACTCAATTAAGTTAGTGAGTCATGATTTCCCATGCACAAAGCCATGTTCGCTTTCCCTAATCAGTCCTTGCCTTTCCAAATAGATGTAAATTCTGTCCCTCAGGATCTTCTCCAACAACTTTCCCACCTCCGATGTCAGGCTCACTGGTCTATAGCTCACTGGTTTTTCCTAACTGACTTTCTTAAATAGTGGCACCGCATTAGCCAAACTCCAGTCTTGCGGCACCTCACCTGTGGCTGTCAATGACACAAATATCTCAGCATTGGGCCCAGCAATCACCTCCCTAGCTTTCCATAGAGTTCTCGGGTACGCCTGATCAGGCCTCAGGAATTTATCCACGTTTATATGTTTTAAGACGTTCAGCACCTTCTTCTCTGTAATATGGATATTTTTCAAGATGTCACTGTTTAGTTCCCCAAGTTCTCTAGCTAACATAGAAACTCCACAGTAAACAAAGAGGAAAATTACTCAGTGTAATATCTCCCCCATTTCCTGCGGTTTCACACAAAGGTAGCCTTGCTGATCTTTAAGGGGCCCAATTTTCTCCTTATTTACTCTTTTGACCTTGACATACTTGTAGAATTTTTCCTTTGGAATCTTCTTGACCCTATTTGCCAAAGCTATCTCATGTCCCTTTTTCACCCTCCTGATTTGCCTCTTAAGTATTCTTCTATTGCCTTTCTCCTCTTCTAGGGATTCACTCGATGCCTGCTGTTTATACCTGATGTGTGCTTCCCTCCTTTTCTTGACCAAAACTTCAATTTCTCTCGACATCCAGCATTCCCTACACCTACGAGCCATGCCTTCACCCTAATGGGAACCTACTGTCTCTGGACTCTTGTTACCTCATTTCTGAAGGCTTCACACTTTCCAGCCATCGCTTTACCTGTGAATATCTGCCCCCAATCAACTTTTGAAAGTCCTTGCCTAACACCATCAAAATTGGCCTTCCTTCAATTTAGAGCTTTCACTTTTAGATTCGGTCTATCCTTTTCCATCACTGTTTTAAAACTAATAGAATTATGACCACTGGCCTCAAAGTGCTCCCCCACCGACAACTCAGTCATCCGATCTGCTTTATTTCCCAATAATAGGTCAATTTTTACTCCTTCCATAGTCGGTACATCCACTGAATACTGAATCAGAAAATTTTCTTGTACACACTTAAAAAATTGCTCTCTATCCAAGTCCTTAACATTATGGCAGTCCCAGTTTATGTTTGGAAAGTTAAAATCCCCTACCATAACCACCCTGTTACTCTTATTGTGAACTGAGATCTCCTTACAAATTTACTTCTCAATTTCCTAGTGACTGATGGGGGTCTATAGTACAATCCCAATCAGTGATTGTCCCTTCCTTACTTCTTAGTTCCAACCAAATGACTTCCCTCGACATACTCTCAGGAAAATGCTCCCTAACTACAGCCGTAATGTTATGTCTACTCAAAAAATTCCCCCTCCTTTGTTGCCCCCCTTTCTATCCTTCCTATAGCATCTATACCCTGGAACATTAAGCTGCCAGTCCTGTCCATCCCTGAGACATGTCTCTAATTGCAATGATATCCCAGTCCCATGTTCCCAACCATGCCCTGAGTTCATCTGTCTTACCTGTTAGGCTTCTTGCATTGAAATAAATGCAGATTTATTTAGCAGTCTGACCTCATTCTCTACATTGTTTGTGCCTGCCCTGACTCTTTGACCTGCTCCTTTTCCCGACTGCACCAGTCTCAGACTGATCTCTTTTCTCACTGGAAGAGCACGTAACTCGACGAAAGGCCATCTTTGCACCTTAACAATCTGCAGACCCAGAAAATAGCCCAGTCTTACTGCTCTAAAAGCATTGCCCAAGATAACTTAATACCTATGCTTTGTATGTTTAAAGTTTAATGAAGAAACAGATCTCAATAAGCATATAATAATAAAAAACACTCTACTCACAATTGTTGATTTACAAAAAAAAGTAAGTTTACACTTCAGAAATGCTCCCCTGCTGTGAGCTTCCTACTCCAAAGTCAGCTGTGAATTTCACTCATTGTTTATTTTTCTTAGAACGATCTCCAATGTCCAGAAATACTTGTTAATAAGCAGCAGAGGTAGTCAGCTGTGAAGTTCACTGCTGCGTCAGGCAGCTGTCCAGGTTTACCTCTCCATTTTTTCACCTCCCACATGGTCCCTGCTTTGTCTCTCTTCTTCCTTTTCTAAAGTGCTGTTGTTTTGATCTCCTTTTTTCCAAAGTTCCAAAACAATGCAACAATGCATAAAACAATAATTACTGCTCCAAAAATTCAAGAAAATCAGCTCCAACACTAAAAATACATCAGAAAAGGAGCAGCCCTTACAGCCACAATTTTTTTCTGTCCTCTATCTTGGACTACGCAGAATTGAAGGATCAACTCTCATGCCAGAACTTGAGTAAAACTTAGAAGCTGACATACCAGTGCAGTAGACAGAAAGAGTAGTGTCTTGTTATTTTAGCACTTCACTCGCTTTCAGCTGCACTGCCCTGCTGCTGCATTCACTATATCATGGGACTGACCTGTGCAGTTCCACAATCTACTATGACTGAGGGCAAGAGATGAGACTGAACTGGCAACATCTTCTGAAGCAGCAGAAGCAAAACAGTAGCACCAATAACTTTTCTTCAGCTTCATGAATAGTCAGATGACGCTGGAAGGAAACACCGAACACAGGGTCTAAATGCAGAGGATCAGTTCATCGAATCCCTAACGTGTGAAAGCAGGCCATTTGGCACATCAAGTCCACACCAACCCTCTGAAGAGCACTCTAGCCAGACCCAGACACACATCCCTATCCTAAATCTTTGATCCTGCATTTCCCAATATTAATCCACTTCACCTTCATATTCCTGGAAACTACGGGCAATTCAGCATGGCCAATCAACCTAACCTATACACCTTCTGACTGTGGGTGGAAACTGGATCACCTGACAGAAACCCATGCAGACACAGGGAGAATGTGCAAACTCAGCGCGCACAGTTGCCCGAGGGTGGAATCAAACTCAGATCCCTGATGCTGTGAAGCAGCAGTGCTAACCACTGAGCCACCATGCTTCCCTCCCAGCATGTATGTCCACCTGTGTCTCAGCAAGCTCAGACTTATCACAGGTCATTGATGATATCTGCAGCCTCCTGGAAACCAATCCATTTAATTTAAACAAGTGGCTATGCTTCAGGAATGATTGACAAGATGCCTGTCAGTGGAAAGCAACATCCTCCTCCTCTGCCCCTGGATTTCTGCCTTTCACCAAGGTTATGTTCTCCCTTTCTATGCAAGAAGAGAAAACACAGTGAAATGAGTGTTCATAATGGCTTGTGTGGATAGAAGGGTAGGACAGATTTTAAGGAGGTTGATTGCAAGGCATGCTTGTAACCAGCCAATAGGCTGAAAGCAAGTGTAGGCATTGGTTGTTACGTTGAGCATGCGACATGCCTAGCGAGAGGAGTGAGTGGAGCTGTAAGGTGTTAATGCCATTATAATATGATATGATTGAAATGATATGATATGAAATGAATGCAGCCTTATAGGACCATATCTTAAACTACTGTCAATAATTGTCTACGTAGACACATTGATGTACTAATACAAAAACTTGTTGGACATTTGGAAGCAGTAGCGACAGGAATAAGATGTATTATACTAAGTTCCTAGTAAACCTTTTCTGTAAATAGACTTATTTTAAAATAAAGAACCTACATTATTGCTTCACCAATTTGTATGTGTGATTGGAAAATTTATATCAAAGAAAAGAATGTAACAGGTGTTGTGCAGGAGACTGGTGGAAAAATCAGGGTTTCGGACTTGGCACTTGAAAATATTATGACTCTGACTCTGTAATACACCCCTGAAAATTTGGAGGGGACACAGTTCCTTAGCCACTGCCACCAATGCCTGTGTGGGTGGAGAGATTGTCATCTTCCTCCTGTCCTTAAAGAAGCAAAATTGCTGCAGACCGATGCATGCTGTAGTGGGACTTCCTGCTGAGATTTACAGACGCAGGGAGCAGCTTTCTCAGGCATCCTTTCCATTCCCCTGGTTGGTGCAGCCTCACAAATACAAGTTTTGGTGAACTCTTGTAATCCACCTCTTTTAATTAGAAATCTTTCCTATGACAGAATGGAAACATCATCCTAACTGACCTCTCTAAATGTTTAGGGAACCCAGAGGCAGGATAACAAATCGTTTGCTCTGCTAAGCTTTGCATTATGTCTTGCAGCAGATATGCAATGTATCTTTGAAGGACATGCTCATGATGTCATCATTGTATCATGGCACATGGCCTAATGGTATAAAGGTATCAGTGTCTATCGTACTGGGTTCTGTACTTACACAGCAAGACACACTGAAGGAAGCAAGCAACAGTTCATCTCAATTGCTTAGCTTGAGCGCAGAGACATAAAAGCCTTTGATTGTAGTGTACATATGTAAATACCAGGAGCTGTAATAAAGGTTAATTGAATTCTTTAGTACGACATGACCCACATTTCATCCTGATGTTATGAGAACTAACATAAGTATCACAGCATGATAGTTGGAGATCATGAGCTATTACACAGTAAGGAGCAACTGCGAGCTCAGTTTTCATATGTTACCTCAAGGTGTCCTTGCTACAGGTACCATGTTGTAAGGCTCTTTACAGCTAGTGAAGCAAATCATTCATGTTTCTTGCCAAACACATGTATATTGGATTTTTTTTGATGTTACCATATTTAGTAAAAATAATCAGCCTCACCTGAATGTACCCGAGGTGTACTTGAGGTGACTCTATTAATCTGGTGCCACATAAAGAATGAATGACAGTGATTGAGACCGTTCAACATTGTACAGTTGTGCCATTTTGGAAAATAGAAGCCTTTGCCAGTATCAACACTACATGGAAACAAAGTATGTACATGTATCTGTATATGTGACTATAAGCATACCAATACTGTTGCTACAGAATATGTTTGGCGAATCCTCCTAAAACCACGAGAATAGGGAAAGCTGTGGAGTGATTGTATTATCATAGCTATAGAACTGATTTCCTCAAAACACAAGAGAAACAGGCAGTAAGGATAAAAGTTAAAATAAGGCCTTGATATACACAGAGTAAATGTTAGACTGGGTTATTAAAACCCATTTCCTTTTATGGCTGTTGACAGCAATCATGGACATTCATTTTTAATGAAGGGAACCTGAATCTATTTTACATGGATTGAAACACTGGAAAACCAGATTTTAAACTAAACAACATCATGGGGACTTCATTCTAAAACTGAAACAAAATTTCCACTTGCCTCAAGTGGGAACTTTCTCCACACTTGTATCTATTTCTGGGAAAATGCATGGAAATGTGTGGGGATACATTATTGCAGACCTTCAGCTCATTCTCATTTCAATAATGATTCAATTACAATCAATAAATATCAGTTGCATTTTGCTAAAGTCTATTGCACCATCCCGAATTGCATTTTAAATTATATCTATGCATCGGGGGAATGTCATTGACGGAGGGATGTGGGTTGTGTTGCCTCATTGTCTTCTGACTTCTGTGTGGCATTCTGTACAGGTCATTCTGAGCTGAGTGCTCCATGGTTGTTTTAGTAGCTATTGACCAGGTCAAGGGCAGTCCAACTGGCTGGAGCTGGTGGCAGTGGAAGAGTAGGTAAACATTTCCATGTCCAGTGTTCTCTCAGAACTGAGCAGCGTTCCTGGCAGGTCCTCCTCAACAAAAGACTGGCAGCAGCTGAAGAAGGGAGCTCACTGCCATCTTCTCCAGGGCAATTAGGAATGGGCAGTCAATGTTGGCTTGGGTAGCCAGTGTCACATTCATCCCATGAACAAATAAAAAGTGCACATTTGTGTGTGGAATGAACTGCCAGAGGAAATGATGGATGCAGGTACAGTTACAAAGTTTAAAAGGCATTTGGATAAGTTCATGACTAGAAAATGTTTGGAGGGATATAGGCCAAGTGCAGGCAGATGGGACTAGTTTAGTTTGAAAACATGGTTGGTGTGGACTGGTTGGACTGAAGGGTCTGCTTCCATGGTATATGACTCTATGACTCCAGGTAAGGTGCCGGTGATTTTAAAAAGTCACTGAACTGGAATCTACATGCATCCAATGTGCTTTCTCTTACATCACATGCAATTCTGTGGATTCCTGATCATAACTACAAAATAATATACTTATGTAATTTTATCATCATTACTGGCAATCACTGGCAAACGAATATGATTATCCATGGGTTCTGTGTGTCCTTGAGTGGCTGATGAACGGATTCCAGAGCCACATCTCCGAGCGCATGTTTAGCAGGTGTTTACAGAAGGTTGAATTGGTCCTTGGGCTTAAGATCATTGGCATTCCTTTCTCCAGTTCCTTTTCTGTACTTCCTCTTGCTGATCGGTGTTCCAAAAGAATTTTGTCCCTTCATACAGGAAATTGCTCCAAGCCGGTTTCTTCTGAATGAGGTCTTCCACACATTGACATCTATTTTGCATTTCTTGAGGGAAGCCATCAGAGAGTCTTTGAAATGTTCCCTTTGTCCTCGTCTCATTTGCGTGTCTTTTTTGAGTTGGGCGATGATGATTTGCTTTGGCAATCAGAGCTCAGGCGTCCTAAGTATATGGCCAGTCCAGCAGAGTTGATTTTGGATGTTCATGGCCTCAATGCCGGTGCAATTTGTTGATGTTAGTATAGTTGTCCTCCCAGCTGATGCAGAGAATCCATCTCAAACAGCATTGATGTACTTCTCAAGGGCTTTGAGGTGGCATCCATTCTTAGTCCAGGTTTTAGGGCCATATAGAAGAATCGTAAGCACAAATGCCTTATGCACAAGGATAATGGTATCACCACAGATGTCATGGTCATCGAAGACTGTCATCCTTAGGCATTTGAAGGTGATGCTCGCAGATTGGATGCGACTGTGAATCTCTGCATTGATGTCAGCTTTAGATGAGAGATAATTTCCCATGTAGAATAAATGTTCCATGTTTGGGAGGAGTTCTCTGTTGATCTTAATGGAGGGATGGACCTGGATTTGAATGGTTGTCTTGAAGGTGGAGTAAAGGGCAGGGACAATGACACACCCCTGCTTGATCCTTGTCTTGAACACAAAGGATTCTGTCATATTATTATTGGTGAGGATAGTTGCTGACATCTTGAGTTGGAGGATGTGAAGGATCTTGGTGAATTACTCTGGCCAGCTGGCCTTTCACAGTGTCTTCCATAGCACTTCCTGAATGAGCCAAAAACTTTGGTCAGATTGATGAAGGTCGTGTAGAGTAGTTGATGTTACTCCTGGCATTTCTCTTGGTATTGCTGAGTAGTAAAAACCATGTGCATAGTTCCATGATTTGGTTGGAAGCCTCACTGGCTTTCAGGAAGGATTTCCACAGAGACTAGGAACAAATGCCTAGTGAGGATTCGTGTGATAGTCTTCCTCACAATGGAGAGCAAGGAGATTGGTCGGTAGTTCCCACAATCCACATTGCCTCCTTTCTTGAATGTAATTTATGAAGTACTCAGATATGTTTTCACTGTTTGGATCATGGATCTTCTAAACCTTTCCTTTTATGCACTTTTACTAATTTATGCTTTGTCTTCACTTCCATATTTAATCCTTTCATTCTGTGGCTACAAGAGCAAGTCAGTGGCTAGGAATCCTGCAGTGAATAACTCACCTCCTGTCTCCCCAAAGCCTGTCCAACATCTACAAGGCACAAGTCAAGAATATGATGGAATACTCCTCATTTACCTGGATGACTGCAGCTCCAACAACACTCAACAAATTTAATACTATCCAGGGCAAAGAAATCCAGGCTTGATTGGCACCACATCCATAAACAATCATTCTCTCTATCACTGATGCTTGGTAGCTGAAGTGCATGCTGACTATACAATGCACTGCAGAAATTCACCAAGGCTCTTTAGACAGTTCCTTCCCATGACTATTACTGTTTAGAATGACAAGGAAAGCATCCAAGCCACTCACCATCAAAACTTGGAAATCTATTGCTGTTCCTGCACTGCCAGTAAGTCATTGAGTCATACAGCATGGAAAAATATCTTTCAGTCCAACCAGTCCATACCAACTATCATCCCAAACCAAACTGGTCCCACATGCCTGTGCTTGGCCCATATCCCTCCAAACATTTTTTGTTCATGTACTTATCAAAATGCCTTTTAAACTTTATAACTATACCTGCATCCATCACTTCCTTTGGAAGTTCATTCCACACAAGAACCACTCTCCGTGTATAAACTTGCCCTGCATGTCTTTTTAAAATCTTTCTCCTGTCATCTTAAAAATATGCCCCCTAGTCTTGAAATCCCCCACCCTTGGGAAAATATACCTGCCATTTACCTTATCTATACCCCTCATTATTTTATAAACCTCTACAAAGCCACCTTTCAACTTCTTATGATCTGGTGAAAAAGGGTCCCAGCCTATCCAGCCCCTCCTTATAACCTAAACCTTCCATTCCTGTCAACACTCTGGTAAATCTCTTCTGAGCACTCTCCAGCTTGATAATATCCTTCCTATAATAGGGAGACCAGAACTGGACACAGTACTTGAACTAAGTCCTTGAATTCCCTCCGTATTGGTTTTGTGGATGTACCTACACCACATAGACTGCAGCAGTCAAGGGCACTCAAGGGCAATGAGAAATGGGTAATAAATGTTAGTCCAGCTTTCACCATCCACAGCCCATGAATGAATATTAAAAAAATAAGATTTTTCTGTTCCAAATTGAAGTAGTTGAAGTAGAGATCCTAACTGCTCCACTACATGTACACGTCTGTCAACACATTTCATTCTAGAGAACAAACCTGGAAAGGTTAATTGTGGTTAGAGGATGCTTTGAAAAAAAATGTTTTTGGTATAATTCTTAGAACATCATGTCATGGAGATAAGCAAAGTGCAAGTAAATGCAGACTTGACATTGTGCTGGGAGACAGGATCAATTAATGACCTCATATTGTTTGTTACCCTAAGTAGCATAATGTGTCTGAATTTTGCACTCAGTCGAAAACTAGTAATTTAAACTTATTAAGAGTAGTTACGAGAGCTAAAAGCTGTTGAAATGAATTAATTTATTATGTAAAGGAATAAGAACAGAACTTGCTGGTGAAGCTCAGCAGGTCTGGCAGCATCTGTGAGGAGAAATCAGAACTGAGGAAGGGTCACCGGACTTGAAACGTTAACTCTGATTTCTCTTTGCAGATGCTGCCAGACCTGCTGAGCTTTTCCAGCAACTTCTGTTTTTGTTTTGGATTTACAGCATCCATAGTTCATTGGGTTTTTATTAGGTAAAAGAAAAACTCGATAAAGAAACAATGACAGATATTTAAGGGGATATTTCAGAATACACAGAACAGGTATTTTCCTATGACAAGTAAGAAATTGAAAGGAGGACCCACCAATTGTGGTTAGCTAGAGAAGTTAAAGATAATATCAAACTTTAATGAACTGTGTATAACCATGCAAAAATTGGAGGCATGTCAGAAGATATGACAGAATATATAGAAAAAACAATGACTAATAAGAAAGGAAAATTTGAGAATGAGAGAAAGCTCGCCAGAAATATAAAAACAGATAATTGCAATTCCTCTAGACATTTGAAAAAGAAGAGTTAACAAAGTACATATAAAATACAAACTTATGAATTAGAAATTGAAGTAGGCCATTAAGCTCTTCAAGCATGCCCTGCCATTCGATGAGAATATATCTCATTCGTTTGTGTTCTGAAATTCATATTCCCATTTATACCGGATAACCTTTGATTCTCTTACTTGACAAGAATAGATTTATCCCTATCTTAAAAAAAATCAATGACCTTGCCTCCACTGCTTTCTGAGCATTAGAATTATAGAAAATGAGCCTCAGGAATTAATAAGGGAAATTAAGAAGATGAAAGATGATTGTAAGAGGTATTTTGAATCAGTCTTTGCAGTGGCAAGCAATACCCAAAAATATTTTTAAATCAGGAAATAGAAGGGAGAGAGGAATGATAATGAGCAAATTGTTGGAGCTAAGGTCTGACAAGTACTCAAGTCCAGATAAACTTCATCCACAATCTTTAAAAGTTTATAAGGTAGTTGATGGCTTGGTTTTTATTTTCAAAAATTCCCTCAATTTGGGCGACGTGACACTAGAAAGGATAACAGTGAACGTAATTCCTTTACTCAGAAATGCTGGGAATAAGAAATCAGGAAATTACAGGTCACATACCTTGATATCTGTTGTGAAGCTATTTCTTTATACATTATAGCACAACACATAGAAAAGTTCAAATGAGCCATTCAGAGTCAACATAGGTTCAGATCAGCCATGATGGTATGGGATAGTGGGGCAGGCTTGAAGGGCCGAGTGGCCAACTTCTTCTCCTAACTCATAAGTTCATGTGTAAACATCCTTGTGCTTGGGACAAACCTTCCACCATCAGAAATGATGAGCTTGGAAGTGGAAAGTGAACCAGATTGGAGTGCAGAGTGGGTGACCCCACCACCTTCCCCCATTACCAGAATTAGATTCTGAGCAGAAAGGTGAATGGTCTGACCCAGCCTATTTGAGGCTATTCAATGGCCAATCCAGGCCAATCTCAACCTGCTGCTGCCAGGATTAACTCAGTTACCGACAGGCCTTTTACCGTGTTGCATTCCAGCAACTGCTACTCTGCAGGCAGCTTGTAACCTTGACAGGGCAGTGTGCTGGGAGGTTGTTGGAGTTGGGGCCAAAACCCTTGACCAAAGGCAATCAGTACCTAATTGAGGGAGCAGACATCAGGCAGTGGTACCTATTGGGAGTCACACCTCCACTTATTTCTGACTCTTCAACCCCTTTCCCTGCAAATCAAAATCCAAGATCTGCCTCTTTATTGTTCAACTTTGTCCTGGGTCTCCAGGGTTGTGCCTCCAACAGCAGCCATATTCCTGTTGTGTGGCTGAGCACAAGACTTCTGGCCCCTGATTGATTGATAGCTCTCGCTGGCTGGCACTTCTGCCAGGAAGGAGTTTTGATAATGGGAAAGGGCATTATCTGATTGACGTGTAATTTGACCAGCCTTCCCTGAAGAGGCAATACGGATTTCTCACTGGCTGTCCATCCAGCTAACGATGTCGTAACAAGGTTTTGCCCCAGGGCATAGGACTTTACGTAGCGGTACAATGTAAAATAAGCAGCCTCAGTGTATTATTCTGAGTAAGAATATCAAAAAACATGTTGCTGATTATCAGTTTAATGGAATGATGATTTGAAACTGAAATCCACTGCAGATGTAAAGAACAATTCTTTGGAAGCAAGTTTTAAGTTGAAAAGGTTAAATTACTTTCATATTATTCTTTATTAATATAAATATGAGACGTGTATCAAGTAACAACTTCAATGATAAGCATGACCTAATTCTCTGAAACAAACTTTGTTGACAACTGCCTATCCAGTTATTTAATGTTTAACAGCCTGTTCAATATGTTTTTCTCTGGTGTAATGAAACAATGTTACTTTTAATGCTTATTAATTTTTTGCAAATTTCAAAGAAATCCATTAGCTGTCATTGCTGGTACTCTTTACAAGAACGGGTCAACATTAATATCTACCTTGATATAACCAGAGCATTGAAGAAGACAATTTGAAGTGCAGATTTATTCTCTGCCTTTGAATCTGGTTAGGAATTTCAAACAGTTTGACGACATGTTCAATTGTTGAAAGACAGGGGGATATAGAGAAGTAACTGAGGAAGCTGAAGGATGCAGCAAACTACGGTAATTTGTCAACTTTATTGATTCCTTCTGTTTAACAGATAAATGTGCTGGACTCGGTTATCATTAACTGCTGCTTTCAAATTGCTTTCACTGATAACACAGGAGCTCATTTGTCTTAACCTAGACTCTCCATACAAAATACTACAAAGGCTGAAATCAATCTTGGAGCAGTATCCCACTGTTCACCTGATTGATTTAAGCGAACTGAAGACATGACCTGTACAACTTCCACACACCTAATGCTTCTACATCCTTGCCCACATTACATCAAGGAAGCCTTGAACGCTCTAAAGTTTATTTTAAGAGAAACAAACATTGATCTTTTAAGTGTCTTTTTCTCTATATGTACATTTTATGCTAATCACGACAAACTCCTTAGCAGCCATCATTCATGTAACCTCTTACTAAGAAGCGCATCAATGATTAAGCAGTCATCTACAAAAATCATTCAACTTTAAGGTATGAGCACGAAATAAAAGTGCTGCCTGTAAAATGATGAGAATGCACAAAATGAATGGGCCAGAATTTCCTGCCAAAATATCAACATGCGCACACCATCATTAACATGCAAATTGTTCAGTAATTAATTCTTTAAAAATTGTTCACTCATGGAAGGTGGTCTTCACTAGCTGAGCCAGCAAATTACTGGTAAAGAAAGGATGCCTTCTGAGTTATCGATTCCCACAAATTGTTGGATAATTTGAGACGGCGCTATTAATTACATAAAAATGGAAGCTCACTTTCACTCTCCTGTAACTTCCAAGAAATGTTTGATTTGTGTGTTACTTGTCAATGAAATTCGTTGCAGCAAGTTAAAACTTTTTTAACAACCTATACAATCTGTATTGTATGCTTTTAACTCAACAACTCAGGATCGGAAAGGAAAATCTTATTCCTATGGGAAGTAATTGTTCAGAGAAACTTCTAAATTTTAAAAAGCTAACAATATATAAGGCTCTTTAAAGGCCATGGAGATCACTGTTGTGATTGTTTCACTCCCAGTGAATGCGACACTGATATTGCCATCTGCTTATTACATGATAGTGATATGTAGCACAGGACAAAATGGCTGACTAGCTGGTTGCTCACTTGGCAGGGGTCTAGATGCATGTATGGCATAAGGTGAAGCGAACCTTTTCTTCCTGAAGGCCATTTGAACCTCTTACGAAGAGGTGATTACAAATGGCAAACTTTTTCAGGGATGACTAACAATGGAACAGCAGACCAGAAAAAGAAGTCTCAGGTTGCTCTGATGTAGTGTTAGAAACTTTAGTCTAGGAGCTGGAAATGAGAAAAATCCACGTTTCCACTTGGATCCAGGTCTCCAGGTGTATAGTGTGAAGGGAATGGAAGCAGGTGGCTGTGGAAGTTGGAATCTGCTGCAATGCTGTAGCACGGTGAAAAGTTCAATGAAGAAATAAGAGTGGTCAAGAACAGTGAATGTATCAAACATCATCAACTACCTACCTCCACCACATGTTCACACACTGCTTAATCCAGTATTCCCTCATCAATCAATCAACAGTCAGGCCTCATGGTTACCATTCAGTTACTATCCTCATACACATATTTATGCTGCAAGCCTCAAATACACATCTCTCAACTTCCATATACTTTTCTCAATTCAGCAATAGGCATGGTACCCAAAATCATTGCAACACACTCACTAACATGATTTCTTTTCCTTCTTTGGCAAGAGAAAGTGGCACATCTCAGCAGGCAGGAGGAAGTACTGGGGTGGACAGGTTCCCCATATTCTGAATACTTTGGAGGAGGTGGCATTGTGAATTATTGGATCATCAATGACACAGGCTGTCGGAACGAGGATCACGAGGAACATCCAGAATAATGCTATTCCTTCTGCCTGATCATATCTTATTTCACCTTACTATTTCGATAAAGTGCAAGCTTCAGATGATGTGACCATGGGTCTTTTGTTTAACACAATACCGGGCTTCCATCACCCTGAACCTTTTCTTTATGTTGTGTTTAGATTTTCAGTACCATTGCAGCCTTATCATGAAGGGTGTGAACAAGAGCAGATATCTAATGAGGAGGCCCTATCTCTTAATCCGACATTCCCTGCTAGAAGCTCAAGCACTCTGTACTCATTTTACAGGGTAGCGTAGCGATATGATCTGCATGTGGTGAGATACCAGGAAGACGAGAGCTGTAGCCAGGTTAGACAGAAAAGGATTATATGTGTCTCATCTCCCCAGAATGTGAGGAACAGTAGAGTTCTGCTGAAGGGGACACAGATAAAGACTTTTTGTAAGAAGATGTATAAGATGATACTGATAACATCCACACAGAGATGCATGGTGCCTTGACAGACCAGTCACAGAACTTTTATTACAGAGCCGGTTTTGGATGTCAAGAAGCTAGGAGCAAGCTGACTCGAAATTGGCACAGGGATTCACACAGAGGTTGAAACCATACTTTCCAAAACAGATGTTGTAGACAACTCCACAATAGCACTTTCAAGCCTAGTTGTGATTCAGTGTCTGCTGCTGAATGTCTTAGATTCCACTGCAGTACAGATAAATAACACACAATATCTCAATTCTCCAGTAGACTTTCAGACTGAAGCCATTAATCTCAAGCTTCATATCATTGGCCTCTGACTATGGATCTCATTGTGCTCAAGGTAGACGGTAGGATCTCAGCAATACTGCAATCTCTCCTCCAGTATATTCCTAGAAATATTAAAATAGCAGCTCAGGGGAATGCAAGTGGTTCTGGTGCATACCAACCTGCTTTCCTGTCTCAGGATGACAGCAATCATGCCCTCACCAATGCCACTATGGCAGTGCCCTTTCAGCTGTCTGTGAGTCTGACTGTGAGCAGGTTGGCGCTACCCAGATTCATGTGTAGCTGTCCTGGGTCTTCAGGACTACGAACTGTTTGAAGGCAATCTGCTGAGACATTTGCAGTCTCCCTCACTGAACGTGAGCAGCCTTTCATCTCCCACACTGCAATCATTGACATAGCACAATGTAGGTTTACTGTGCCCATAAAGACATTTTTGAGGCAAGCACAAAAGGAATGCACAAGGAAATCTTTTGTATGGAATATTGGATTGACATGATAGGATGATTGCTGGATATGAAATTACTTTACAGAGGCTGGAATCACATCACCAAGTCATCCTTTATTAACATGTGGAGAGTTCTTGACACTGATTGAGCTCCCTCAGAGCCAGCTCTCACAGTGAGGAGAACCTCTGACATTCTTGTTCTTATTTGTCAGCTAGGGTTCCCCAACTGGACCAGATTAACAACCCCCATCAGGGAACTCATACTCTATGAGGTCCACCTGACTGACCTCGTTACAACCACTGCATCCCACCCTCTCTGAGTTTGAGGATATAAGCAGTTCTTTTTTATTGTAACTCCTCCTGAGGAGTTTTAGCACTGGGTCACGTTCCTCCAATTCTGCTGGCAACATCTGCCATGTCCATCTCAAATTCCAAGCATCTTTTAATACCTGATGGAGAGGGAGAACCCCCGAGTTCTGGAATAGTCAGAAAGGCAGTCAGGAGCCGGTAACATTTTGCTCCTGCACCATTTGCGAGTTTGCAGCTTTTGTATGGTCCATGTGTTAGTTTAGGACCATTGCACCTACCTGAACTTTAGACGTCACTGGACCTGACCTCGTGTCGATCATGCTCAAGGAAAGACCTCAGCTCTGGTACAGATGTGGCAACTGGGGCACCTTTGATGGCCCTCACTTTATCTTTCAAGGAATGTAACCTGGGGTCTTGTCAATTCTGTAGCCCAAGTAGGTCATTTGAGATGCCTGGAACACACATTTTTCCCTTCTATGGTGTATGCTCACAAGGGAGAAATTTCTAAGAACTATGTCCAAGTTCTCTAAGTGCTCCTATTATTAGCACATCATCTCGATAAATAGCAATTGGGTTAGATCTTGTAAAATGTTCTTCATCATCCAAAAGTTGATGCCCATGTTTAAGCATCGCGATTCAAGAGCAGAAGTAGGCCATTCAGCCCATCGAGTCTGCTCCACAATTCAATGAGATCATGGCTGACCTGATAATCCTCAACTCCACTTTCCTGTCTTTTCCCCATAATGCTTGATTCCCTCACTGATTTAAAAATCTAACTCAGCCATCACAGTCTTAGATATACTTAATGACCCAGCCTTTGCAGCCCTTTGTAGTAAAGAATTTTACAGTCATGACCCTCAGGAGAGATTTCTCCTCATCTGTCAGAGGTGGTAGAGGCGGGCACAATAGCGTCATTTAAGATGTATCTAGACAGATACATGAATGGGCAGGGAGCAGAGGGATACAGATCCTTGGAAAATAGGTGACACGTTTAGATAGAGGACCTGGATCGGTGCAGTCTTGGAGGGCCGAAGGGCCTGTTCCTGTGCTGTAATTTTCTTTGTTCTTTGTTCTTTATGCAGCCTATTGAACCACCTCCCATCCTATCTTATTGAAACTCACCCTCAGCAAGGCATTGTTTCATTTCTTTCTCTTGTCCACACATCTAGTTGCCCCTTTAATGCGTTGATGATCCTCACCTCAACTATTCAACATTCTCATCACTTCTTGCATAAAAAGGGGTTCCCTTTCCATTTACTGGTGACTATGATACATTTATAGCCTCTGCTGGAGGATGAACATCTTACTAACTGTGTTCACTGATGAGCACAGAAGAATTAAAACAAAGTTGCTGGAAAACCTCAGCAGGTCTGACAGCATATATGAAGGAAGAAACAGAGTTAACGTTTCGGGTCTGGTGATCCAGTGAAGGGTCACTGGACCAGAAACGTTAACTCAGTTTTTTACTTCACAGATGCTGCCAGACCTGCTGAGCTTTTCCAGCAACTTTGTTTTTGTTCCTGATTCACAGCATCTGCAGTTCTTTTGGTTTTTACAGAGGAATTAAACCTCAGTTCTCAGCCACTCTGAATGCGCTCCAGAGGCAATCCTGCAACACATTTGAAATCAGTCTTTTCTTTTAAAAAAAACTAAGAAGGAAATTTTACCCTTTCAGCTCAACAGTGCATGCACGAGGGCAAGAGAAAATGCTTTTGTAAGTGATGCCCCAAATAGAGCAGACTCTCTTACATGCAAGTGACCATCCAACAAAATGAAGGGAGGTTCACTGCAAATTAACAAGCAGGCTCAATAAAAGGAGGAGAACGGAGTCCTGTGGTGCATTGCCTCTGGGCAAAAAGACCCAGCATCACGTCCTATCTGCCCCAGAGGTGTATCATAGGTTCATCCCTCCCAGTACCTCAAAATTATATAAACATAATTTTACACAAGTAAGAAATGTCTTTGGTTTGTTTAACACAGTGTGGAGCTGGAAGAACACAGCAGGCCAAGCAGCACCGGAGAAGCAGGAAAGCCGATGTTTCGGGTCAGGACCCCCCCTTTCTGAAGAAAGGTCCCGACTCGAAACGTCAACTGTCCCACTCCTCCAATGCTGCCCAGCTGGCTGTGTTCCTCCAGCTCCACACTGTGTTATCTCTGACTCCAGCATCTGCAGTTCTTACTACCCCTTTGGTTTGTTTGCTGGATAGAGTCAAACACCAACATTTGTTCATTTCTGCATATGCTACTGCTTTAGTGACTATATACAAAAAGATATAAAAGCGTTCAATAAAAAGGTGCAAACTTCAGTGATTTGCATTGATTCCTGGTCATGGAATACAGATTTCCTGCAGTTGGCAGCCATTAAATTTATCTCCCCTGCCATTATGATTTTCCCCTCCTGGGTTTTTAGGTTTTTGATTTTTGGTTTTCACTAGTGGTGAATGTTTATTAAAAATCACTGCTATGCAGAGATTGAGTATATATTTGTTCGTAAAAAAGTGGGGCACACACACACATTTCTCCTTAGGCAGTGTATCCCCTTAGCTTCCCCGACCCTACCTGAGCACTCAATCTCCTCAGTTCCCCCCCCACCAACAGTGTACAACTAGGCCCTCCTTCCTGGGGTTGCCAACCCTCTGATTCTTCCAGGTTGTCCAGATTTGAAGGATTAGCCTCCCAGGTACCAATGCAAGGAAGCCCAGAGAAAGAATATCAATGCAGCATGAAGAATTCTGTAATTGGAGATGGCCGAAGAACATTGTATCTGCTCACAGAGGTATCAGAAAATTCAAGAATGACCACTTGGGGCTGAACAGTGGGAATGTAGATTTTGATCAAAGTTATAATCTGATTCCTTCCATCACATTTGTATAGTACCATCAGAGCAAAACACATCAAGGTGCTGCACAAGAGCATAATGGGAAGATTCTTGACTAATAAGGGGGTCAAAGGTTATCAGGGGTAGACAGGAAACTGGAGTTAAGGCATTAGTCAGATCAGCCATGATCTTGTCAAATGGTGCAGTGGGCTTGAGGGGCTGAATGGCCTATAGTTCATATTTAGCTACGTACGCTGGGTAGTGAGTCATGTGGTTTTGGCAGATGACTGAAAACTCGTTCAAAAGGATAGGTTTTGAAGAAGCTTATTTGGGAGAGGAAAGTGGAAAGGCACAGGGAAGAAATTCCAGAGTTTGGGATGTTGGCAACTGAAGGCACGCTGTCAAGTTGCAGTGATTAACACAAAAAGAAGTCAGGAATGCTCAAGGGGACAGAATTGGAGGATCATAAAGATCTCAGAAGTTTGTAGGACATTACAGTTACAGGGAGCGGTGAGACCGTGAGGGAAAACTTGAAAACTGGGTTGAGAATTTTAAAATTGAGGTGGTGCAAGAACACAATCGATGCAATTTGAGAGAAAAAAATCGAGTTACGGGGTACCGGCAGAGTTAGAGATGACCTCAAATTAATGAGGTTGAAGCGATGACACCAAAAGGGCAGTGCTGAAAGCTCAATATGGGGTTCAGCAAAAGGTAGGACTGAGACAGAGAGGCTGCAGTAGGCAGTAGCTCCATTTTCTGCTCCAACTGACCTCATTTAATTGAATAGAATAGAAACCTCTCCTCGGACCAGCAAACCCACTTCCAGAAAACGCACTCACTCTTTACAATTCTGCCCCAGCCTACTGACACTTTCTGGTCAACCTTCCCTTCCCCCACCCTGTTGCCCTCCTCCCCAGCAACACCAGAGCAGTTGAACACTACGGAGTCTTTGATCTTCTGTAACACAAAGTTGAGTTCACCGACCAAAGTTATACAACAAGGAGTAAAATGAAGCAAGCAAATAAAGAAAAAGTGGAAACAGCAATAGCATGAGCCGGTCGTATTAATTCACAACAACTGGCTGGAGATTTTCCCATCGCTCCCATATGGGCTGACCTGCCTCTGTGTGTTTTTTTGAAGCTGGTGGTTTAGTGCCCTAATCCTTCTGGTTTATTGCATCAAGAATGTGGAAACATATCCCAGGACTCCACGATGACAGCAAGTCCTGTTGGTTGCAAAATGTTGCAAAGTGCCAAGTTAAGTAGCATTATTAAAGACAGTTCACACGCAGCCTCGCCACCACTTAGTCAGCTCTCGTTTGGGAAAGCTGGTCCAAGAAATGAGGCAGCAGGCCATTCAGTCCCCCGAACCTGCTGCATCATTGGAAAACACAGTGGCTCAGCGGTTTGCACTGCTACTTCACAGTCCCAGGGACCCGGGTTTGATTCCACCTTCGGGTGACTGTCTTTGTGGAGTTTGCACATTCTCCCCGTATCTGCGTAGGTTTCCTTCCACAGTCCAAAGATGGGCAGGCTAGGTGGATTGGCCATGCTAAAATTGCCCATAGTGTTCAGGGATGTGTAGATTAGGTGGGTGATAGCGGGATGGTCTGGGTGGGAGCTCTGAGGGTTGGTGTGGACTTGTTGGGCCAAAGGGCCTGTTTGCACACTGTAGGGATTCTATGAAAAAATCTGCTCAAAAGTGGCACAGGTTGGCACTACCCCAAAAGACAGCCTCGTATATTGGTACAAATCCTTACGTGTATTAATTATAACACACTTCTGGAAATCCTCATCTAACCACAATTGCAAGTACACATGGCTCATGTCCAGCTTCGTGAGGGACACCTCCTCTGCCAGCTTTGTGTATAAATTCCCTTTGCAGGGGACTGTGTATTTATCCAGCTATGAAAAACAGTTTACTGTTTGTTTAAAATCCCCACAAATGCGAACCGACCTGTCAGGCTTCACAATCGATATGATTGAATAAAAAAGATTCATATATTAGATATAGACAACTGGACTCAACTGAATCTCTTGAAGAGTATGAAGATTGTTGGTTGGGCTAAAAAGGAAATCAGGCAGGCAAAGAAGGGATATAAGATAGGCTTGGCAGTAAAAGTTAAAGATAATCCAAAAAGATTGACAAATACCTTAAGTGTAAAGAGAGCAACTATAGAGAAAGACCCCTTACAGATCAATGAGGTCGACTTTGTGTTGAATCTCCGGAGATGGAGAAATATTAAATGAATATTTCACATCAGTTTTTACTGTGGAGGAAGAAATCAAGGCTAGAGAACTCAGGGAAATAAATATTGATATTTTGAAAACAGTTCGCATTATAGAAGAGGAAATGCTGGAGGACTTAGAAAACATAAAGCTTGATAGACCTCCAGCGCCTGATCAAATGTATCCCAGGACATCGTGGGAAGTTAGGGAGGAAATTGTGGGGCCTCCAGCAGAAATATTTATATCATCTATAACCACAGGTAAAGTACTGGAGGACTGGAGGGTAGCTAATGTTGAGTCATTGTTTAAGAAAAGATGTGAGGAGGAGCCTGGAAATTATAGACCTGTGAGCCTGACATCAGTGGTGGGTGAGTTATTGGAGGTGATTCTGAAAATGGCATTTACATGCATTTAGAGAAGCAAGAATTGATTAGAGATAGTCGGCATGATTTTATTCAAGGAAAATTGTGTCTCACAAACTTGATTGAGTTTTTTTTAACGAAGTAACCAAAAAGATTGATGACAGCAGAGTAGTAGACATTGCTAACTTAAATCTCAGTAAAGCCTTTGACGTGGTTCCGCATGGTAGACCAATTAGTGAAGTTAAATCACATGGGATTCAGAAGTTTGCCAATGGGATACAAAATTGGCTTTATTGTAGGAGACAGAGTGTGGAGGATTTTTCATTTGGCTCGAAGCCTGTGACTAGCCGTGTGCCACAGGGATCGGTATTGGGTACACTTCTATTTGTCATTTATATAAATAATTTGGATGAGAATACAGGAGACATAGTAATTTTGCAGATGACACCAAAATTGGTGATATGGATTTTTTTAAATCATTCAGAAGATGAGGGTGTCACAGCTTGGACATTTATTATCACATTTATTTCCCGCCCCAAATTGCCCTGAGGGCAGTTAAGAGTCTACCAGATTGCTATGGGTCTGGATTCACATGTAGGCTAGACCAGGTAATGATGGCAGTTTCCTTACCTAAAGGACATTAGTGAACCAGATGGATTTTTCCAACAATCGACAATGGACAATGGATTCACGGTCATCATTAGATTCTTAATTCCAAATATTTATTGAATTCAAATTCCACCATCTGCCATAGTGGGATTTGAATCCAGGCCCCCAGAACAATACCTGGGTCCCTGGATTAACAGTCAGTGTTAATACCACCAGGTCATCACCTCCCCAACATGCCACTCATGATTTTAGTGGACAGTAAAGAAGGATATCTAAGATTACAAAGAGATTTTGATCTGTTGGGTCAATGGGCTGAGGAATGGCAAATAGAGTTTAATTTGTGAGTTACTGCATTTTGGTAATATAAACACAGACAGGGCTTATACAGTTAATGGTAAGGCTATGGATAGTGTTTTCAAACAGAGAGACCCAGGGTTTCAGGTGCATAATTCTATGAAATTTACATCACAAGTAAACAGAGTGGTTAAGAAGACATTTAGTACGCTTACCTTTGTTGCTCAGACCTTTGAGTAAAGGAGTTGGAACATCATGATGAGGTTGTACAGGATGTTGATGAGGCCTCTTCTAGAATACTGTGTGCAGTTTTGGTTGCCCTGTTATAAGAAAGATATTATTAAACTGGAGAGGGTTCAGAAAAGATTTACCAGAACGTTGCAGGTAATGGAGGGTTTGAGATATAAAAATAGACTGGAAAGACTGGGAGTTCTTTCATTGGAGCATAGGAGATTGAGGTGTGACCTTATTGAGGTTTATAAAATCATGAGGGGCATAGATAACGTAAATGATGAGGGTTTTTTTTTTCCGAAAATGAGGTAATTCAAAACTAGGGAGCATATTTTTAAGGTGAGAGGAGAAAGATTTAAAAAGGACATGAGGGGCAACTTTTTTACACAGAGAGTGGTTCACTGGTGGAATGAACTGCCAGATAAGTGGTGGATGCTGGTAAATTTACAATGTTTAAAAGATATTTGAATAAGTACATGAATAGAAAATGTTTGGATGGTTATGTGTCAAATACAGGGACAGGTTCAGTTTGGGAACACTGTCGGCGTGGACTCGTTGGACTGAAGGGTCTATTTCCATGTTGTATGACTCTATAACTTTAAGTTGTCTAAAATCACTTGTAGGTGTCTGTCTGTCAACTGTGTCTATGTTAAGGATGAAGTTGAGAGCTGTAAGGTTCTCCTGCTGTGTAGTGAGCATTACTGTCAGAGGATGTGCAGCAATTTCCATGATTTGTCTGTCTTTGTGTCAAAACATTGCCTGAAGCCAGTCTTTTATTGGGCAGTTTAATCTTTTATGGCCAAAGAGTTGAACAGATGGAGATTATAGGGTAACCTCATTCATGTAAGGCGGCCTGACAACTCAGTAACTTCAGCCCTTCTCACTGACTGAAAATGTATGTGGTGGTAATTGATGGGCAATCTAATATTTGACCATCTGGTCAATAGCTTCTCTAAGAGACAGATGTTGCTCTGCAAGGTATGTCTATCCAACTGTGTGCTTTGTTTGATCCTAAAACAAGCTTCTGTAGTGAGTAATGCCACGGTTGTGACCATTGCTTTCTGATGTATGGGTGAACCCTCTTCCCACTTGTAATGCTTCTTTGAGTCCTTTTGGGTGGCTTAAAAACTGGTACTTGCTTCTTCCATTGGAGAATGCCCTTGCTTCTGAAAGACCACTCTTACAGTTTTGCACTGAGCTCTTCAGGCTACATAAAACTACTCAACAAAAATAAAAGCGAAATAAACTGTTGATGCAGGAAATCCAAAACAAAAAAAATTGCTGGAGAAACTGAGCAAGTTAAGTATGCTTTCTCTCCACAGATGCTGCCAGACCTGCTAAGTTTCTTCTGAGCAATTTCTGTTTTTGTTACATAAAGGCAGTAAATGGGTTAAAACAGAATGTGTACCTGACCTGGACTGTAACTGGTTTCCCATTGTACATGGTCAGGTGATCATCGTTGTTCCAGACCTGCGTTTGCCGTCTTCTGCAACATGGCCATCTCTAGTTCTTTCTCTCTTCGCATTG
The DNA here is from genome assembly GCF_021869965.1 of Rhincodon typus. Taxonomy (NCBI): domain Eukaryota; kingdom Metazoa; phylum Chordata; class Chondrichthyes; order Orectolobiformes; family Rhincodontidae; genus Rhincodon; species Rhincodon typus. The sequence goes on along the minus strand of NC_063337.1, from coordinate 54,435,952 downwards.
CAGCATCTGAAACACCGCTGTTTCTCACAGGCCCGTGTTAATCAATTTTATTGATTCAGTTTGAGAGGCTAGATACTGTTGGCCGCATTTGTTTAAAATTGTGATGATAGTGGTGGGCGCTGCTGCCATGGCTCTGAAAAATATTTTAAATTTCTTTTGACTGCTACTGTCATGTTGTGAGGTTGTATCAAAGTAGTATAGAGAGAGGCAAATCAATCTTCATGCCACTGAATTGGAATATTCTATAACTATATACACTGCATACAGATAAAAGCAAAGTACTGCAAATGCTGGAGATCTGAAATAAAAATTAAAAGTGCTGGAGAAAGTCAGCAGGCCTAGCAACTCTGAATTTCCAAGAAGAGTCTTATTGAACATAAAACATCACTCACTCATTTTGAGGCTACCTGGAGCTCACAGCATTACTGCCGTGCCTTGCCTTTTTGTGCTTTCCCCTTTAGCCAGAGATACCAGGCTAAAAGTTCCTCTCTCTTGCCTTGCCATCTAATGCAGGTACAAAGTCAGGAATCATGTCATGGTTGTCAGCATCCTCAGCCATGTTCATGGAATGTTTTCAGTCAGAGGGATACCAGCATAAGAAGTCAAGAACAGCTTCTGATTCTAGCCTGGGGGCTTAGATAGAGTCAGTCAATCACTTGGAATCATCATGGTCAAGATTCTCTCCTCAGAAGTGATAAGGAGCTAAATGTCAGGCATCCCACTACATATCCTGACACTTTCTCCCTTATTGTGCGTTGTTTTCTCCTGGAATGACTGAAAGGTTGGTATGAAGAAAGATGAAGGGGCTGGCATAACTGTAAGTGCTGGAGCAGTTGGGAGAAATATGCCGAGCAAGTGTGTAGGCAATACAGAGGGCAGGTAGGGTTCGTGATGTGTAAGATTGTGGTGGGTGACAGTAAGTGAGAGGAGATGCTGAGGACAATGGTGAGAGTGGCAGGGCATGAGCCTTTGCTGGAGATAGGTGCAGTAGCAGCGATAGAGTATGTGTGAGTTAACAGAGAGAAGATATTGGCAATTAGCCTAGCGGAGTGGAGGAGATCATTGATTGGCAATTAGCCTAGCGGAGTGGAGGAGATATTTGATGTTATATTTATTTTGTTTTTGTGGGGTGTAGCCATCGCTGGCTGGCCAGAATTTATTGCCTGTCCCGAGGTGCCCTTGAGGAAGTGGTGATGAGCTGCCTTCTTAAACCGCTGCAGTTAGTGAGTTGGCCCAACATGCCATTAGGGAGGAAATTTCAGGATTTTGACCCAGTGACAATGAGGGAATGGCAATATATTTTCATGTCAGAATGGTTAGCAGCTTGGAGCGGAGCTTGAAGGTGGTGGTATTCTCTTGTATCTACTGCCCTTGTCCTTCTAGATGGAAGTGGTTGTGGGTTTAGATTGTGCTTTCTGAGGATCTTTGGTGAATTTCTGCTGAGCATCTTGTAGATAGTACACACTGCAGTTACTGAACATCAATATTGGAGGGCGGGGATGCTTATGGATGTAGTGCCAATCAAGTGGGCTGCTTTATCCTGGATGGTGTCAAGATTCTTGAGAGTTGCTGGAGCTGCACCCATCCAGGCAAGTGGAGAGTATTCCATCACACTCTTGACTTATGCCTTGTAGATGGTTGAGGAGTCAGGAGGTGAATTACTCGCCACAGTATTCCTAGCCTCTGACCTGCTTTTGCAGCCACTGTGTTTATGTGGCGAGTCCAGTTGAGTTTCTGGTCAATGAGAACCCACAAGATGTTAATAATGTGGGATTCAGTGATGGTAACACCATTGAACATGAAGGGACAGTGGTTAGATTGTCTGTTATTGGTGATGGTCATTGTCTGGCATTTGTGTGGTGTGAATGTTACTTGCTACTTGTCAGCTGAAGCCTGGATATTGTCCTGATCTTGATGCATTAAAACATGGACTGTTTAGTTTCTGAGGAGCCATGAACAGTGCTGAACATTGTGCAATCATCGCAAACATCCCCGCTTCTGACCTTATGATGGAGAGAAGGTCATTGATGAAACATGGACAGATACATCTGCAGCTGGCAGATTGATAAGGATGAGGTCAAGCATGTTTTTCCCTCTTTTTAGCTCCCTCACCACCTGCTGAAGACCCAGTCTACATTCCTACATTGCTATGCATTCCTCCAGAAATCTGAAACTGCACTAGTCCAGGTAGTAAATGTGGACCAGGCTGATGGGACCTAGTGTCCTGGCCCCATCCCTCCAGCTCCCTCTACAAAACAAAGGCACCAGTTTACTCTTATCTGCCATGTCCAGGGCAAATGTCAAGAATCCTGAGCAGGTTCGAATAGACCGTGTTTGTCCAGGCGTTCAATGGCCTTTTAAAGATGGCATTGCTACCATGGATGCTGATCTATTCGGAGATATCCTGGCAGTAGCAAGTTCATCCAGGTGCAGTGAATGGTAGAAGTGGGTCAGTATTGGATGCGAGCGTTGCCATAGGGTTGGTGGTTAATGAGATGAGTTTGGAATGATACAGTAAGGAAACTCACTTGGCCTGTTAGAGATAAATAAACCAAAGAACTGCAAATGCTGGAGATCTGAAACAAAAACAGAAATTGCTGATGAAACTCAGCAGGTGTGCTAGCATCTGCGGAAAGAGTTACAGACGTTCCCAGAGATGCTGCCAGACCTGCTAAGGTTCTCCACAATTTCTGTTTGTGTTTCTGGTCAAGAGGAGCCTGTGAAACGTGATGACATTGAAACGTAGTGATAAAGTTGTAAGATACAATGTTCCTGTTCTATTTACCCCATCAGAATTGACAACTATGGACTATTTCATACAATGATCATTGAGATTCTTAGCAGATTGTTTTTTTCACAGTTATGTCTACTTCTTACATACCTTCATCTGCGCCAAGAGTATGCTTTGTGAGAGGTGTCCATTGAAGCCCTCTGTTCAAGGCCTACTGTTGGATTATTTTCACCAACATTATTGTCATGCAGCTGCTGACAAGCCTCTGTAAACATGATATTTCTGAAGGGTACCTCCTCATCGTGTCCCACAAATCACAGAAACTGGGCTGGCATACTCTTCTGAGAGTAAGCAATAGCAATATTTTGATGTGCTCCATTAGAATACTGTAATACCCTTCAGGTAGGTAGGGTTCTGGTTTGCGATCAGTAATTTGCTGACTTTTAGGTGGTTCAAATCACCCCCAGATCCCTGGTTCGAATACTGGACTTACTTAGGAATGTGAATTGAAGAAGGCAGCAGACTGGTGTTTCACAGTAAAAGAATCTCTGTGTTTATTAAATACAAAAGGTAAGTATAATACAAGAAATAAAGGCAAATGTAATTAACAGTGAAATTGACACAATCAGCTATACTGAGGACAGTAATTAAATGCACTATTAAATTAAACACAGGTTAAACACTGATTGTAGCTAAACAGCAGTTTTAATCATAGAAACTAACCAAGCTTCCTATGGGATAACAAGGTGTAGAGCTGGATGAACACAGCAGGCCAAGCAGCATCAGAGGAGCAGGAAAGCTGACGTTTTGGGTCTGGACCCTTCTTCAGATTTCTGAAACCTTGGCCTGCTGTGTTCATCCAGCTCCACACCTTGTTATCTCAGATTCTCCAGCATCGGCAGTTCCTACTAACTGTGAATCAAGCTTCCTCTGGGGTTCCCTGTACTGTCACCACTCGCCTTCCTCTCCCTGCTAGCTAGGTTGGAAACTTTGGGGTCTAGGCAGTTTAACCTCATCACTGGGGAAAAACATGATTTTGAACTACAGCTGGCTGTTTCCGCTTGCTGTACCAGGTGCCTGAATGAAGCCTTCGGACTGTGTAGGCCTTCAGACTGGGTTGAGTCCACGAACGTGCTGGGATGTGTTTTGGATTTATCGGATGAGTACTTGGTTTTCCTTACTTTCTGGTAGTTTTGCTGGCCGGTTTTCACCTGAGGATGTGTCTGAGGCCTTGTGGCTGTCAGCTCTGTAGTTTCGGGAGTTGTCAGTTCTTAGGTCTGCTAGTTATGGTCAGTTGGCGTTGATTCCCCTGGCTCAGAACAGGCCGGCGTCGGTAGGTTTCGGAATAGCTGTTGGGATCCCCCTTCCAGAGATAGCTCTTGGAAATAGCTGGAAGTAGCAGTTGGAATTCTTCTTCTGGGAATTACAGTTTGGAACACCTCCTGGGGAAAAGCTGCCAGGGGATTGCTCTCAGGGAGATAGCTTCTTAGTATCTCTGTTCTGGAGATAGCTGTAGGGATACTCTTTCAGGTGAGATCAGGGCCTGCAATTATACTAATCGTGGGCATCTTATCTTCATACCAAATCTGTGCTTGCCTTTGTGTTACTGCTGCTCTCTTTGAAGTCAGTTGGCCTCCCGATACTTGAGAGTGTGTGTAAATGGCTTTTGAATGAAGTTGAATGCCCGATTTGTCTGCGACTAAATATTGATTGAAGTTGAATGTCTAGTAACTCTCTGAATGAATATTGGTTGAACTTGAATGTCTGGTATCTGCTTGGGTCCACAACGTCTGGGCTGAGTAGCCCATGGTGTAAAAGTTAGTTTCAGTATAGAGTGTTAGGTCCAGTTGATTGCTCTCTTAGACTGGAGGTGTATATTGGAATTTCGGGCTGAACAATGGTTCCAGCCAGCTTTCTCTGTGTCTGTGTATTTTTCCTAGAGCTCGGCCCAGCTGCCCTCTTACTTTTAAAAGTTTTTGAAAAGTCCAGGGTTTTGGTTCAGTATTTTAGAAAATGGGGATTTTTGCTGAACGTTTTTGAGAGGTTTTGTAGCTAGGGTTGTGGATGAGGTTGTAGACTTGCTCGCCGAGCTGGTGTGTTTGATTACAGACATTTCGTCACCCTGCTAGGTAACATCGTCAGTGCAGCTCCAGTGAAGTGTTGGTGTTCTGTCCCGCTTATTATTTATTTTCGTCGGTTTGCTGGGGTGGTTGCTATTACTTCTGGTTCTGTATCCCAGTGGTTTGTATATCAGGTCTAGTTCAATGTGTTTGTTGATGGAGTTCCGGTTGGAATGCCAGGCCTCCAGGAATTCCCTGATATTTCTCTGTTTGGCTTGTGCTATTATGGATGCATTGTCCCAGTCGAATTTGTGTCCTTCTTTATCCATGTGTATTGAGACCAGTGAGAATTGGTCTTGTCTCTTGGTGGCTAGTTGTTGTTTGTGTATCCTTATTGTCAGTTTTCTTCCAGTTTGGCCTATATAATGGTTCTCACAGTCCTTGCATGGTATTTTGTACATTACGTTGGTTTTATTGGTTGTGGGATGGGATCCTTTACATTTGTCAGTAGCCGTCATAAGGTGGTTGTTGGTTTGTGGGCTACCCTGATACTTCGGGGCCTGAGTAGTCTTGTGGTCATCTCATATATGTCTCTGATGTACGGCAGGGTGATTAGTGTGTCTGACTGCGTTTGAACAAAGAACAAAGAAAGAAAATTACAGCACAGGAACAGGCCCTTCGGCCCTCCAAGCCTGTGCCGATCCAGATCCTCTATCTAAACCTGTTGCCTATTTTCCAAGGATCTGTATCCCTCTACTCCCTGCCCATTCATGTATCTGTTTAGATACATCTAAAATGATGCTATCGTGCCCGCCTCTACCACCTCCACGGGCAACGTGTTCCAGGCACCCACCACCCTCTGTGTAAAGAACTTTCCACGCACATCTCCCTTAAACTTTTCTCCTCTTACCTTTGTGTCCTCTTGTTGTGGTCTGTCACAGAGGTAATGGCAGATTGTGCTTTATGGGTATCCATTCCTTTTAGGTGCTCCTGTTCCACTTTGCACAATTCCAGGTTGCTGCAGTGTGCTGTGGCTCATTTGAATAATGTCCTGATGCAGCTCTGTTTATGGGTGTTGGGATGGTTGCTGGTGTAATTAAGCATCTGGTCCGTATGTGTGGTCTTTCTGTATATGCTAATCTGGAGTTCCCCATTGTTCTTATGTTCCACCATTACATCGCAGAAGGGTAGTCGGTTATTGTTGTCTTCTTTTATGAATTTTATTCTGGTGAGGATGTTGTTTAAATGTCAGTGGGTTTCTTCTAATCTTGTGCATTTGACAATCACGAAGGTGTCACCTACCTAGCGAACCCAAAGTTTGGATTTTATAGTGGGGAGTACTGTTCATTCTAACCTTTGCATTACCGCTTCTGCAATCAGTCCTGATATCGGGGATCCCATTGGTGTTCCGTTGATTTGTTTGAATATACGGTCATTGAAGGTGAAATGGGTTGTGAGGCACAGATCCAGTAGTTTCAGGGTGCTGTCCTTGTTGATGCTGTTGGTGTCGTGGGGTACCTGCCTTCCTGATTCGTCCAGCAGTGTAGCAATTGTCTCTTTGGCTAGGTCAATGTTTATGGATGTGAATAGTGCTGTTTCTTCGCAGGATATCATTTTTTCTCAAACCTACTGGCATAAATTGGTTTTCTTTTTAAAAATGAGACTGTATGAGAATGGACTGAGTTCAGCAAAATTTATGTTGTGCTATTTTAGATTCTCTGCACCAATTTTCTGAAAATCCAGGTACAGCACCAAATTTGCGATGCCTTAAATTTTCAAACTCAAATTGGGCTTTAGAATGTATACAAATCCAGGCAGCATTTGCCATTCCATGGTGACTTAGTATTTTCAGTATTTCTGTGATCAAAGTATTTTTCTTGATGTCCTTCCAAGTCCTTGGATGTTTCTCAGCCATACATGCACACAGCAAATCAACATTCAGACAGTCTAACGCCAGGTATTTATTAGTGGGTTAACTTCTTGTCCTGGAAATGTTATTCTACTTATCAAATAGACTGACATGGCCTCAAAACGAGAACTTGTAATCAATATCCCCAACCAAAGCAGGATTCAATTTTTCAATAATGTTACCTGCTTACAATGTCACCAGAAATGTGAGTTCTTTCCAATTTTGTAGAAATGAAAAAATAAATAATTTTGAAATCCCAGAACATCAGTAGGTATTTGCTCATGTTCATAGAATCCCTACAGTATGGAAGTGAGCCATTCAGCCAATACCAACCCTCCAAAGAGCATCCCACCCAGATCCACCCAGCATTTCTCATGGCTAATCCACCTAGCCTACACATCCCTGAATGCTATAACACAGCCAACCTGCCTGACCTGGACGCTATGAGACAATTTCCTATAGCCAATCCACCTAACCTGAATATTTGTGAATTGTGGGAGGAAACTGGAGCACCCAGAGAAAACACACACAGACACAGGGAGAATGTGCAAACTCCACACAGACAGTCACCCGAGGCTGAGATCAAACCCAGGTCTCTGGTGCTGTAAGGCAGCAGTGCTAATCACTGAGCCACTGTGCCACTCCAAATGTCATTTAGAAATCTTGCATCTAACAATGAAAATAAAATGCCATTCTTTTGATTTCTGGTGCCAGCTTCAGCATGAAAGGCAACTAGAAATGGGCAATGAATTCTGGTGCAACGCCTACATCCCATGAGTACACAAAAAGAAAGGTTGAGCAGATCCGTTATATATGGCATCAGAAATAAACAAAGGTCTCCTGCCTTGGGCTTTTCTCCCCATTCCCCGTAGGACTGATTCCAGGACCACCCCTCCTCTCTGTAAATTAGCTTTACTGTGGAACAATGCCTACTTTAAAAAAATTGAAAATAGAATATTTTTCTTAAATGAAGATTTTTAGGACTGTGGAAACCATGATGAACAAAAGATAAAGTTTTATCATTGGGCGCTCATTTTGGAAGCCTTACAACAAATTGATGAAAGGCTTCAGTAGGCCTAAGCATCTGGTTGTTTAATTACTTTCTACTTCAGTTTCCCTCTTTGCCTTTTTCCCCAAATAATAATATTAAGAATTGAATTGTAACCTTATTCTTCTCTCATGTAGTTAGTTTTGGAAGAACAGCTGTTTTGAAATGTGTGCTCTGCTTCAACAACTGGTTCAATGCTGTATAGTTCACCAAAAAATGTTCTGAGTTGCAATCTAATCCCAAGATATCTTTTTTTCAATCAAATCAGATTTGAAGAGTTTGGACTATGCCCAATCCTTGTGGAGACTTGAATACTATAAATGCATTAATTTCACAGTGTATTATGTTATGGCAATGGATCAGAACCTCAAAGCATTTACAGAATTTTTTAACTTGTAATTTTAACATTGCGTTAATTTTAAAAACAGGATGGTTATAGAAAAACTGCATATGTAAATTAAGTGACAGACTAAAGACAATAACTGCAGATGTTAAAAAAAATTGCCTTGTGGCATGGGGTAGTGGTCCTACCTCTGAGCCAGGAGACATGGGTTCAAGTCCCACCTACTCTATAGGTGTGCATTTTAAAAATTTATTTATGGGATGAGGCCATCACTGGATAGGCCAGGATTTATTGCCCATCCCTAATTACCCAGAGGGCAGTTTTGAGTCAACCACATTGTTGTGGGTCTGGAGTCTCATGTAGGCCAGACCAGATAAAGATGGCAGTTTCCCTCTGTAAGGGCACTATTGAACCAATTGAGTTATTCCAACCATCAACAATGGATTCGTGGTCATCAGTAATTTTTTTTATATTGAATTCATATTCCATCATTTACCCTGGTGGGATTCAAACCTAGTTTGCCAGAACATTATGTGGGTCTCTGGATTAACAGTCATGCAAAAATACTACTTGGCCATTGCCTCCTGTCAACATTAAACAAATTGATTGGGAATATTTTAAAAAATCTTCTGTGTTGGACCAGTGTGATGTGATACTTAAAGGTGTCAAGCCAACTGCAATGAGCAGACTATAATCTCTTGTGTCAACAAAGATAATGAGGGGCTGACACTGCTCTATGGATTGTGTCTCAAACTGCAGACAGTATTTTATTCCGTTGAAGAATACTCAAGGATAGGGGCTTAAAAATAGTTTAAATTCTGTTGGAGTGGATTAGTGGGTTTGAATGCTCTCATTTGTACCAGCCTGTGTTTGAGCATTGGCGTGGTCTCGTGGCCATAGTCAAAGAACTAACCGCTAGTTACTCTAGTTACCGCTAGTTGCAGATAAAAACTCTCTTTAACTCCAAGCGCTGCAAGCCAGTTGAAAAGGTAACAGTGCAACAAAGCACTCTCTCTCACCCTGAATGCTGGAATTTTTTCACTGTCAAAAGGATCAGAACAACAGAATCCTGAGAAATCTGCAAAACTAAGGATTGTGAAGATGGCTTTATACTTGCAAATGTCAATGCTACTGGTAACCTCCACTGCAACATCTATAAATTTCACAAACAATTCAGAGACTGACCTATATATTCGTTTGTTCCGGGTTTTATCTTTTTGAATTCCCCTCATATTTCTAATCTGTGTGTATGTATTGCATTAGCAATTCTTCTTGCATTTAATAATTAATAAATTCATTCCAGTTATTAACTCAAGAAAGCCTGGTTAAACTTGCTCCTTTTGAAGCATAAGATCATTTAGATATAGGAGAAAAGTATTCACCGGAAATGGATCCTTTTTGAATTAACTTTGTTGCAACTAACCAAGCTCATTAAAGAAGAGTAACAAAAGTTCATCCCTCCTCATCTGGAAGCTGAGCAGTTTGAGGAATCCTCTCTGATGGAAATTCACCCAGTGTCTGGTTAAAACACTTGTCACTACTTAATGGTATAATGAGCTATTCTGTGTCTCATAACAAGTACATCATTTAATGTCTTTTCAGCTGTGCACCAATTCTGTGTAAATATATTTTCTTTAAAAATGTACAAGAAGTGAAACACTTGTTCCAGCACATGGACTCTTGACTCTCAATGCTGACCCCAGCAGATCTAGCAGAGAACCTCACTTACATGAAGCAAGTGTTTGTTTCAACATTATAACCTCAGTTGGCCACCTGCCCTGTCTTACTGAGGAACCTTTGAACCATGATTATCCTTAACGACCCTCCTCAGCAGGGCTCACTCGTGCCCTTTTGGATATTTGTATGTTTCATTTTACCAATTGTTACATCAGATCCCGAATGGATCCCACAGCATAAAGATTTCAAACTGCTAGGCATACATTCTCAGCATTGTATTAATTACCTTCTTTGTAAAAGTGGAGACAAAGCTTGCAATAAGTATTCTACCAAAGCAATGACTTGTTTATATTGCTTAGTTCCTTGCATGGGACAAGAACATACTTGTTCCTACTCTGCTGCCTGTGACTTAAATCACATCAGTGTAATTCGCTCTTTACCCTTGTTCCTCAATGACATGGATTGTCCAACAAAAATTCTCAAGTTCATGTTCATAACATTGCATGCCATCTCTGTTTTCTATCTCTGCAAACTCCTTGATACCCACAACCACTGGATATTCATGTATTGACATCAAAGCAGTATCATCAGAGGTGTTGTCTTTTGGATACTGTGGGAGCTTTTCCATTTCTAGCTCAGCAGAAGAGCAACAGGCAATTCAGTGAATGATACCAGGAATAGTACTTGCTGCCCAGACAAAGGGAGCATTCATGAAGGTTCCAGATTTTGGTCAGGATGTGAATCCCCAAAGGTCTTAAGTTTATTTTCTGGTGTCTTTATGATCATCCTAAATAGCTTCCTTTGTGCAATAATCACATTTGCGCAATACTACTCATCTACTTCTGCAACATTCAAACAGATGTTCAGATATGTGCTCCTACTGTTCTCATGTTCAGTTTATTAAAATTATATAAACTCCCTGTGCAGTTTCACAATTACTAGTGGGATCAATGCCAAAGGCCTGAAACTTCATTTCTGAATGAAAATCTGAGGATATACAGTCTGGATTCGACAACTGCATTTTGTCATTGTTGTTGAATTAAGGGGCCTATTAAGACACATCTCCAGATGAAAGTTTTCATTTCGAAGTTGAGTCTTCACATCATGGCTGAAGCATAGCCAATGAAAACATGATTAGTACCATAAGTGATGGTAGGGGCTTGGTGGGGAGCACTTCATTCAACTAGAAATTTCCACTACAAAATGTGTCATGGCTGAAAAACCATAACTACCACTGTTGACCATCCAATGAAGGAGTGCCTCTCTATGGTGATGACTTAGCATTTGCAGCTGATTTTAAATCAATTCTTATTTTATTCTGGTCTTCAAAGGGTGATTTCATTGTGAGTCATTTTTGTTCTGTCTCTCTCTGCAGAGCTCAGCAGCTCTCACGTTTGACCGTAAGGGTGCCCATGTGTCATCACTCAGAGACATGTTATCCTTCATTGATTAGTAGGCATGGCCTGTGACCATTAATCATGTCAGGTGACTACCTTTAATGCAGGGTCAGGCCCCTTATTTGATTCTGACATTACAATCCCAACCCTTAAGAGAAATTTCAGCCCATGATCTCAGCAATAAAGTTGCTCTGAACCATTGTGTCGTTAACCTTAAGAGTATGACCACTTTTCCTCATTATTTCAGTCTTCCTTTTTGAAAATGGAGCCATATGGCAGGGAATTTTACAGTGACAGCAAAGTGCTGTCAATGCTAGAATTTAACACAAAAGCAGAAAGTGCTGGAGAAACTCTGCAGTTGTGGCAGTAATTGTTGAGAGAGAAACAGAATTAATGGTGTTGAGTTTAATTCAAAGTTCTGAAGAGAAATCATGTTGGACTTGAATTGTTAACACTATTTTTCTCTCCCCAGAGCTGCTGCCAGGCCTACTGGGTTTCTTCACTATTTTCTGTCTTTAATTTTGAGGGGGATTCTCCTGAGGCAGTAGGAACAATAGTGACACTTGAGGTAGGGGAGAACAAAGGACTTACTGTTGAAAGTAAATCCAGCCAATATCTCCTACTAGGGATATGAAAAGGTTGTGAGATGTAGTTTGCACCAGTCTAAGTGGCTCCAGGCTTTCAGTCATATGAAGGCAAGTAGAAAGAATATTTCATTTTTCCTCATAGTCACGTAGTAACAGCTGTAAAAATCAATTCATGAAACAAAAGGATTTTAATGGATCGCTTTTGAGCAGATCTTGCCCTGACCACATTATTAGTGTCAGTGTTTTAGACTTGGTAATCAGAATTTTGAAAACAAGTGCCCACAAGAGGTTTCATTATAGCAGAATTCTATATGATGGTCTCACTTAATACAAAAACAATCCAATGTGCCCTTGAAGATCAGTTTTGAATACAAAGAGAATTGGTGAAGTACAGCTACATGTGAAAATTCTGACATTTCTTCCGATAAAAAGTTGCATGCCACATTGTCAACATGACTTAGTTGCTAGCCCTCTGGGTCCTAACCAGCAGGTTGTGGTTTCAAGCCCCATTCCAGGCTTTAAGTATCAAGTATAAACATTGTAGTAATGAAGTAATTGGTCCCTGTGGGAAGAGACTACTTGTTTATTAAAGTCTTCTTCAGCTTGATGTCTGTCCTTTTCAGATGCTGCAATCTAAGAAGCATTAGTTGTAAGGGCTAACAACAGTTTCTTGGTACACCAATCAAAATAAGTATCCAACTTCTGTTCCCGAACGAAACCAAGATGGAAAATGCAATTACACCAATCCTACCTCTTTTGCATGGCACTAAGTTTGCTGCATCTTTATAAATGGTAGTGGCTCCATTGGCTCAAACACTAGAACATACAGGATGTCAAAAGGGTGTGGAAGTTCAGAATCAATTTTTCTTCTTTTTCCTCTCATTTGCATTGAAGGACAGAGTGTCCTCAGCCAAAATAATTGGTAAACAAAGAATAGCCTGACTACCATTAAAATAGTTAGTCAAATGGATGATTATAAGCAGAACTTGAGGCAAAAAGAATCAACAAAGCAGGAAAGAGAAATTTCTCTATGATAGAATGCAAGCACGGTAAGGGAGCAAAGTTTCTGTTTTCACATATGCAATATAATAAGATATGACTTAACATTAATAGCTAATATACTTCCACTGCATCTGGAGATAATGGCGCAGATCTTCCGGTCAGTGCCAATGCCACTGGAGTTGCAGGTGACTGTAATTAAAAGTATGAGCTTGTCTTTTTCAGACCTTTCAGACAAACCTCCTATTGTACAGCAAGGAATGAACCATCACCATGGGGATGCACCAATGCACTTGTGGAGAGACGAGTCGGTGAAGCTATGCTCTGATGTCATCAACTCAGGTAAGTCCCCTTACTGGAACTTCAACACGCTTGCAATGATGTGGTAACTTCTTAAAGTTCTGAAAATTCTTCTAAATTATTTCCAGTGCTTAAGACTTTTAATTGTGTTGCAGGCAGGAAGGAGATGGCAGGATGCTTCTCCCTTTTTCTACCTGACTGAGAAGTAAATCTCACAGAATCACATAACCAGTGTTGTTATAGCACAAAAGATAGCCATTTAGCATTAGCTCTTCAAACGAACATCAATACCTAATATCGATCTCTTGCCTTTTCCCTATACCCTTTCATACTATTTCCATTCAAATCCAATGCTGTCTGGAATAAAAACAAAAGTTGCTGGAAAAGCTCAACAGGTCTGGCAGCGTCTGAGAAGAAAAAAATCAGAGTTAGCATTTCGGGTCCGGTGACCCTTCCTTAGAGCTGAAGGTAGCTGGGAAAACCTTGGCCTTTATGCAGAAGATAGAGAGGGCGAGGGGGTAGGGAATAAATGATAGGTTAGAGCCCGAAGAGAGAGAAGAGCAGTTGGATAGACAAAGGAGTTGATAATGATCTGGTTAGGAGGGTGAATAGCTGTTAATGGGGACTGTTAGTGACGAACAATAGGTAGTATGTAATGGCAGACTATGTGATAACAAGGCTGGGTGTGTAGAGTTGGGGGCGAGGACATGGGAGAGTTTAGGCCCTAAAATTGTTGAACTCAATATTGAGTCCAGAGGGCTGCAGGGTCGTCAAGCAGAAAATGAGATGTTGTTCTTCCAGCTGGCGCTGAGCTTCACTGGAACACTGCAGCAAGCCAGAGACAGAGATGTTGGCCAGGGAATGGGGTGGTGTGTTAAAGTGGCAGGCAACAGGAAGCTCAGGGTCCTTTTTGCAAGCAGAACACAGATGTTCTGTGAAGTGGTCACCCAGTCTATGCTTCGTTTCCCCGATGCAGAGGAGACCACGATGTAGAGGTGAGCAGCGAATGCAGTAGATTAGATTCTAGGAAGTGCAGGTGAGGTATTGCTTCACCTGAAAGGTAAGTTTGAACCCTTGGATACTGGGGAGGAAAGAGGTAAATGGGTAGGTATTTCGCCTTTGCTAGTTGCAGGGGAAGGTGCTGTGGGGCTGTTGAGGGTTGGGATAAGTGTTAGGAATGGAGGAAGAGTGGACCAGGGTATACTGGAGGGAATGATCCCAGTGGAAGGCGACAAGGGAGGGGAGGGAAATATGTGTCTGGTGGTGGCATCTTTCTGGAAGAGGCATCTGATGATCTTCTGGATGTTGGATGCTGATGGGATCATAGGTAAGGTTAAGGAGAACACTATACCTATTGTGTGACAGAAGAGATGGGGTGAGGGCGGAAGTTGGGAAATACATCTGATCTGGTTGAGGGCCTCATGACAACGGTGCTGGGGAGTCCTCGGTTGAGGAAGAAGGTGGACATTTTGGATGCTCCCTTGTCAAAATTGGCCTCATCTGAACAGATGCGATGGAGACGGAGGAACTGAGAGAATGGAATGGAGTCTGAGGAACTGAGAGAATGGAATGGAGTCTTTACAGGAAGCAGGATGACAGGATGTATAGTCCAGGTAGCAGTGGGAGTCAGTGGGTTTGTAGTGGTTATTAGTGGCCAGTCTATCCCCAGAAATGGAAACAGAGGTGTCAAGGAAAGAAGGGAGGAGTCAGAGATAGACGAGGTGAAAGTGAAGGCAGGATGAAAATTGAAAGTTAAATCTATTAAATTTTCCAATTCCGGATGAGAGAGGAAAGCAGCAGCGATGATAACATCAATATATCAGAAAAAGAGTTGAAGGTGGGGGCCAGAATAGGACTGGAACAAAGAATGTTCCATGTAGCCCACAAAGTGACAGGCATAACTAGGGCCCATGCGGGTACCCATGGCCACGCCTCTGACCTGAAGAATATGAGAGGAGTTAAAAGAGAAGTTGTTGAGGGTGAGGATGAGTTCGGCCAAGCAGAGGAGGGTGGTGGTGTGTGAGGGCGGCTGTCTTGAATCCCTCAGGTGAACCTGCCTCCACCACATTTCCAGGCAGTGCAATACATATCCTAAGTATTTGCTATGTGCAAAAGAATGTTCTCACAACACCCTTCCCTATTTTGCACATCACTTTACATTTATGCTCTGTTGATCTTACTTCTTTTACGAGTGGGAACAGTATCTACCAATCTACACTATCCTACCTGCTCATGATTTTGAAAACCTTGATTAAATATCCTCTCAGCCTTCTTCTCTCCAAGGAGAATATACAATATCTTCAATCTATTTTCATAACTGAAGTTTCTCATTCCTGGAACTATTTTTGTAAATTATTTCTATACTCTCCCAATGCACTCACATCCTTCCTATAATGTGGTGTCCACAACAGTACACAATATTCCAGCTGAGGTCTAACAAGTGTCTTGTACAAATTCAACATCACCTCCTTGCTCTTTTAGTGTTTGCTCCTATTAATAAAGCCAAGAACACTGTATGCTTTAGTAACTGCTCTCTCCACCTATGCTGCCACCTTCAATGATCTGTGCACATATACACCAAGCTCCCTGTGTTTTTGCACTCCCTCTAGAATTGTACTACCTATTTTCTATTATCCGTCAATGTTTTGATACCAAAGTGTATCACCTCATACTTCTCTGCATTGAACCTCATTTGCTGCCTGTGCCAATTCCACCAACTTGTCAATGTCCTTTTGGAATTCCACATTAACCTCCTCATAGTTTACGTATCTTCCAAGGTTCATGTCATCTACGAACTTTCAAATTGTTCCCTGCGCACCAAGATCCAGATCATTAATAATCCAGATCATGTCCTATGACTTTCCTTACAAGTCTGTTGTGTGGCACTGTTCCAAACACTTTTTGGAAATCCATTTATACCATATCAAAAGCATTACCCCAATCAAGCCTTTGTGTTACCACCTCCAAAAACTCTAGCAAATTAGTTAAACACGATTTCCCTTTAGAAATCCTTGCTGATTCCTGATCAACCCACCTTTTATCATGTGACTACTAATTCTATCTGGGCATAATTATTGCTCAAAGTTTTCTCACCACTGAAGTTAAACTAAACATCTGTCATTGCTGGGCTCATCTTTACAAACTTTCCTGAACATGGCCATAATGTTTGCAATTCTCCAGATTTCTGCCACTTTCACCGAGTCCAGGGAAGACTGAAAGATTATGGCCAGTGTCCCCATAATTTTTACACTCACTCCCTTCAAAATCCTTGGATGCATCTTATCCAGACCTAGTCCTTTTTTTTTAACTTTAAGCGCCAACAATCTACCTAAAGCTTCTTCCTTATTAATTTTGAACCCTTCTATTAACAGAGTTTCCTCCTCAGTCACTATGACCTTCCTCTTTTGTAAAGACAGATAGAACGTATTCTTTTAACACCTCCTTCATGCCCCCACCTCCAAGTATAAATTCCCCTTTTAGTCTCTATTAACACTACTTCTCCTTTAACATATTTTTTTTGTGTGTAGAAATGGATTCAGTATTCCCCTTTACATTAGCTGCTAATCTTTTCTCATAATTCCTCTTTGTTTCTCTTACTTGCTTTGACATCTCTCCTCTAATCCTTCAATATTACTCTTGGTTCAATTGAATTTTCTGCCTCACGCCTGTCATAAGTGTATTTTTTCTTCCTAATGTCAATTTCTACCTCCTTTGTCATCCATGAAACCTTGGATTTGTTTGTTCTCCCTCTCCCATTTGAGGGCGTATACCTCGACCGTACCCAAACCATCTGCTCCTTGAAGCTAGCCAATCGTCAGTTACTGTCTTTCCTACCATCCTCTTGTTCTAGTAATTGTTTCCCAGATCATTTCTTACCCCATTGAATTCAGTTGTCTGCCAGTTGATTTGTCTTACTATGAGTTGGTGCCTTTCATTCTCCAACATCATCCTGAAGCTGATGAAACAAGATCGCTGTTTCCTAACTGTTTCCCCATTGACACTTAATCCAGTTGGTCCACTTCATTTCCAAGGACCAGGTCCAACAGTATATCCTTACTTGTTAAACTAACCACATACTGCTGAAGGAACTCTCCTGAACACAATCTAGGAACATTTGTTCCTCACTGCCCTTTACATAACTACTATCCCAGTCTATATTTGGGTCACTGAAGTCCCTCATGACAACTACTCTATACTGTTGGCATTTTACTGTAATTTCCTTACAGATTTGTTCCTCTACATCTGTTGTACTAGTTGATGGTCTATAAACTGCAACAAGCAATGGAATTATACCCTTTTTATTCCCTAGCTTCAGCCAAATTGGCTCTGTCCTTGTAATCTCAGAACTTTGGGTATAGGAATAGAGATGTCATATTGCGGTTGCACAGGACGTTGGTGAGGCCTCTTCTGGAGTACCGTGCACAGTTCTGATCATCCTGTTATAGGAAGGATATTATTAAACTGGAGAGGGTTCAAAAAAGATTTACCAGGATGTTGACAGGAATGAAGGATTTGCGATATAAAAATGGCCTGGAAAGACTGGGACTTATTTCACTGGTGTACAGAAGGTTGAGGAATGACTTTGTTGAGGTTTATAAAATCTTGAGGGACATAGATAAGGTGAATGACAAGGGTGGAAGAGTTCAAAACTAGGGGACATATTTTCTTCCCTAGGGTGGGGGAGTTCAAAACTAAGGGGCATATTTTTAAGGTGAGATGAGAAAGATTTAAAAAGGACATGAAGGGCAAGTTTTATACACAGAGAGTGGTTCATGTGTGGAATGAACTGCCTGAGAAAGTGATGGATGCAGTACAGTTACAATATTTAAAAGACATTTGGATAAGTTCATGAATAGGAAAGGTTTAGAGCAATATGGGCCAAGCTCAGGCAGGTGGGCCTAGTTTAGTTTGGGAACATGATCAGCATGAACTGGTTAGACTGAAGGGTCTGTTTCCATGCTGTATGACTCTGCTGACCTTCTTCCTTTCCTTCCTTTTCTATCTTTCCTGAACAACTTATGCCCAGAAATATTTAACACCCAATCTTACCCTTTCTTGAGCCAGGTCTCCGCCACAACATGTTCCCACATGGCAATCTGTCTCTGTAACTCACCAACGTACTCCATGCATTTAGACATATTAACTCTAATTTAGACTTCGTGTCTTTCTTCCTTATTCTGACTTCGCCTATTAACTTGCTATTCTAGATATTAGTGCTACCTATATCTCCAAGTATTTTGCAAGCTCTGACATTTTCTTCAAATATTCTCTCTCAGTTGTCACACCCCTTCTAAGTTTGCTTAAAGCTCTCCCAAAAGCCCTAGCAAAATGCCATACAAGAAACTGAAGTCTCATCTCTGTTCAGCTCTAACATATCAAGCTTGTGGAAATGCTCTCTCCCCAGAGCCAATCTCACCGTCCCAGGAATTTAAAGCCCTCCCTCCTGCACCATCATTCCAGCTGCACATTCAACTGCCTTATCCATCTATTTTAGTGCTCACTTGCATATGGCATTGGGATTAAACCAGAGATTGCTATGCATGTGGTCCTGCTTGGTAACTTTCCACCTAGATCATTACATTTTGATTGCAGGACCACATCCTTCTTCCTACCTAATTCAATGATACCAACACAGGCCAGAACCTCCGGCTGATCCCTCTGCCCCAGAAGACTGCTCTGGTGCTGCTCTGTGACATACTTGACCCCAGGACCAGGGAGGTAGCATGCAACATCAAGTCACATTGACGGCCATAGAAATGTCTGTCGGTACCCTTAACTAATGAATTTCCCATCACTGTCTCTTCTGTTTTCTTCCTACTCCTCTCCTGTACTGAACAGCTGTTCACAGTGCTAGTGGCTTGCACTCCTTTGAATACCTTCATCAGCTTCCAAAATGGAAAACTAATTTTTGAGTGGGATCCCAAGGGACTCCTGGGCTGTCTCAATGATTTTCTTGGACTGCCTGGCAGTCACCTCATTCCCTTCCTTTTCCCAGTCCCTTAAACTGCACTGTGACTACCTCTCTAAACATGCTCTCTGCGCTCCTCTCAGACTTGTGTGTGTGCCATAGTGTCTCCAGGAGCTGATATGTTTTAAAGGGAGACAGTGATTAACTCTTGAGTGCTGAAGCTCCCAAGAATAGATGGAACGGGTTGTCTCATAAATATTTAAACAAGATAAATGTTAATCAACACACAAATGTAGTCTTAACAGCAGCCTCTCACACAGATACACAGAAACACATTCACACACACAAGAGAAGGTAATTGCAGAAGAGGTGACATGTATTTTGGTCTTAAAAGTCTAAAATTCCACTGTCACCCTTGATTCTGTCAAAATGCAGTCCTGAAACATTGTGGATCAATGATTTCCATTTGTTTCACTGAAGAAATGGAGCTTATAAGTTTTTGGCAAAGGGTTTACTTTGGCTTACTGCAGGGGCAGGTTTCTTGAGCTGCGCACCAGTAACAGATCAATTGAACCCCTGTGGTGGAGGCTGTAGCACCACACCCGGCACTTTTCCCTGCAACCGCAGGAAGTGCTACACCTGCCCCCACACCTCCTCCCTCACCCCAATCCCAGGCCCCAAGAAGACTTTCCACATCAAGCAGATGTTCACCTGCACATCTGCTAATGTGTTATACTACATCCGCTGTTCCCGTTGTCGCCTCCTCTACATCGGGGAAACCAAGCGGAGGCTCGGGGACCGCTTTGCAGAACACCTACGCTCGGTTCACAATAAACAACTGCACCTCCCAGTCGCGAACCATTTCAACTCCCCCTCCCATTCCGCAGACGACATGTCCATCCTGGGCCTCCTGCAGTGCCACAACGATGCCACCCGAAGGTTGCAGGAACAGCAACTCATATTCCGCTTGGGAACCCTGCAGCCCAATGGTATCAATGTGGATTTCACAAGCTTCAAAATCTCCCATCCCGCTACCGCATCCCAAAACCAGCCCAGCTCGTCCCCGCCTCCCTAACCTGTTCTCCCTCCCACCTATCCCCTCCTCCCACCTCAAGCCGCACCCCCATCTCCTATTTACTAACCTCATCCCGCCCCCTTGACCTGTCCGTCCTCCCTGAACTGACCTATCTCCTCCCTACCTCCCCACCTACACTCACCTTTACTGGCTCCATCCCCGCCTCTTTGACCTGTCTGTTTCCTCTGCACCTATCTTCTCCTCTACCCATCTTCTATCCGCCTCCCCCTCTCTCCCTATTTATTTCAGAACCCCCTTCCCCTCCCCTATTTCTGATGAAGGGTCTAGGCCCGAAACGTCAGCCTTCCTGCTCCTATGATGCTGCTTGGCCTGCTGTGTTCATCCAGCTCTACACCTTGTTATCCCTGTGGTGGAAGCTTGTTTCGTTTTTAAACTAGGTTAGAACAGTTCTCTGCTTACTGATTAAGTTTAGGCATGGTTTTTCCTTTGCTAGTCAGGATCTGATCTCTCTCTCTCTCTCTCTCTCTCTCTCACACACACACACACACACACACACACACACACTCAGTCTCTCTCTTTCTAGTTCTTAAAAATGTTTCTCAATAAAGGGGTTTGAATAGGTTGGATACCAAGAGGATGTTTCATTGTGTAGGGAGTGACACTGAAACTATTGACAAATAAAAGATCTTACTTTTAAGGCAGAGATGAAGAGCATTTCCTTCTCAGTATATCCAGTTATATTCTCCAGAAGATATTGAAGGACTGGAATTTTATATTATTGAAGGCTGAGTTAGATAGATTTTTGACATACAATGCAATCAAGAGATATGGGCAACAGACAGAAAAATGAAACTGATACAATAACCAGTTCAGCCTCGATGATAAAGTAGGCTCAAAAGGTCAAATGCCTTACTCCTGTTCTTATGTATTTAAAATTTCATTTTCTATCAGGTGACCATTGAATGCTTTTGAATGCTTCAATGGAACCTGGCTGCACCACACTCTCAGGCAGTGTATTCCACATTTATACCACTCGCTGCATAAACAGATTTTCCTTCATGTCATTTCCTCTCCCGATTACTTTAAATTGCTGTTCCCTCATTCTTGATCCATCCATGAGTGGGATCAATATTTTCCTTTCTGCCCTGTCCGGGCCACACATGATTTTCAATATCTTGATCAAATATTCTCCCAGCCTCCTCTTCTCCAGGGACACTGTTTAACTTCTCTAATCTATCTCCATAACTGAAGTTCTTCATCCCCAGAATAATTCTCGTAATTTTTGACTGCATTGTCTCCAATGCCTTCACATGCTTCCTAAAGTGTGGTATATAGAACAATTTTCGATCTAAGGTCAAAACAGTGTATTATACAAGTTCAACATAACTTCCTTGTTCTACTACCCCTTCCCTCTACTAATAAAGCCCAGAATCTATATACTTTATTAACCACTATCTCAACCTTTCATGTGAACTTCAGTGAGTTATGCACATATACACCCTGGTCCCTCTGTTGGTGCACTCTCTCTTCAATCATAACATTTATTTTATAATGTTTCTCAATGTATTTCCTACCAAAGTCAATCAAATTTCCTGCATTGGACTTTATCTACCATCAAGCTACCTATTTCACCATCTTGTCTATGCCATTTAAAAGTGTTCTACTATCCTTGTCATTGTTGACAATGGTTTCAAGTTTTGCATAAGTTGCAAATTTTTAAACTCTGTGATAGAGTGGGCTTTGTCTCACACCAATTCTGTGGAATTCCATTCTGAAGCCAAGAAGTCTGCATATTCATTGAGAACTAGTGGCTGCAATTATTTAAACACTGGTAATCATTAATTTGTAGCAATTGCCTGTTGTATTTGATGTAATGTAAGGATATATCATTTTATTTTTCTGTATCTTCGATTGTGGACTGAAATGGGAGAAGAACTGTTTAAAAAAAGACTCAAAGATTGTTGAAAGGTTGCTGCACCATTTTAGAAAAAAGTAACCTGACACTCATTGTAAGTACTGTTTACACAGCTACTTATTCAAACAGCAGTGAAAGCTTGAGACAAACAAAACAGAAGTTGCTGGAGAAACTCAGCTGGTTGACAGCATCTGTGGAAAGAAAGTAGGGTTAACATTTCAGGTTCTGTGGCCCTTCTTTAGAACTGTAGTAGAAGCCTAGTTTGCAGATGAGCTGGATCCAAGAGTGTCGTGATGAGAACGAGGTTGGCCAGGTGGATCCCAGGAGTATGAGATCCCTGATTGGGGTTGTTAACCTGGGCCAATTAGGGAGCTCTGGTTGACAGATATAAACAGGAATCTGAGATTTTCCTCAGTCTGTGGACTGGCATTGAGTTAGCTGGTCAAAGTCCATGTACTGTGCTCGTGTAAATAAAGGGTGATTGGTGATAAGATATCGCCTCTGTGCAGTTATATCAGAGGAGTATGTAGAAATGAAGCTTTGGCTGTCAACAAGTAGCTTATTGGTCTGGAAAGGTGACCAATTATTGATTACAAAGGCTTTCAGCCTGCCAACAGCTGCTTGATTGGCTCCCAGGTAACTGAACAGCTTGGGGAGTGTGAATGTTTTGGCAGAAACCACTGGACTGCTGGAGGAGAAGGAACTGTTTTTGCGCTACATCAAACAGCATCTGAAGATAAATAGCTTGTTTTCCCTCAGCAGTTGCTGTAATCCATGGCTCCCAACCAGTAAGCCAGAAACTTATGTGTGCTAAGAAACAGTTCGCTCAGCTGGCTGGACAGCTGGTTTGCAATGAAGAGTGATGCCAACAGAGTGGGTTCAATTCCTGCACATGCTGAGATTGTCATGAAAGACTTTCCTTCTCAACTTCTCCCTCATCTGAGGCTTGGTGATCCTCAGGTTAAACTCACCACTGGTCACCAGTCTCTAATGAAAAAAATTGCCCTTCAGTCCAGTAAGACTGTAGCGGCTTTTCTTTATCTTTTAATTCTACACATCAGAAATTTTCTGAATATAGACAATGTGTGTGCATGTGTAGGTCCTTTCTTTGAATCCAATATGTAATAAGGCTGATCATCTGAACATTCACAGCTGTTGCCATCAAAAGATCCAAGCCAATAAGATTGTCAATTCCTCATTCCCCAAACACTTGAGGATACAGCTAACCTTTAGCAATAAAATCAATTGACAGCAAGGAAAGGATTTTGTGACAAAAACAGCTCAAACAAAGGTCAATGGTATTCCAGATATGGGGCTCGTCTCTATCACAAACAAACATCATAATGACCAATAAGTTAGTCAGGAAAACTGAAAAAACACCTTAACTATATCACGATCATAAAGTTTAAAAGGAATGGATGTGCTAATGAGCACTCGATGAAGATCTTAAGCTTTCCTTCACAAATCACAAACAGAGATTTAGCAAAACTTGACAAAAGTTACAAATTTTAATTCAAGGTGAATTTTGGACAATTTTTCACTTTTGTGCAACTGTTGCTTAAGAAGTGTCAGGGCTCGGTCAAGTTCAATAAAGACTGCTTGCAATCAAGTTTGATGTTGAGTTCAAGAACTTTGCAAATTGATAGGAATCCAAATTGACTATATAATAAACAACAAATGGTCTCTGAGATAGTAGGAACTGCTGATACTGGAGAATCTGAGACAACAAGGTGTAGAGCTGGATGAACA
>NC_063337.1:54374449-54411893 GCF_021869965.1 Rhincodon typus | reverse complement strand
AGAAGGGTCCAGACCCGAAACGTCAGTTTTCCTGCTCCTTTGATGCTGCTTGGCCTGCTGTGTTCATCCAGCTCTACACCTTGTTGTAACAAATGGTCTCTGTTCATTTAACAGCATAGTTAAAGTCAAGGTTCAAGCCAAGGATAGAAATTTGGTATGTTCCATTCACTGGCTTCTTGAGGGTTAATGTATAAAAACATTTGCTTTCAAGGGTGCAGATGAAAGTAAGAGCAGCAGTATTGTAAAGAATGGGCATAACATGACAGCTACATGATCCAGCATTCGTAGATCAATAAATGAAATAAACAAATTCTAATCTCAACTATTTGTCATCTACTAGCCTGAATGCTTTCTAAAATTATTCTTTGATGACAGCATCAC
Source organism: Rhincodon typus (assembly GCF_021869965.1). Classification (NCBI taxonomy): domain Eukaryota; kingdom Metazoa; phylum Chordata; class Chondrichthyes; order Orectolobiformes; family Rhincodontidae; genus Rhincodon; species Rhincodon typus. The sequence continues at coordinate 54,411,512 of NC_063337.1, read as the reverse complement.
TTACTGTCCATCCCTAATTCCCCCTGAGATGTTGCTGGTAGTTTCTTGCATAAAATTCATGTAAAATACATTATTTTTCAAATCCTTTCATCCTTGCTTCTTAGAAAAATAGTACAACTAGCATTATTCCACTAAAACCAGTCCCAAGCTTGGTTGCAAAAGAAGAAAGCTTAGGTGTGAGGCTAGCAGGCTCACCTTGTAAAAAGCCATCACTGCTCCAGAAACAGTAAGATGTAGCCATAACAACAAAACCAAGAAGGGACAACATATTCAAAGATCATTATGTGATGTATTGGATGTAAACTGAAAAGAAGTCTGATCTCTGTCCCGCCTAATCAGCTACACTTGATTATCAGGAAAATGATGAAAGAGTTTATCAACTGTGTTTTCAAGCAGCACTTACAAAGCAATAACCTACTGACTGACACTCAGTTTGGGTTTCACCAGGGCAATCCTGACCTCAATACTGTCATCGTCCAGGCATCAACAAAAGAGTTATCATTAGACATGAGGTGATAGTGACTGTTCTTGACAGTAAAGCAGCATTTGGCTGCATGTGGCTTCAAAAAATCCCAGTAATTCTGGATTTAATGTGTGCAGAGTTGGGGGTGTGGGAGGAGCAATCTCTTCAGTGTTTGGAGGCATAGCTAACACAAAGCAATTTGTTTGTGGTTGAGTAAAAACAAAATTCTGTGAATGCGGGAAATCTGAAATAGAAACAGAAAATGCTGAAGAAAGGTCTGGCAGCACCTTTAGAAAGAGGAGCGGAGAACCTTACACCACTCTGAGTGTCTGAGTAATGTGGGCTATGGTGAGATGTATGAGGATCCGATGAGGATGATTTCAAAGTCGGGAGCAACTTGTTTCATGTTTTCACAAAGAAGAAAGGAGAGTTTCTTGCTAGGTAGCAGTAGGTTAACAATCAAGAAAGATTATTACTTGTTAAATGCTTTGTTGATGGCCCAGCTCACCTCATTAGTAGTCAGATTTTTATCTTAGCAAACTTGCCAAATAAGCCAGATGTCAAGAAAGCACCTGACCTTGTTGTTGGGACATGGATGATTTGGCATCTCTACAGGAGTGGCCCCGAACTTCTCCTGCATGGGACGGGATTCTCTCCTGAAAGGATGAGAGGTGAGGAACCAAATGTCAGGCACCTCCCCGACCCATATGGCCTCCTGCAACATTGTAATGGGCTGTCTTTTCCTGTAAAGAGAGAAAGGAAGGGATTGAATGAGATGAATGAGGGAAGTACAGCAGATCATGCTGGTGCATGTGGGTGAAAGGTGTTCCGAGGGAATGAGAAGTCATCGTGGAAGCTACACTGTGTTAATAGTGTTGAGGGTTGTGAGGGTGAGAACAAGTGAGTGTAGATGTTGCAGGCAATAGTGAGAGAAGCCCAGGTTGAACTTTAATGAGGAGTGGGTATAGTAGCAGTAATAGAGTGAGTGTGTGAGATTGCTATGAGAAGAGTGCAGCACTTACCCTGGTGCAGCAGAGAAGATCAGTGATCTTTGTTCAACACTGCTGGCTGTGCTACTGCATACTGCAAACCACGTTGTACTGTGTGGCAACCTGAGACGGGGCTGCCAGGATCTACTGGCATGGTCTCCTCTGCTGGTCTTCCATGAAGAGGACTTCTTTGCTTTGCACTGCCTCATCTATCAGGATAATCATGGTACCATCTTTACCTCTCCAAAATGTTCAGATTATGCCCTTGAGCAAGCAATATGGCTTTGGAATGTCAGTGTTCATCCAGATGCACAATACCTTTTAAAGATGCCACTGACTCAAGGCAGATATTCGTTGAGTGGTGAATTGCACTAAGAATGGCGTATGGTAAGATGGGATACTATCGGATGTGACAGACGCTCTAGAGCTTGAGAAGATAACTATCGTAGTGAGGTTGTTAAGATAGGGTGAGGCAACTTGCTAAGCCTTGTGATGAAAAATCCTCCGAAAACATCAACAAAACAGGATTCATCAATGCGTTTTGAGTCCAATATGTTTCTTCTTCAGAACATGTTCTTCAGTTCTGAAGGAGAGTCATATCAGACTTGAAATATTAACTCTATTTCTCTCTCTAAGGTTGTTGTAGTTTTTGGAGGTCAAACATCAAACAATGACAACACTTCACGTGTTCCTCAGGGTAGTGTCCTTGACCCAACCATCTACAGATGCTTTATCAATAACCTTCCTTCAAATAAGGGCAGGAATGGGGATGTTCACCAATGATTGCATAATGTTCAGCATCATTTGTGGCTCCTCAGATACTGAAGAAGTTCACGTTCATGTGCAGCAAGACCTGGACAACATCCAGGCTTGTCTGATTAGTGGCAAGTGACATACATGCCAGATATGTACCAGGCAATGATGATTTCCAACAAGACAGAATATGACCATTTGTCCTTTACAGTCAATAGCTATATCTCCCATATCATTATCCTAGGGTGGGCTGTAGAGGATTGTGCAGGGCTGGTATAGCAATCAACACCAGTTTTTTTAGATTGTTTTTCATAGTTATTCCTTCTTCCTTAGGCATCTCTAATTTTATATCTTGAAGTCTTCACAGAGATTCCTTCGCTAAAGTCTCCGTATTTTCAAAGTGTGGCTAGCTTTTCTCTCTTTCCTGACCCACACTCTTATGGCAATGCTTTTTACCAGCCCCTGAATGAAGTTTTTCCTTTTTGCTAAGATTTCTTTTTTGATGCTTTCGTAGCCGCTGCAGTCCCTCTCTGTTAATAATTGCATTTCAGCTGCCGTCTATGTCTTCTTAACATGGTAATGCTGTTAAAGTGGTAAACACACTTGCTTCAATTTTTCTTTCTTTCTTTTCTTCTGGCTCTTCCAGATTTCATCTCCTTATGTTTGGAATCTGATCCCACTACTTCAATCATGTTACAGAGTCATAAATTCAGAAAGCAAGGAAACAGACCCTTTGGTCCAACTCATCTGTGCTGACCAGACATCCCAATCTGACCTCGTCCCATTTGCCAACATTTGGCCCATATTCCTCTAAACCCCTCCTATTCATTAATCCGTCCAAATACCTTTTAAATGTTGTTATGGTACCAGCCTCCACTACTTTCTCTGGCAGCTTGTTCCATACACGCACCATTCTCTGCATGAAAAAGTTGCCCCTTGGGTCCTTTTCAAATCCTATTCCTCTCACCTTAAACCTATACCCTTGAGTTTTGGACTTCCCTCTCTGGCAAAAAGACCTTGGCTATTCACCCTCACCATGCCCCTTATGATTTTATAAACCTCACCCTCCGATGCTCCAGGGAACAAAGACCCAGCCTATTCAGCATCTCCCTATAATTCAAACCCTTCGGTCCCAGCAACATCCCTGTAAACGTTTCTCTGCAGTCTCTCAAGTTTAACAATATCCTTCCGAGAGAATTTACAGGGAATTCTAAAAATAGCCTCACCAAAGTGTTGTACAGACGCAACATGATGTTCTGTACTCAATGTTATGAACAGTGAAGGTAAGCATGCCAATACCTGCGACTCCACTTTCAAGGAACTATGCACTTGCAACCTTAGTTGTATTTTCCCACATAACAAGCACCTTGTGGTATTTGTTACTTCTACCACTCGGTGAAACTGGGTAAAGGTTGCTTGAAACAGTTCATTGCCACTGACTGTCCTTTGTCTTTGCTTTGTTTTGGGCCTATCTGTGTATCGACAGGGGAAACATTGTTTGTAGATAATGAATACATTTAATGCATGATATTGATAAGAGCAATTCCATTTGGTCAAACATACAAGGAGCAGAACACCTTGTCTCCATCTAAAGACGGTGTGTGACATTAGTAGAATGAGAGAAACCAAGGTAACATGAACATTAATCCATTCAGAACTGTGGCCTAATACAACAGCAGAGGATAGGAGGCCATATTGGATTTAGTGCTTGGCAACGAACAGGTCGGGTGTCAGATCTCTCAGTGGGAGAGCATTTCGGTGATAGTGATCACAACTCCCTGACCTTTACGATAGTCATGGAGAGGGATAGGAGCAGATGGTATGGGAAAGTATTTAATTGGGGGAGGGGAAATTACAATGCTATTAGGCAAGAACTACCGAGCATAAATTGGAACGGATGTTCTCAGGGAAATGCACGATAGAAATGCAGAGGTTGTTTAGGGAGCAGTTGCTACAGATACTGGATAGGTTTGTCCCACTGAGGCAAGGAAAGGATGGTAAGGTGAAGGAACCTTGGATGACAAGACATGTTGAACACCTAGTCAAGAGGAAGAAGGAAGCTTACTTAAGGTTGAGGAGACAAGGATCGGGAAGGGCTCTAGAGGTCTACAAGATAGCCAGGAAGGAACTGAAGAACGGACTTAGGAGATCTAGAAGCGGGTATGAGAAAACCTTGGCGGGTAGGATCAAGGAAAACCCAAAGCTTTCTATACTTATGTGAGGAACAAGAGGATGGCCAGAGTGAGGATAGGGCCAATCAGGGATAGTGGAGGGAACTTGTGTGCAGAGTCAGAGGAGGTAGGGGAGGTCCTCAATGAATACTTTGCTTCAGTATTCACCAGTGAGAGGGACCTTGACGTTTGTGAGGACAGCATGAAACAGGCAGATATGCTCGAACAGGTTGTTGTTAGGAAGGAGGATGTGCTAGAAATTTTGAAAAACATGAGGATAGTTAAGTCCCCTGGGCCAGATGGGATATACCCAAGGTTGCTACGGGAAGCGAGGGAAGAGATTGCTATCCCTTTGACAATGATCTTTGCGTCCTCACTGTCCACTGGAGCAGTGCCAGAAGATTAGAGGGTGGCAAATGTCATTCCCTTGTTCAAGAAAGGGAATAGGGATAATCCTGGAAATTACAGACCAGTCAGTCTTATTTCTGTGGTGGGCCAATTATTGAAGAGGATTCTGAGAAATAGTATCTATGATTATTTGGAAAAGCACAGTTTGATTAGAAATAGTCAGCAGGGCTTTGTAAGGAGCAGGTCATGCCTCACAATCCTTATTGAATTCTTTGAGGATGTGACAAAACACATCAATGAAGGTAGAGCAGTGGATGTGGTGTATATGGATTTTAGCAAGGCATTTGATAAGGTTCCACATGGTAGGCTCATTCAGAAATTAAGGAGGTATGGGATTCAGGGAAATTTGGCTGTCTGGATACAAAACTGGCTGTCCAATAGAAGACAGAGGGTGGTAGTAGATGGAAAGTACTCAGCTTGGAGCTCGGTGACCAGTGGTGTTCCACAGGGATCTGTTCTGGAACTTCTGCTCTTTGTGATCTTTATAAATGACTTGAATGAGGAAGTGGAAGGGTGGGTTAGTAAGTTTGCCAATGACACGAAGGTTGGTGGACAGCGTGGAGGGCTGTTGTAGGTTGCAATGGGACATTGATAGGATGCAGAGTTGGGCAAAGAAGTAGCAGATGGAATTCAACCCAGAAAAGTGTGATGTGATTCATTTTGGAAGGTCGAATTTGAATGCAGAATACATGGTTAATGGCAGGATTCTTGGCAGTGTGGAGGAATGAAAGGATCTTGGGGTCCATGTCCATAGATTCCTCAAAGTTGCTACCCAAGTTGATAGGGTTGTAAAGAAGGCATATGGTGTGTTGGCTTTCATGGGCAGGGGAATTGAGTTTAAGAGCTGTGAAGTTATGCTGCAGCTCTATAAAACTCTGGTTAGACCACACTGTGTTCAGTTCTGGTCACCTCATTATAGGAAAGATGCGGAAGCTTAAGAGAGGCTGCAGAGGAGATTTACCAGGATGCTGGACTGCAGGGCAGGTCTTATGAGAAAAGGTTGAGGGAGCTAGGGCTTTTCTCATTGGAGCGAAGAAGGATGAGAGGTGACTTGATAGAGGTTTACAAGATGATGAGAGGCATAGATAGAGTGGATAGTCACAGACTTCTTCCCAGAGTGGAAATGACTATTACAAGGGGGCATAATTTTAAGATGATTGGAGGAAGGTATAGGGGACATGTCAGAGGTAGGTTCTTCACACAGAGTGGTGGGCGTGTGGAATGTGCTGCCAACAGTGTAGTGGAGTCAGATACTTTAGCGACTTTTAAACGACTCTTGGATAGGCACATGGATGATAGTAAAATGTAGGGTATGCAGAGTAGATTGATCTTAGTGGATAATAGTCCGGCACAACATTGTGGGCCAAAGGGCCTGTACTGTGCTGAACTGTTCTATGTTCTATGTTCTAATAAATCTTTTTAACATTTTAATCACCTTGATCACATCACTGCTCAATGTACTATAACCAGAGCAAGATAAGACAAGTTTACGTAACATGTCCTCTTAATTTAAATCTCTAAGATTGAATACCATTCTGATGAATTAGTTTTACGCTCCCTGCAAGACCAATATATCCTTTCAGAGGTGCAGTGCCCTAATATTGATACAACTGAGGAAAAACTTGTATACTTGCCCTCTAGATTTGAATATTTCCTTGGCCTTTGGTTACACTTTGTTTCTTTCCAACTAGCTTTAAATAATTTGTGTACTTACATTCCTAAACTTCTCTGCTGTACTCCATTTCCTACAACAACAACTTGCATTTATTTGACATTATTAACATAGTAAAATGTCCCAAGGCACTTTGCAAGAGTGTTAGAATGCAGAAAAGTGTGCACAGGGCTCGTGGAAACATGGAACCTGGTAAAATTGAGGACACAGTCTGGTGAGGTTTGGAAATAAAACAGAGAAGCCATTCAGGACAGTGTGGAAAGTAGTTCTAGATATTTTCTAATCAACCTATTCAGAATTTTTATCACAAAACTCAGGAGCAGGTAGTCCTTAAACCCCAGGTGTCCTGGCTCAAAAATAGGGCATTACCAGAAAACATCAATACTTTTCATGGACCAGTTTCAATGGCTTGCTGACCAGCAATTCCATTTACCAATGGGCTGTTTTCACATGGTGAGGTTTCCTGTCCTGCCACCAAAACACATCACTGGGAAATGCATGTCTGCCTGTGTTCGCAGGCCTGCAGCTATTGAATGCCTCATGGATTATGAATTAGCAGAAGAAAGGCCTTCCATGAGAAAGTCCTAATTCAGACAGCTGCTAGTAAATTGGATTGGCCTGTTGCTCAGGAACCCCAGCAGCACCATCGGGAACGAGGACTGAGAAAGGCAGGGACACCACAGACTACAAAGGAAATAGTTTAAAATCTTAAAAATTATGTTGATGGACTGAAAACCCCTCTAAGATAATTAGTGGAACTGCGGGGCCTGCCTTCTCTTCCAATAAACATATTTCCTCTACATTGCCCTCCCAACACCTACCTCAGGGATTTTGCTGGGGGTGGGGGGCGTGCTACCTGCATTCTGCTGAAAGCCTTCCCATTTTCCAGAAGGTTGATCCATAATTAACAAACTGCCCTCAGCCTGGTAAAATGACCCTTAAGACTGCATTTAAATCAATAATTATCTTCCTGCCTCCTTGTCTCAGAAAGCCTATACAAAACCAGTGAGACTATTGATAAACTTTCTGAAATGCACAGAGAGGGAGTTGATCTACCTCTCCCTCCTGACGCAAAGTCTCTCTCCCTCTCTCTTTCACACACGCTCTCAATGATTCACAATGGCAAGATTCTCCCTAATCTGTCTATCCTGCTGCAGGTTCCTGCCCTCACATGTATTACTTAGAGCGACTCCTAACTTAGTGATATGTTATTCTACACATTCATCCAAGTCATGAGTAAATACAGTGAAAAACTAAGGTTCATTACAAATCCCTGGAGAACACAAATTGTCAGATTGAAGCAGGATCATCATAGTAAAGGTCAGGTGAGTGGCTGACTTCCTGGCACACTATTTTAGTGTATGTGCTGACCCATTAAAATAAATAGGTTGGCACATCTGCTAAAATAATGGAAAGGTAAATTTTAGAAAAGAACAATCTAGCTATTATCTGCTAATTCCAATTCTATAATTTCAGTTTGGGCCTGTTTTTTTGATGTTTGTTGATATGTGCCTAATGCTTGCAGCTTTACTTAAAAATTCCTGCTATTCATCCCTGTCAAATGCTTTCCTGGTGGGTTTCACTTGTATGGATATAATTTCTGAGTTTTAGTTCATCAACTTTTCAATCTACAGACAAGATAGAACTCCTGAGGGTTTTAAAGTTCATTTAGCCTCAGTCTGAAAGTCAAAAATCAATTTCTTTCACATTCTCTACCTAATGGAGAGTAAGGTTAAGGGTGAGGATTTCTATGATATTAATAAGTAGCTACACCATTTTTACTAATGAGTCCCTGGTGACTTACCATTTCTATAACTCCATTACCTTGTAGTTCTATTTCATGAAGATGGACATCAAGAGCCTGTTTACTAACCATAACCATTAATAAAATCTGCCACTTTCTTAGATACTAAAGAAATAGACAATAATTTCCAGTGGGAATGGGACATTTGCAGCTGACAGTACTAAGTGTTTCCCACTTTCAAATGGTTCAGCTTTATCTTGTCTCTTCTCTATTTCTCACTCCATGCCTCTGGGTTTAGCCCCTCCACTAATTTCAATAATAAATCCATCAATCACATAGTTCATACCCCAATTTCTGCAGAAACTCAATAGCTTTCCCCAGTTTATCCATCTTTGACTCATCTGTTCCACAATGTCACTTTATAGACCAGAGCTTCCCAAAGGTTTTCCTTGCTCATTTAGCAAAATTCCCTACTCTCATGGTTGATAGAGCTCTCGATCTTTTCTGCCCCATTTCTCATCTCAGCTGGTGTACATGACAGGGAAGCACAGGAGAAGCTAACACAAGCAATAACAGCCCCATTAGAGGGCTGAGAAAGGGCCCTAAATGTGACTTCAGGCTGTTGCCCAGCCTGGTGCCAGGGTTCTCAAAGCCTCACCTACATATAGGACAAATGGCATGGGCATCCATGACAGCAGAGCTGAAAGGCAACCAACTTGCCTGAGGCTCATTTACAAGCACTGAATTGAAGAACATATGGAATTTTTGAAGGCGGCAAGATTTAACAGAAGAATTCAATTTTCAGGAGAATCCAAAGGCAATGTCATCAATGGCTTCTACAGATTATTTGAAACCTGTGAACGTTGAATCTCACAATCAGAACATACAAGAGACAGAATTGTTCCAGGGAATTTTGATTAGTCTTCATTAAATCTATTCCATTTTAAAGAAAAATTAACTTTGGAGATAACTGTTCAAATCGTCCTGGAACAAGGACCAGGAAACATCCAAACAAATCCGGAAAGGAGGCAGACAACTTAGCACCGATTAGCACCCAAACCTACTAACATTATAATACACAAACACTCCACACAGACCAATGAGACGCCAACCCTGAATGTAAATGAAATGTCAGGTACTAGAAGCAGTGTCAGTGCTGTGGATCAAAACAAAAGCTTCCCAGGCAAAAGCAGCATCCTGCTATGACAAAAGGGTGTTGAAAAAAATTGGTCATTTCCAAAAGATGTGCAGGAAGTGGGAGAAGGCAGCCTGGGGCGGCCAGTGGCGAGAGCAGGTGTAGGCAAGCCCAGTACAGCCGGCGGTGACAGTGGGAACAGGCAGACTGTGGCAGCGGCAAGAGCAGGAAGCCCAGGGCCGGGGTTGGGGTGTGAGCATGGATCAGGTGAGTTTGAGCCCTTGTGAGGAGTTTGAGCCCAGCGAGGCTAAACACTTATGGACTGTGGTGCTGAACTGTTAGCTGTGTTTCTTTGTTTTTCTACTTTTTAGTAAGAAGGACTACAATGTTTAACATTTTAGCTTTGTTTTATTTTGTTTTTCTGCTTTGTAACTAAGATTCTGTATCTAGGTACCTTTGTACCTTAGATGGTGCCATAAGTGGTGACTTATACATTTTTCACTGTACTCATGTAAACACATATGAACAGATTCAAAAAACACCTTCTTTCGCACTGTTATCAGACTTGTGAATTAACTTCTTTAATGTTAGTGTTGATCTCTCTCTGCACCTCAGCAGCTGTAATGCTGTGTCCTGCACTCTGTTCCTTTATACTGATGCACTTCTATAGTATGATCTGCCTGTAAAGCATGTAAGACAACACTTCTTACTGTAACAACAAGGTGCAGGGCTGGATGAACACAGCAGGCCAAGCAGCATCATAGGAGCAGAAAGGCTGACGTTTCGGGCCTAGACCCTTCACTTCTTACTGTACCTCAGTACACCTGACTGTAATAAATCAAATCAGACTTGTGAGAATAAACCAAATTCAATCCAATTCAATTCAACAATTTCAGAACATTGGAAGAAATTATGCCAATAAACATCTCACTCAATTTACGTTTAACAAAGGAATGAATGCCATTGTCTTGCCAGACTAAATGCCATGGGTGAAGGATCAGAAGTTGCAGTTTACACATAGTACATGAGGAACAACTGCCAGGTATGAAGATACACTTCAATCAAAAGTGCACCATAGAGGCCAAAAGACAGTGAAAAATCTGTTCACAATAAATGTTTCTCACTTTTGAATTGACACATTTGCTTTGACCTCATCATCCTAAAAATAGCAGACTGATTCAAAGAGCACAATTTGTTCAGAAACAAATTTCTATTGACCAAACAGTCAAAAGCCTACCAATGGAAGACGTCACAGTCCTTCCCTGAGCAGTGGCTGACATAAAATCAGACTAAACCTGCAGAAATCACTGTTAACAAAATATGAATTTGAAGAAGGCAATTTGACCCTTTGAGACTGCTCCACTATTCAGTAAGAACACAACTAATCTGCATTCGTTGTGAATTCCACATTCCTATCTCTCCCAATAAGCTTTGATTCCCTGCCTATCAAGAATCTTTTCACCTCCACCTTAAAAAAAATGACCCTACTTCCACCATTTCCTGAGGCTTAGAATTCCAAAGTCACACAGTCTTCAACATAAAAACAAACTCTTCATTTTTGACCTAAAAGTGTGATCAGAATTTTAAAACAGAGGTCCCTAGTTTTGGACTGACCCAAAGGAGAAAACATGCTTTCCATATCCACCCTGTCAAGATGTTTCAGCATCTTACACTTCAACCAGGTCCCAAGACTGCACCTCCCCGAAACCCCATACTCTTTTAAACTCTGGTAGAAACCCAGCTTATACAATCTGTCCTCATAATACAACCTACTCATTCCAGGAATTAATCTAGGAAACCTCTGAATTACCTCCAATACAATTGCATCCTTTCTTAAATAAGGACATCAGAAGTGCACATTGTATTTGAGATAGGGTTTCACAAATACCCTGTGTAATTGAAGCATAAGATGCTTGCTCTTGTATTCATTCCTGTCTTAATAATAGATAGCATTCCATGAGCCTTCGTGATTATGTGTTGTACCTGTATGCAGACATTTACAACTCATGCGCCAGAGCACCTAAATCTTTCTGCACGAAGGAATTCCAGTCATTCTCCATTTATGTATTACTCTTGCCTTTTCATTCTTCCTGCTAAAGTAAATAACTTCCCATTTTTTCTACATTATACTCATTTTGCCATGTTTTGCCTTCTCACTCAAACTACTTATATCTATCTCCAGTCTCCTTATGTCTTCCTTACAATCTACTTTCCTACCTATCATAGTATCACTTGCAAACTCAGCTACCATGCCTTTGCTCCCTTCATCTAAATACCACTTGCCTCTTCTACCTTTCCAATAGCATAAAACCCATGGGTATCTCACCACTTTTGCTCTGAAGAACAATCATTGAGCTTGGAACTTGAAGTCTGTTTTTCACTCTATAGCTGCTATCAGACCTGCTGAGTGTCCCCACACTTCCTTTTTCATTTCCAATCTCTAGCATCCACAGTATTTTGTTTTCAACCCAGTATCAGATTTACTGCATCTGAGAACCTGGGTAGAACTTTATTGATTGCATCTTCCAATTTAGTTTTTTGTAAGAACTTAGAATCCCTACAGTGTAGAAGCTGATGCACTCACCCATCAGGTTCACACCAACCCTTTGAAGAGCATCCCATCCAGACCCACCCCAGTAACCCTGCATTTCTCACAGCTAATCCACCTAACCTGCACATCTTTGACTGTGGGAGAAAATCCACACAGACACGGGGAGAATGTACAAAGTCCACACAAACAGTTGCCCAAGGGTGGGATCGAACCCAGGTCCCTGTGTTCAATTCCACCCTCTTGCTAATCATTGAGCCACCGAGCTGCCCGTCATTGGTGAATTCATAAATTCAGAGATCAGAACAAAAGACACAGGTAAGCCTAAGTAAGAAGATTTTACAGTCACACTATGAAAGTTTATTCTATCAATATGTGAGATATAATAATGTCATGAAATGCCCCTGAAAGACAAATGCAGCATTATCTTGTTAAATGACAATAGTCAACAAAGACAGTAGGAGACAGGATCAACCTGATCGATGAGACAATCAGAAATGCATGAACCGTGAAAATCTAATGTACTGAGAGTCTTAAAAAATACCATTATTAGTAAGAAATGCAAAAACCTCAAAAGAAAAATGAGCAAGGGTTTATAATAAAAGATCTTTATAAAATGTGAAGAGGAGAGTAATAAAGGGCCCATTAAAGACAGAAGCAGATGTGAGTTGAACAGACAATACAGATACTGCAAATTTGTTAAATGAATGTGTTGTTTACATTTTCCGAGTGAAGGAGGAGAATTAAAATCTGTTGTAGAGTAAAATGCTTGAATTTTCGATGAGTTTTTTTTTAAAGGTAGTAGGTGAGATAATAATGAAACTTAAACAAAAAAAAATTTCCAAGACTTGTGGCTTACGCTTCAGGGTATTGAAAGCAACAAAGGAGGAATGTTCAAGTACATTTGTCAGGAATTGTACTTATTGATTAGATGATTGTAAAAATAGCATTCTATTACTTCAAAAAGGGAAGGAAGGGTAATAATGAAATAAAGACCCATCAGATTAGCGTTAGTCGTGTGGAAATTACTATACTCTGTTATCACAAATGAAAGCTGACATTTTTAATCATCCATTTTGCAAGAACAGAAATCAATGGGCCAAATGGCCTTTTCCTCCTCCTATTTTATATGAGACACTGGCTGGATCTGCTACAGAAATACTGTGACTACAAGAGCTGATCAGAGACTGAGAATTCTGTGGGATCGCACGTGCTGTTCCCAAAAGCCTGTGTCCCACCTTTAAAGTGTAACTTGGGATAGTGATGGATTACCCTCCAGCAGTTTAGAGAAATGCAGTTCCAACCACACATGGGAAGCTTGACAACATTCAAATAAAGCTGCCCATCAACGCTCCATCCATCACCTCACATACTTACCACCAGTGTACATTAGTAGCCATGTAGCATTTACATCATGCACTGAAGTAATTTGTCAAGGCTTCTTCAAAAGCCCTTCCATACCTGTGACATCCACCACCAAGAAAGACAAGGAGACCCTATACATGAGAACAACAACAGCTGCCTCACCACATTCTAACTGAAAGATAGTGTGTCCAACTGAGAACTGAAACTCCTAGTGGAAATTTTAAACATAAAAAGAGTCACTTTATTGTTCACCATATTGAACCCTAAAGTTATGCTCCAACTTATTTCAAGCCTGTTTTGGTTTGCAAATTGAAAATTGCCTTCCTTCCCTGCTAACAAGCTCTTCAAGGAGCTTAATTGGCAGTTAATTGGAAGCAAACAAGCTCACGACTGTCTCGACCCTTGCTGTGAAAATTCCAGTGTATCCCGGAGCTTCAGTACAGTCACGTATCATCCAGAGCCTCCAGTCTGTACAGAAACCCTCCACCACCACTCTCTGTCTCCTGCTGTTAAGCCAATTATGTCTCCAACTGGCAAGCTCACTCAGAATGCCATGTGACCTAATTTTAGACATCAGTCTACCATGCAGAACCTTGCCAAAGGCCTGACAAAGTCCAAGTAAACAATGTTTACTGCTCTGCCCTCATCAATCTTTTTTGTAACTTCCTCAAAAAACTCAATCAAGTTTAAAAGGTTTTCCTCACACAAAACCAAGCTGACTATCCTGAATCAATTTTTGCCTCTCTAAATGTCCATAAATCCTCTACAATCACCTTTTACAATCTTTTACAATCTTTTACAATCACCTCTAACAATTTATCCACAACCAAAGTCACACTCACAAGTCTATGGTTCCCCAATTTCTTCTTACAACCTTTTGTTGAGAACGGTACAACATTAGCCACTCTCTAGTCATCAGGCACCCCACCCGTAGTTGTAGATGATGCAAATATTTCTGCAAGGGGTCTCCAATAATGTACCGCAGGGATCAGTGCTAGGTTCATTATTGTTTGTGATTTCCACAAATAAAGTAGATGAGAATGTGAAGGGACTGATAAGTAAGTTTGTAGATGGCACTAAGCTTGGCCAGTAGGTCAGCAATGAGGAAAAAGGTGTCAATATAAATGGATTGGTCAGATGGGCAGATCAGTGGTAGCTGGATTTAACCCTGATGAATGCTGGTGTGGACAAGGAGAAGGAGCTTTGATAAGAGGCTGCACTCTTACTTTGCCTTTATTACATCTGGGCCATGGATTTGAAATGGATCTTAAGAGAAAATGATTAACATTTAGGTTGTACACTTGCTCGTTGAACTGGTGTGTTTGGTTGCAGACATTTTGTCACACACGTCATCAGTGCGCCACTGGTGAAGTGTCGGTGTTCTGTCCCATTTGTTACTTATATGCCTCGGTTTGCTGGGGTGGTTGGCATCACTTCCAGTTCCGTATCCCAGTGGTTTTTATATCGGTCTAGTTCAATGTGTTTGTTGACAGAGTTCCGGTTGGTATGCCAAGCCTCCAGGAATTCCCTGGCATGTCTCTGTTTGGCTTGTGCTATTATGGATGTGTTGTCCCAGTCAAATTTGTGTCCTTTGTCCGTGTGTATTGAGACCAGTGGGAATTGGTTGTGTCTCTTGGTGGCTACTTGGTGTTCGTGTATCCTTTTTGTCATTTTTCTTCCAGTTTGGCCCATGTAATGTTTCACAGTCCTTGCCTGGTATTTTATATATTACATTAGTTTTATTGGTTGTGGGTATGGGGTCCTTTACATTCGTCAGTAGCTGTTGTAGGGTGGTTGTCAGTTTGTGGGCTACCCTGATACCTAGGGGTCTGAGTAGTCTTGTGGTCATCTCTGATATGTCCCTGATGTACGGTAGGGTGACTAGTGTGTCTGGCCGTGTTGTGACTTCTTGTTGTGGTCTGTCTTGGAGATAATGGCGGATTGTGCTTTTTGGGTATCCATTCCCTTTAAAAACTCTGTATAAGTGCTCCTGTTCTGTTTTGCGCAATTCCAGGTTGCCGAGTGTGTTGTGGCTCATTTGAATAATGTCCTGATGCAGCTCTGTTTATGGGTGTTGGGGTAGTTGCTGGTGTAATTAAGTACCTGGTCCATATTTTTAGATTAATACTTAATGTCAGGAGAAAGCAATTACAGTTAAGTGGCAGTATTGTCACCCACCTGGTTTTAACACAACGTGTTTGAAGGAAAGTATACAGACTCAAGTGACTGAAGGGGAAAATGGCTAAATACCACAAAATATCCTGCAGCCCTTGCTATCTACTAGAGTTTATGCTTTCCCACAACATGACCTGCTACATTAGAATGAGGACTTGTATTGCTGACATTTTTCCTTCAGTACTGGTGCATCTTTATGTTATACACCAACTTGTCTTCGGAAATAAGCCAATAAGGGGATTGGTATAAGTGGCTACAGGAGGTTAGTAGAGTTTGCATGATCTGAGACATTTTTGGGAAAGGGGGACTGTGGGGAATAGGACTCAGCATTCGTGAGGACAGGAGAAGATGCAGAACATGCGAGTGAATATAGGAAGAGGCAGATTGAAATTTGTTGTTTGTAGCTGTAGCAGAGAAATAGGAATCTGAGGAAGGAAAGCTGCAGTCATATGATGCAGGACTGACAAGAAAGTAAACAAGGAATGAGAGCTGATCTTACCAGCTCTGTGAAAGCTGTTGAATTTCTCCAGTATTACTGCCCTGAGAATTGCTGAATGATGGCAGATGGTGTCAGTGCCTTTTTGGACTCAGGTTTTATTACTAATCCATGTAAATGTGTATTGCAATACTATTTCTTCTCATGTGTGGTACTTAATAAACACACTTTTTTGTTAATTAAGGAAGGCCTAGTTAAACTGGATCCATGAAAAAAATAAGTTCACTTGGGTCTGGAAAAAATATGCCCACAATGGAAGGGATCTGTTCTTAATTCAACCTTGTTGTGACCAGCTCGGGGAGGAGGGGTGGCTAATTCAAAAGGGGAGCCAGTTCATTCCATCTCAACCATAAGCTTAATGATTCAGGGCTTCCTGACTGGGATCTGTAATAAGTTAGCGAACCTTGCCCCATGCCTGGGCATAACACTCATCATTACAAATATAATTATATCCTAGGACTAGCACACAACAAATTGATGGAGAAAATCTGAAACCTCTGCCACAAAGTTGTAAATGTTGTCTCAATTGAAATTTTCAAGACAGATTGATTTGTTCCTGTTAGGTAAGTTTAACAAGGGATAC
This sequence comes from Rhincodon typus, assembly GCF_021869965.1. Taxonomy (NCBI): domain Eukaryota; kingdom Metazoa; phylum Chordata; class Chondrichthyes; order Orectolobiformes; family Rhincodontidae; genus Rhincodon; species Rhincodon typus. The sequence goes on along the minus strand of NC_063337.1, from coordinate 54,395,010 downwards.
ATTGAAATGTAATAATATTGAAGAAGTTAATCATGTTATACTTGGATGTGCTCAGGAAGCTGAATTGTCCTACTCTTATGCTTTAATTTTTATTATTGAAGCTTTGACTTTAAGTCAAATTAGTTTTATGTTACTAATTGAAATAAATCCCAGCACCTTGAGGAAGTCTGTTATTCTGACAAAACCCTGTGCCCTGACATCTCCTTCTGTCTGTTTGAAGAGAGGACTGGATGCTTCCTCTCCTAGTTGACATGACATTCTTGGCTTACTGCTTACAATTATGGATGGCAAACTGAGATATTTGGCGATGTCGCCAGTACTGGGTTGGAAGGATCTGTTGACATAGATATTGAGGGCCATTGGCAGTGTCATCCTTGCTCTGCTCTGAGGCTGCAGACCCAGTTTGAAGAAATCTCACAGTTCTGAAGTGTAGCCATGTGAGACACTGCTCTGAGTTTAGGTGCAGGTAGAAGTGCTCTCTAGGTGAGAAAGGCCTTATGCTGAAAGCTCTCTCCTTCTCCTTCGGTGAACATGGCTTCCTGTCTGCTGACTCTGCTCAATCTCCTTGTAATGCTAAAATGTATGAGGAACTGCAGCTGTAACTACCATGAGAGGGAGTAAGAGGTGCATTCCTCGACCTTCTCAAACTACCCTATTCCACCAGAAGTCCACACCAACATCTTATGATGTAACAACCTTCTGTTAACTCCTTTGACACAAAATTATTCTGCTAATTCTGTATCACAGGAAGAAAGTTTCTCCATTTAAAATTTGGAATTCTCACCCTGCTCTGAGACTGTAGCTCCAATTCAAAGAAGCCTAACAGTTCTGAGATTATCTTACATGGAAGGTAAAAAGCTTTGAGAGAATGTTTCTTTACTACAGCAATACCAGAATTATCCAGGCACCTGCAATATATCTACAAAATGTCTATGGCCAGCTCCATTAAAATTCTTGTAGTGCCACCTGTCTTATCGCAAATGTCTTCTTCTAATGGAACCATAAGCCATGCTGGGTAGAGTTAGCCCTGATACCCTACTATTTGTATGCCTGATTTAGCAGGGCTGGTGTGCTGGATTGCTGCATGATGAAAGTGTCATGACAGCTTTGATGAAAAATGAAAATTCTCAAACCAATCATAGTGCAAGCCATATCCATGAAAAAGGAAAACATTTCTGGTGTGTAATGACCTAATAAGCCAGCAATTCTGCCAAAAATAATGTTAATTGTATGCCAAGTTGTAAATCATTCAGGCCTCTTGAATACCTACTTGGATGCGAGTGCATGTGGTGCAGTATCCCTACCTCTGAGCCTGGGTTTGAATGCCACCTGCTCCAGAGTTGTTTAATAACATCTCTAAACCGGTTAATTAGAAAATATCTAACTGGTTGGATGGGCATACTTGGAATTTGCTAATATCTCACCCATTTATTGCTCAACATGAAACACACCTCAGATACATGACATGCAAGAAAAAAATGTGTAAATTAACATCAATATCATTTCAAAAGTCTATAATCATAATGCTAGTACTCAATTCTGTTTTGTTGATAGTCAACCATCTTCCTTTAGAAATTAATTAATAGATTTTTGGAACAAATCTAGGGAGGTTAAGCTCACTGCAGTAATAATAGTAGGGTTATATGGCATTCCCTTTGCAAAACTATGTATATTCTATTGGGAAGGGAAGAAGCTCGTATGAGAGCCCCCTGTAGTGCATTACATGTTGCTGAAACTATCAATGCCTCAATTCAATTGCTGCCTACGGTTTTCTTCCAGCTGTAAATTTGTGTACAGTCAAGCATACGGACTTTAATTAGCTGCTATCTGAATATTTGTTAAAACTATTACAATGGAATCCTTGATGTGGTTTACCTTGTACTTAGATAATTAAACCCATGGGTAGAAATTAAGATCAGATGGTGAAGTTTTTAATTGGTGAATATTCTGACAGCATTAATGATTGCAGTGCTTTTCTGAAATGACACCCAGCAGCAAACAAACTATTCTAATCGCTGGAACGACAGGAGACACAGCAAATGCTTTACATTTTTAACACACTAGTTAACGATTTCCCCTTAGATAGCAACGATCCATCCAGGTGCAAGTTGCACTCAAATTACACTGGTTTTGCAAAGTGATTTTCTTTTCTCAAGTTTCTGCTCAAACATATTTACATATTGTTAACATGAAGTTTTCCAGAAAGCAGCACAATGGGACAGCATTTTGAAGTGTACTTTATTTTAAAGGTAATCTTCACGAAAATCTTTCCTTGATGTTATGCTCCTCATTGAAACCGGGAACCATTGGAGTCCAGTGGACCTATTGACTTTTAAGCCATTAATTTCGCTGATATGTTTTCTCTAGTGGCAGTTAATTTGATCATTTCCTCTTCCCTTCCCCAAATTAGTCTCTTGATTTTTAGTATTTTTGGAATTCCTCACCATGATGATTGATGCTTTAAATTAACATATCATACATTTATGATGTGAAATATTATTAACTCCTCTGCTGTTTCCTGATTCCCCAGCATCATTCTGTAAGGGGACTACACTCATTTTGATCTCTGTCTTTCTTTTTACATCTTTAAAAAGCTCCTCTGAATAGAATAGAATAGAATATCCTTTATTGTCACGTGCACTCCCCAATACGGAAGTACAGTAAAAAGATTTTACAATGGCTGCCTTCTTAGTTACAAATCATAGAATCCCTACAGTGTGGAAACAGGCCATTCAGCCCAACAAGTCCACACCACCCCTCCAAAGAGCATCCCACCCAGAGCCATTCCTCTACCTCTGCATTTCCCATGGCTCACCCATCTAACTTCAACATCCCTGGACACTACAGGCAATTTAGCATGGCCAAACCACCTACCCTGCACATCTTTGAACTGTGGGAGGAAAGCGGAGCAACTGGAGGAGACCCATGGAGGCAAGGAGAGAATGTGTAAACTCCACACAAACAGTCACCCAAGGCTGGAATTGAACTCCATTTCACCGGGACTCTCTTCCCCTCACGCTGCACCAGGACTCGTATTCCCCTCACACTGTTCCAGGACTCGCTTCCCCTCACAGTGCTCCGGGACTCGCTTCCCCTCGCGCTGCTCCGGGACTCGCTTCCCCTCACACTGCTCCGGGACTCGCTTCCTCTCGTGCTGCACCGGGACTCGCTCCCTCTTGCGCTGCTCCAGGATTCGCTTCCCCTTGTGCTGCACCGGGACTCACTTCCCCTAGCAGAGTGGTTGGCACACGATTGTAGTCTTTCATTCACTAGTTAAAGGAACGACTTGCAGCAGCTTATGGGAGAGGATATCTTGCAGGATTTGGTTACTTCATGACATAGAGACAGGGAGAGATTGAATTTTCTACAGTCTGGAAGCTTCTCTTGCAAACACAGCCATCTTCATCCAAGTACTTCACTGATTCAAACCCAAAGTAAAACAGAAACAAGTTCTCTAAACTATGCATTCTCCCTTAAGCTTAAACATACATCTCCTTGCCTGCTAAGCTGGAGGTTATTTATCTTGTTCATTTGTTATCCCCTTCCAAAGTACACATAAACCCACTAATTCTAAAGCTAGGTTTCAAAAACTGTTTAAAAGAAATCAACATAGCTACAGAAATGCTTGCAAGTCAATTATTAATGTCAGACACATAGAAAGACCCATATCTCTCACTAACACAGATTTCAGCAACCCAAACTTGGAATAAATGATATTAAAATACATATATGTCCATAAATCACACAGTTTATGTCACACTCCATGAGGTAAGTATATGCCCCTAAGAGCAAAATGTGCTTTCAGCAACATTACAATGATTCTTGATATTACACCTGAGGAATGACATTAAATTGCACAAGCATACAGTAAGTGAATAGATGTGCCACAAGGGTTCAAAGAGGCTTGCATATATCTGGTGCCAATGGGCTATGTGCAGCTGATGCCAGTAGTCTGTCCCTGAGGTGTTAGTGCTTGGTGTCCAACTTGGAGGTCCTTTGAAGCAAGTAACAAACTAAAGTCATCAAGTACCTGCTCAGACTTCCATGTTGAGAAATTTTAACTTCTAATTTGTTTGGCGCATTTGCTATGATAAGGTGTTGAATATTAATAAGGCAAGTTGTGGCATTAGTAAGACATTTAACAAAGTATAATCTCCATTACATGATAATGCAATGCTGCCTCACGAGAAACTCAATTTGCCACTTAGCAAATGCATAAAACGTAAAAACGTGCAATGAGCTGCTCACGATGTCGTGATAGGCCGAGCTGGAGTCCTTGTGCAATTCTCCCACATATGTCACTATAGCTTACTTCATTCAGGCCTTGATAAGAGTCTATCCTCAGTGTATAACTGTCCCAGCATTTCTGTGTTAATTAGTTGAATTGTAGAAGCTTCACTCTGAAAACTGCCTACCTCACCCTTATAATTTCTATCATCTAACCCTCCTAGCTACCTTGTATGGACATTTGAATTCCACTTTCAGAGGTTCAGCTTGGAAAGAAACAATGCCAATTCTTCTTGCACTTGAAGTGTTCGACTTGTATAAAGTTTGTCTTTTCATTCTTTCATTTTGCTAAGGAAATCTTTAAATGCTCTTGTGCTACTTCACACACTCCTGTTGAAACTTTCTAGAAATATGGACATGTAATCCAATACTGGGAATTCATCAAAGATTCTAGTCAATTGGAACCTTTCCAGAATCTAATGGATTTTGGAAAAGGAACATTAATGCATCCGTTGCCTCAATAGTCACTTCTTTTAAGACTCTAGGAAAATGTCCATTGGGATATTAAGAGCTATCAACTTACAGCTCCAAACATTTGCTCAGTACCAAATGAAAACTGAAAGAACTGCGCATGCTGGAAATCAGAAACAAAAACAGAAATTGCTGGAAAAGCTCAGCAGGTATGGCAGCATCTGTGGAGAGAAATCAGAGTTAACATTTTGGGTGAAGTCAGTTCTAAGGAAGGGTCACTGGACCCCAAAACATTAACTTTGATTTCCGTCCACAGATGCTGTCAGACCTGTTGACCTGTTCCAGCAATTTCTGTTTCTGTTTGCTCAGTACTACTTCAATCATGATTGTAATTTAACCAAGTTCCTCTCTTCCTTCAATCTCATGATTTACAGCTATAGCTGGGGCATTCTTTATATCATCAAAAGTGAAGATAAAAGAAAAATATTTGTTCATTACATTTCCCCCTTTCTTTGTTATGTCATATTAACTTACCATTCTCACCCTTGAGAGGACCAACACTAACTTTACTTTTTCTTTTTAAATGCCTATAAAAACTCTTGCTATCTATTTTTACATTTCTAGCTAGCATCATCTCATATTCTAACTCATTTGTCTTGGTTAACCTTATAGTCATTCACTGCTGTTATTTGTATTTTGATCAGTCATCTGATCTGCATCTCATTTTTGTACAATTACTTGCTTTGTCCTTCAGCTTAATGTTCTCCACAATTTTTTTAGTTAACAATTAATGGTGGGCCTTCCACTCCAAATTTTCCTTTATAGTACAAAGATAGATATCTATATATAGAAATGTATAGAATATAGAAATATGCAAAATATATTATTATATTCTGAGTATTCAAAAATATTCCTTTAAAAGTCTGCCACTGCTTCTCTGCTGATCTAGCCCACTTTCCCAATTCATTTCAGCCTAGGTGTTTTCGCAATCACAAAATTGATCTTTCTCAAGTTTAAAATGCTAGTCATAGACCAACTCTTCTCCCTTTCAAACTGGATGTAAATTCAATTATTTTATGGTAGCTGCTCCCTGGAGGTGCCTTACTCTGTGATTATTAATTAAATCTGTCATATTACACAGCACCAAGTCTAATATCACCTACACTCTGGTTTGTGGTAAAACATGCTACTCTTACTGAACTGACATTTAAATTCAAGGAACATCAGCAAAAAAAACCCTGGTCTAATGATAACCATGTTAATTGTTGTAAAAACTGGTTCACCGATGGAATTAAATGTGCCACCCTTACCTAGTCTATATTGACTCCATATTGAGAGCAATGTGGTTGATTCTTAATTGTCCTCTGGGACTGGTAATAAATGCCTACCTATGCCCACATACAGTGTGAGAATATTTTTAAAAAGTGACCAAGCAAACAGCCTAGAAATATATCCTGGTCCTGTCCATGAGCTGGATTGTACCCTTGAGTGCAAAGTGCCCTTATTGAAGCATTATGATGAATGTTGCTGCTGTGTCAGAATTGTGCTATAAGTATCAGAGATTTGTCTTGAGGATCCTTAGAGACTGGAATACCCTGAGATGTTGGTGCCTGATACCATTGTGGAAGTCCTTCGGAGAAAGTGACGAGCTGAAGTCATGAGGTATCCACTCTGTTGAGAACTCTTAATGTCTAGTTTGCTTGCAGTGGATGGTATGATAGAAAGCTGTATGTTAATGTGGTGACATATACAGTTAATAATGTTGCAAACAAGTAATAATGCACCGATCTGTAGATTGATGCTGCCAGGTGTGAATTTTCCCTTGACACCTGACACTTAGCTAAAAGATACATTAAGTTCTTCCCATCATTAACATAGATCTCGCTGGGCTTTTCAGATGATTCTGCTTTGTTTCTCACATAGCCAACATTGTACAGGCCCCTATAGTAATGGCTCACATCAGCTCCAGCATCCCAGATTTCCTTGATGCACTACAGTTCGCCTACCGTCATAAAAGGTCAACAGCAGACACCATCTACACTCATCCCTGGAATCTTTGGATAACAAGAATACCTATGCCAGACTTCTATTTATTGACTTTAGCTCTGCCTTCATCATCAAAATTCCAAACAAACTCACTCTCAAACTCCAAGGCATAGGACTCTGCTCCCCCCTCTGCAGCAGGATCATCGACTTCCTGACCTGCAGACTGCAATCCGTAAGGGTTGGCGACAACACATCCTCCATGTAATCCTCAACAATGGTGCCCCACAAGGCTGCACAGTCAGTCCTTACTATACACTCACAACTGAGTGGCCAAATTTTGCTCAAACTCCATTTACAAGTTTGCTGATAAAACCCCCTGGGTCGGATCTCAAACAATGATGAGACAGAGTACAAGAAAGAGATAGAGAGCTTAGTGGCATGGTTTAAAGACAACAATCACTCCTTCAACATCAGCAAAACAAAGGATTTGGTCATCGATTTCAGGAAACAGAGTGGAGAACTCACCTTTCCCTGTATCAATGGTGCTGAGGTAGAGATGTTTGAGAGCTTCAAGTTCCTAGGATTAAATATCACCAACAATCTGTCCTGGTCCACATCGACACTATGGTCAAGAAAACACACCAGTACCTCTCCTTCCTCAGAAGGCTATGGAAATTCAGCATGTCCCCAAGGACTCTTACCAACTTTTATAGCTGCGACTTAGAAAGCATCCTATGTGGATACATCACAGCTTGCCATGGCAACTGCTATGCCCAAGCCTGCAAGAAATTACAGAGAGTTGTGAATGCAGCCCAGTCCATCACAAAAATCATCCTTCCTTCCATTGACTCCGTCTACACTTCCCGCTGCCTCGGGAAAGCAGCCAACATAATCAAAGATCCCTCTCACCCCGGCTATACTCTTTTCCACCCTTTTCCATTGGGTAGAAGATACAAAAGTTTGAAAACACATACCACCAGATTCAATAAAAGCTTCTTCACCGCTGTTGTCAGACTTTTGAATTGACCACTCATATATTAGAGTTGATCTTTCTCTGCACCTTCTCTGTAACTGTAGCAATATATTCTGCTTTCTGTTCTTTTACACTGATGTATTTATGTAAGGTCTGATTTGCCTGGATAGCACACAAAACAATATTTTTCACTATATTTTGGTACATGTGACAATAATAAACTAAATCAAATCAAATCAAATATAAGACTCCTCATGAAGTCTCTAGTTTTTTTTGTTACCTTTGCAATATCTGGTCTTGATTGCTGGTATAATTCTTAGATTTATTTTCCTCTCTGTCTCTCCTTGCATTCCCTGACCATCATTTTCCATGTTAGCGATTTATAGCGTCGCAGAGTCATACAGATATATAGCATGGAAACAGTCCCTTCAGTCCAACTTGTCCATGCCAACCAGATATCCGATATAAACCTAGTCCCATTTGCCAGCATTTGGCCCATATCCCTCTTAACCCTTCCTATTCATATAAATCCAAATGCTTTTTACATGTTGAAATTGTACCAGCCTCCACCACATCCCCTGGCAGCTCACTGTATGTACGCACACCCTCTGCATGAAGAACTTGTCCCTTAGGTCCCTTCTTTATCTTTCCCCTCTCACCTTAAACCTATGCCCTGTAGTTTTGGATTCCCCATCCCAGGGAAAAGACCTTGCCTGTTTACCCTATCCATACCCCTAATGATTTTATAAACCTCCATAAAGTCACGCCTCAGCGTCTGACACACCAGGGAAAATAGTCCCAGTATACTCAGCCTCTCCCTATACCTCAAACCCACCAACCCTGGCAACATCTTCGTCAATCTTTTCTGAACCATTTCTAGTTTCATAATATCCTTCCTTTAGCAAGGAGACCAGAACTGCACGCAAATGGCTACAGCAGGGGAGGTGATTGCTGAGTGGTATTATCACTGCGCTGTTTATCCAGAGACCCAGGTAATGTTTTGGGGCCCTGCGTTCTAGTCCCACCATGGCAGATGGTGGAATTTGAATTCTATAAAAAAATGTCTGGAATTAAGAGTCTAATGATGACCATGAATCCATTGTCGATTTTGGGGGAAAGCCCATCTGGTTCATTAATGAATGAATGAACTTACATTCAGTAATGTCCTTTGGCGAAGGAAACTGCCATCCTTGCTGGGTCTGGCTACATGTGATTCTAGACCTCTACTGAGACAGCAGTTGAGCTTGACTGTTAACTGCCCTCTGGGCAATTAAGGATGGACAATAAATGCTGCCCTAGCCAGTGGAACCCTCATCCTGTGAGAAAATAAATTTTAAAAAACTCCAAAAGTGGCCGAACCAATGTCCTGTACAGCTGTAACATGAGCTCCCAACTCCTATATTCAATGCAATGACCAATAAAGGCAAGTATACCAAATGCCTTCTTTACTATCCTATCTACCTGTGATTCCACTTTCAAGGAACTATGAACCTGCACTCCCAGGTCTCTCTGTTCAACCACACTCCCCAGGACCTTAATATTAAGTGTATAAGTTCTGCCCTGATTCGCCTTTCCAAAATGCAGCATCTCACATTTATCTAAATTAAACTCCATCTGCCACTCCACGGCTCATTGGCCCATCTGATCAAGGTCCCGTTGTATTCTGAAGGTAACCTTCTTCATTGCCCACTACACCTCCAAATTTGGTGTCATTTGCAAACTTACTGGCGAATTCTCCTATGTTTACATCTAAATCATTTATATAAATGACAAAAAGCAGTGGAGCCAGCACCAATCCTTGTAGCACAATGCTGGTCACAGGCCCCCAGACTGAAAAGCAACCCTCCACCACCACCCTCTGTCTCCTACTTTCGAGTCAGTTCTGTATCCAACTGATTAGATCTCCCTGTATTCCATGTGATGTGACCTTGCTAAACAGTCTGCCATGTGGAACCTTGTCGCGATTTGGTTTCCTGCCTCAGCTCTGTCCCTTGATTTATTACATTTAACCAAGATTGATAAATGCACAGAGGAATGGAAGGAGCTAACATTGATTTGTCAATGGGTAGGTAGGACCGTGACGGTGGTAGGGAGCTATGGGGATGAGAAGGGTGAGGGCTAGAGGGCCTGAACACTTCTGAAACAACTGGAACAACATTCCAGAGAACCAATATGGGTCTTCTAAGAGCTGGCTTTAGCATTTGCTCATCTATAGGGCAGCTACATTCTGTTCTGGCGTGATCAGGCCCGGTTCCAGATCACATCTGCATCTGCAACGGGATATTTTTTGCCAAATCAGTTTTGGCAGATTGGAACATTTGCCAATTGAACTCACTACCTTGATAGTAAAGACCCAGCCAAGATTGTAGGATGTTATTCATCCAGCGGTGGTTGCCATAGAATGTAATCCAATGTGCAGCAGACAACAAAAGTTTGAAATAATTCACTGATGGATCTCTCATTCTCAGTGGCAGACAAAAACATAGATAAAATGCAAATCTGCTCATCTGTTCCATGAACTCTTAAATGTTACATTACTGTTAAACTCTCTTTTCTAACTATATCCCTTTCAGGCATCTAATGGGCAAAAAGTCCAAGGCCAACATTTATTAATCACAATTTTCTTAATTGAGATCAGGGATTGCCCAATTATTTATGTACTTCAAATAACACTCAACTAATTAACACATTTTCTGTGCTGAAAAGTTATATTCAATTTTTTGACATATTTTAATGCTCTAATAATTTTTTAGAAGCTAAGTTTAGTGTCAATTTTAATTATTATGTTTTGTCTCCTAGTTTTTACAATCTACTTTTTGATTTGCTCTACGTATCTCATTCCTTCATCTCCATTTATCAACTTTAAATGAAATTTAGAAAAGAAGCACAAAATGCAGTCCAATATAACAGCAATCAAGAAAGCCATCAAAACTATCCACCAACACTGAGCCAGGCAGTATGCCACCCTGCAGGTGGCAAATTATCAATTAGGTCTTCAACATGCATTTCCCAAAAGTTTTCAAGTGGCTCTTTACCAAAAATCATGTTAAATATGGAAAACTGATCTTGCTCTGAAGCTGATTTTCAGTTAAAGGTTTTCCAATGCTCTGCTAACCCTATTTTGCCTGACCAATATGTAATTTATAGGTGAAGATGCCAAAAATACATACACAGCCAGTAGTAATGTTCTCTTACTACCATTGTTTGTTATTTTCTGATTGATAGTACCTAAGCTGGAGCTAAAGTTAGTATTAGAAATGTTCTTGTCTATTAGTTCTTCAGAACTAGAACTGTTCAATAGCATCCTGCATTAAGCAAAAAGTACATGGAACATTTTGATTGCATTTTAATGTAATGAATGAATTCATATTAACAACATGACTATCATGTCCTTCCATAAGGTAGAAATCCAAAGACAATCTGTCATACACCTGGCATATGAGTGAATTATTTGAAGTGGCAAAGACTTGGGCACAGATGTGACCTTGTGTGCGTGCCCCTGATGCATACAGCCTATCATTCTAAAGAAAGTTAACTTTTCTTTCCCAGCTTTTCACCAACACTGGTGAGAGAATGGTCTTCCCACTCTCGCCGCCTTCCACTGCCCAATGTTTGAAAGCAAAGGTGATGAACTGAGATTTTCAAATGAACACAGAGAGCAGACAGCTTGGTGGCCTCACTCACTCACTGTATTATGAAGGCTCTAGGTGTATTACAGGTGAGAAGGAAGTGGAAATTCTAACATGACTTTTACTGCACATCATACTTCATGTGCCTGTCCATCAAAAACATACCAACGTTGGAGGTCATAAAATACAGACATGAGGTAATAATGGAATTTCAGGATGTTGTTCAGGTCATTAGCAGTTCTTTACATATTGACTTTTTTGTTGAGGAGGTGCTTCTTCATTGGATTATTGGCAAATATTTCCCTGCTAGGCTACAAATACTTTTAATTCAGAGTAAAAGAAGTTCATTCAGTGCAGACCAGACCATTCTCTCTAATTCATTAAGTCTTCCATACTATCCAGCTGTATTTTGATTGAACTTTACAAATTGTGTTTTATTACTATCAGATTTCAGAATTTCTGCCTGTTTTTTGAAGAAGTGATTTCAGGTTAATTTATATTATGATAAGGCATTGATGTTAAATTTCTCTAGCATTTACTAGCTTCACCAAAGAAGGTACAAGATCAATCATGCTCCTGTTGACTGGCAGAGCAGAATTGATGAGCCCAATGGACTACTTTTGTTCTCATGTAATATTTGAGTTGAACAGTTTGTGCATATGCATAATAACATAAAGTTATGATATAGGGCTGAATTTGACAAAAAATCCAAAGTGTCAATTTCAGGGAGCTTCATGGATGGATTGTCTCTGTAAATTTAGCAATTTTCCACTGTTCACCTGATTTTGTACAGACCATGCCTCACACACGTTATCGTGAGGTTACCAGCAACTAAATTAGTTTGCTCTGCTCGAACATCCCAGGATTCCCAACTCTGGTACCATATTTAAAGCCCAGTTGTCCACCAGATCAGGTGCTGAAGTCGTGGCAGCCACGATCTGGCCTTCACAGTGCACATAATGGGAGGGAATTAAAAGCTTCTGAAAGCAATTAGGTGGTACAGGTGATTCCTCATCACAAATACAAGTTCACATTTGTAAATTTACGATTATTTTACACCATGACTTGCCTGATCAATTGTTATTGTAGCTGCAGCTACAAGAATGAAACTTCACAGGTTGTCCATCTTTAGCATCATACCATCTTGGAATCCTGTCTAAAGGACTCTTTCCCTAATGCCCAGCAAAGCATAACATCTTCTGACTCTTCAGTGTGGGAGCAGACTAGATAGCCTTCAGCTAGTTGCAAATTTCACTTTTATTTAACAACAGCTAAAGCAAACTGAAACAGAAAGTAGAGATATTAAGAACTGCCGATGCTGGAGTCAGAGATAACACAGTGTGGAGCTGGAGGAGCACAGCAGGCCAGGCAGCATCAGAGGAGCAGGAAAACTGATGTTTCGGGTCGGGACCCTTGATCAGTAATGGGGCAGGGGAAGGGAGCACCGAAATAATAGAGAGAGGAGGGCTGGGGCTGGGGAAGGTAGATGGGATGGTGATAGGTGAGTGCAGATTGGCAGTGGTGGGGATTGGTCAGTGAGGTGGGAGGCGTGGATAGGTGGGAGAGAAGATAGACAGGTTGTGCCAGGTCAAGGAGGCGGGGATGAGAGGGAGATTTGGTCATGGGATGAAGCCGGTGCCAGTGCAGTCCAAATTCCAGCATTGTAATGGAAAAATATGCTCGAAGTGAGTTAGAGATGTTCTACGATAGAGTGGTGTGTCTGGCACATATTCAGTGCCAACCTTCATGGACAGTGTGTGTGGACACGTGGAGAGTAACCTGGGATATTGGGGAGTGCTGTCTGGGATGGAGGCACAGAGGAGTGACAAGGAGCAAACAGTTAGTAGATATGCCAGGTATCGGCTCTGACTTTAATGTTAGGAATTGTCACCCATCTAGTTTTTATTTAGCTTGTGGGAGAACAGGAAACTGCCTATAATGAGGTGAGATCAGACAGAATGGCATGTTAATATTTGTAAGTACACCTCTTGCTGCTCACTTGCAAGATTCTCAGTTCACTGTTCAAAACTTAGTTGCAAAATCAAACATTTTATCCTTTGCATTGAGAATCTTATTCTTACAATCTCTCCATACTTTCCCAGTTGACTTGACATTACTCACATTATTCAGGAGCTGGGAAAAAATGGCCCATGTGTTGCACTGGTTTCATTAAAGTGAAGAAACCAGCTGAAGTCCAAACTGGTCATGTCTACTCATAAAAACATAAGAACCAGGAGCAGGAGTTGGCAATTCAGCCCCTCAAGTCTGTCCCCACAGTACCGTTGATCTCATCTCAGCATCAACTTCACTCTTCTATCCACTCTCCATAACCGTTCAGTCCAGTACTAATTAAAAATATCTATCTCCTCACATTTACTCAATATCCTAACATCCACTGCACTCAATGTAGTGAATTTCATGGATAAATGACTCTTTGAGAGAAATAATTTCTCCTCACCGTTATTTTACATCTGCTACTGATTATCCTAAAACTATGATCTCTTGTTCTAGATTGCCCACATGAGGAGACATACTTCCTACGTCTGCTTTGTCAATCCCCTTTAGCATCTTATGTACCTCAATTAGATTCCTTCTCATTCTTCTGAACTCCAGAAAGTATACGCCTTAACGGCTTGACCTCTCTTCATAAGACAAAGCCCTCATCTCTGAAATCAGTCTCGTGAATATCCTCTGAACTGCTTCCTGCCACATACCCCTCCAGAAGGGACAAATGCTGGATTTGACTAATAGCTTGCTAAGTGCAGTTTAGGCACGTAGAAGGTTAGCTGCAAGTGAAGATTGAAGTTTCTTTGCTTGTGCATCAATCTGTTTGATACTAAAAATTCTACCATGACTTTTATTGCTGCTTTTGCTTGTAGGAACCCATAGAATTTACAACATAGAAACAAACCATTCAGTCCAAGTGGTCCATATCGATATTTATAATCCACAAGAACTGTCTACTGCTTTAATTGTCGACAGGGCCCTCAATCGGGTCTGACCCATCTCCCGTACTTCTGCCCTCACCCCTTCGCTTCCCTCCCGCAACAGCGATAGGCTTCCCCTTATCCTCACTTACCATCCCACCAGCATCCACATCCAGAAGATCATCAGATGCCATTTCCGCCACCTCCAGCAAGATGCCACCACCAGACACATATTCCCCTCCCCTCCCTTGTCCGCCTTCCGCAGGGACCGTTCCCTCCGGGACACCCTGGTCCATACTTCCTTCACCCCCAACACCTCCCCACAGCCCTACGGCACCTTCCCCTGTAACCGGCGAAGGTGCAACACCTGCGCATTTACCTCCTCCCTCCCCAGTATCCAAGGGCCCAAACATACCTTCCAGGTGAAGCAACACTTCACCTGCACTTCCAAGAATCTAGTCTACTGCATTCGCTGCTCACAATGTGGTCTCCTCTACATTGGGGAAACAAAGCGTAGACTTGGCGACCGCTTCGCAGAACATCTACATTCTGCTCGCAAAAAAGAACTGAACTACCTGTTGCCTGCCACTTCAATGCACCACCTTGCTCACTGGCCAACATCTCTGTCTCCGGCTTGCTACAGTGTTCCAGTGAAGCCCAGTGCAAGCTGGAGGAACAACGCCTCATTTTCCGCTTGGGGACCCTACAGCCCTCCAGACTCAATATTGAGTTCAATAATTCTAGGGCCTAAACTCTCTCATGTCCCAGCCCCCCCACCCCACACACCAGGCCTTGTTACCACATAGCCTGCCACTACACACCCCCTGTTTTTAGTCACTAACAGTCCCCATTAACAACTATTCACCCTCCCAGCCTGATCGTTAGCAACTCCTCTGTCTGTCCAACTGTCTTTCTCTCTCTTTGGGTTCTATCCTATCGTTTATTCCCTACCCCACCCACCTCCCTATTTTCTGCATATAAACTGACGTTTTCCCAGCCACCATCAGTTCTGAGGAAGGGTCACCAGACCCGAAAGTCTAACTCTGTTTTTCCCTCCACAGATGCTGCCTGACCTGCTGAGCTTTTCCAGCAACTTTGTTTTTGTTCTAGCCTGTATAACTGCCAGCCCTGGTCTCACCTGGGGAAGAGCTTTTTTCAAAAACAAGCTTCTGCACAAACGATTTCCCCACAGGCTTTCAACCCCAACAAGCGGCTTCAGAACCAGAACCACAGAGGCTGAACAGAGAAGCTGAGTCAGGAAGCTAGACAAATGGCATCATCACAACAAAGGATATCTGAGAGGGGGGAAGCCAACCAGGCTATCTGAACAAGAGCTTCCAGACACATGCTGCTCTGAACCAAGAGAACCAACAGCAAGAACTTCAACAGCCAGATGTATGTCAAAATCACATTTTCCCCAGTGGTGAGTTTAATCTCCCAACGCCCCAAAGTTTCCAACCTAGCTTGCAGGGACTGAAAGGCAGGTGGTGACACTGCATGGGACTCCAAGGGTAGGAAGTCTGATTGAAGTTTCTGTGATTAAAACCGCTGCTTAATAGTGTTTAATCTGTGTTTAATTTAACAGTGTGCTCTGTGTAATTGATTGTATTAATTTCACTGTTTAGTGTTTTTACCTGTATTTCTTGTATTATAATTACTTGTTGTACTTAAATAAATGCAGAGATTCTTTTGCCCTGAAACACCTGTCTACTGCCTTCTTCCTTTCATATTCCCTAAATAAGTCTATAGTCAGAACCAAGGATTTGGGGGTGAATCAAACCACATGCAAATTATTGATTGCAAACCAGAACCCAATACCCTTTAAGTTTATTTTAGGTTAATGGTTAGGTTAAAGATTAAACTCATAGACATACAGTGATAGACATTTAAGGGGATATAAGGTAAAAGTGTGAAAAAGAGAAAGCTATCTAGAAACATAGAAACAGATAGAAAGAGTTGTTTTAGATGCGTAAAAAATAATAAAGTGAGCACTGGTTCTATAGGAAATGAATTTTGATAATTAACAATAGAAAATAAAGGACATGCAGATGTATTGAACAGGTATGTACCAGCAACCTTCACCATAGAGGATACAAGTAATATCCCAGAAATAATTGTAAATTAGATAATGCGAGGGAGGAAGGAACTCAAGAAAATTACAATCACCAGGGATATGGTACTGAGTAAACTGTTTTAGCTGCAGGCTGACAAGTCCTCTAGTCCTGATGGATTTCATCCAAGAATTTTAAAATAATTGCTTTGTGAGATAATTCATATGTTATTTTTAATATTTAAATACCTGAGATTCAGTAAAGGTTCCATTAGATTGGAAAATAGTGAATGCAACTCCTTTATTTGAGAAGGGAGGGAGACAGAAATCAGGAAACTGCAGTCCATTTAGCTGAACATATTTCTCGAGGAAAATGATAGAAGTTATTGTTAAAGAAGTTGAAGAAACAGGGCACTTCAACCAATTCAAGGTAATCAGACAGAATCAACATGGTTTTGTGAATGGAAAATCATGTTTAACCAATCTTATCAACTTGTTTGAGGTGTAACACAATCTGTAGATGAAACGGAATTGGTGGATGTACTATACTCAGAGTTTTAGAAGGCATTTGATAAAGAATCATATGAAAGGCTGTTGTGTAAAAATATCATGTAGAGAGTAACATATTGGCATGGAAAGACAGTTGGCTCACTCTAGATAACAGGGAATTGGCATAAATTGCCAATTTTCTATTTGGCAAGATGTAGCAAATAGTGTGCCACAGCAATCGACTCAGGGGTCTCAACTTTTACAATTTATATAAATGACTTAGATGGAAAGACTTAAGGTATGCTTGCTAAATTTGTTGGTGATACAAAGATAGGCTAGAGGGAGAGCCGTGAAGAGGGCACAGGGAGATTATAAAGGGATATAAATAGAGAACGTACAAAGATCTGGAAAATTGAGTATAATTTGGGAAAATGTGAAATTGTCCATTTGGGCAGGAAGAAAAGCAAAATAAATATATCATCTAAATGTTCAGATACTAACTCTGAGATGCAGGGGAATCTGAGTGTCCTGGTACATGAATCATAATAGGTTACGTTGCAAATAATTAAGAAAACTAATAGCATGTTATTGTTTATTGTGAGGGTAATTTAATGTGAAAGTTTGGAGGCTGTGCTTCAGTTATCCAGGGCATTGGTGAGACATCATCTGGAGTGCTGTATACATTTTTGATCTCCATATTTAAGGAAGGATGTTAATGTTGAATGCAGTTCAGAGTTGGTTTTCTAGAGTAAGGTCTGTGGGGGTTGCCTTTTGACTTGTATCCACTAGAGTTTAGAAAAGTAAGAGGCAAATTAATTGAAAGATATAAGATCCTGAGGGGATTTAAGGAGGATTTAGAAAGAATGCCTCTTCTTATTGGAGAATGCATAACTAAGAGCACGATTAAAAAATAAGGAGCTGCCCATTTATGCAGAATTAAGGTGAATTTTATATTTCTCACAGAGGCTCATGAGTCTTTGGAACTTACTTTCTCAAAAGGCGACGGAAGCAGAGTCTCTGGATATTTTTAAGGCAGAGGTAGATGGATTCTTGATCAACAAGGGCATGAAAAGTTATTGAAGATAGGCAGTATTGTGGAGTAATCAGATAAGTCATGATCTTATTTGATGTCAAGAGTATGATGGAATACTCCCCACTTGCCTGGATCGGTGCAACTTCATAAACATTCAAGAAGCTCAACAACATATAGGACAAAGAAGCCCACTTGATTAGCACCACATTCATTAACATCCATTCCCTCCACCATTGACACTCAGCAGCAGCAGTATATATCAACTACAAGATGATCTACAGAAATTCACCATGGTTCACCATCCTGACTGGGAAATGGATCGCCATACATTCAGTGCTGCCGAGTCAAAATCCTGGAACTCCCTATCTAATGGTATTTTGGGTCTACCTATAGCAAATAGACTGCAGCAATTTAAGAAAGGAGCTCATCACCACCTTCTCAAGGTAACTAAGGATGGACAATAAATGCTGGCCCACACAGCGACAACCACATCTCACATTTGAATAAAAAATATGCCACTTCTCAGCTGCCAATCCTAGAATCTTCCCTTAACTTCTCATAAAAACAAATATCAGGAATTAAAAAGTTGCCATAGTCCCACTCTTTCATTAAAGACAGACAATTGATGGAGGTTTTACATGAGGGCCAGCACACCTCAAGCAAGGGGAGAGGTTGAGAGAGAATGTTTTTCATTGGAACTCGGCTGGATTTGAATTGAACCTGCTACTGTTATTATTACTCTGCATCAGAGACAAGCTGTCTAGCTAACTGAGATAACTGACCTCCACCAGGAGTTACACTGATGGTCCTCCTGTGAACTAGCAATTAAGTATACATTTAGGGTTTAAAATAGCATTTGAGCAATTTACTGGATAAGCTACAAAAAGATAAGGAATTCCAAGAATGTTTGTAATTACCCCCTCTTTTCTGATTTATGTAAAGAAGTCTTCAGAATTATTTCTTATCGTATTTGTACACTGCTTTTCTCTCTTGTTCTTTTACAAGCTTTTGTTTCTTTCCCCTTCGACATTTTGTTTCTTTTTCTCTTTGAAATACTTCAATGTTTAATTCATCTCAAAATTATGGAAATTTCTGCCGTTGTGATCATTCTGGCTGCTACAAACAGGCTATATATAATGATAATAAAATTGCAGATTCAATATTTATCATATTTATTGTATTATTGACTGTATTTCAAGGATAATTCCTCTTTGTTATAGCATATATTTGAGTCCAGGTGGCCCAATTTACTATAAGCAGCTGGTGGATAAATCACTTCTAGTCTCTGACATAGAGAGGATCTTATTCAGATTTTTCACTGCTAATCTCCCTTGGTTTTCTTTGGCACCTATGCTGCTTCTGCTTCTGCTTCGCATCTGTGTTCTCCAGCTGAGCTTTCAGAGTTGCTTCATACAGATTCCACTTTACTTTGTTCTAGTATTTCCATAAGCTGATTTTACTGATTTTTAAAAATCTAGCTGCAGCTTGGCGTGATGTATCTACATTACTGTTTGACATTGCTATCAAAGGACAGAAGATTTATAGAAGAATAAGTATTTTGGGATGAACAGTTGAAATCTGGGAGAAGGCATTTTATTAATGCTTGTGCAGCTTTTATTTTCCTCAACCAGTCTCTCTGGTATTCTTAACTGAAAAGATGCTAAATCAATCTATTGATTGAGAATATCATGAAAGAAAAAGATCTGAAAAGAAGTTCATGTTTAAATTACTTGAACAAGTTAAAGACAGACATTATTTTCCTTTAGAAAAGTGTGTTGATGCCTGGATCATTCTGACAGGGCCTTAACAGTGCAGCTTAGAAAGTGTGCTGTATCACTATGGCATGCCGTTCCCCTCATAATTGGAGCTGACAAGTTTGGGGGAGGGGACAGTGCATGGTGGTGGGGGTATGGAGTGTGGGGATCATAAAATCATAGAATCCCTACAGTGTGGAAGCAGGCCATTTAGCTCATCGAGTCCATACCAACCCTTCAAAGTGCATTCCACCCAAACCCAACACGCCCACCCTCCCTTTTAACCCTGTATTCCTCATGGCTAATTAGCTAATCTGTACATCTTTGGACTGTGGGAAAAAACTGGATCACCCAGAAGAAACTCCCACAGACAGAGAGAAATGTGCAAACTCCTATTTGATGGGATGGACACAGGAAATGGGGAATTGACAACAATGTACTAAGGGAATGGAAGTGGAAGCAGTGGCAGTGTAGTAATGTCACTGGAAAAATAATCCAGACCCTCAGGCTAATGGACATTGATTTGAATCCCACCACAGGAGACGGAGATATTTGAATTCATCCAGATTTTTAAAAAAAAAATTGTGACAATTGTCAATTTTCACAAAACAAACAACTAGTTTATAAAGAGATAGTAGGAACTGCAGATGCTGGAAAATCCGAGACAACAAGGTGCAGGGCGGGATGAACACAGCAGGCCAAGCAGCATCATAGGAGCAGAAAGGCTGACGTTTCAGGCCTACACCCTTCATCAGAAAAGGGGGAGGGGAAAGGGGTTCTGAAATAAATAGGGAGAGAGGGGGAGGTGGATAGAAGATGGATAGAGGAGAGGATAGGTGGAGAGGAAACAAACAGGTCGAAGAGGCGGGGATGGAGCCAGTAAAGGTGAGTGTAGGTGGGGAGTTAGGAAGGGGATAGGTCAGTCCAGGGAGGACGGACAGGTCAAAGGGGCGGGATGAGGTTAGTAGGTAGGAAATGGGGGTGCGGCTTGAGGTGGGAGGAGGGGATAGGTGGGAGGAAGA
>NC_063337.1:54333809-54369449 GCF_021869965.1 Rhincodon typus | reverse complement strand
ACCCGGCACTTTTCCCTGCAACCGCAGGAAGTGCTACACCTGCCCCCATACCTCCTCCCTCACCCCCATCCCAGGCCCCAAGAAGACTTTCCACATCAAGCAGATGTTCACCTGCACATCTGCCAATGTGGTATACTGCATCCGCTGTACCCGGTGTGGCTTCCTCTACATCGGGGAAGCCAAGCGGAGGCTCGGGGACCGCTTTGCAGAACACCTACGTTCGGTTTGCAATAAACAACTGCACCTCCCAGTCGCGAACCATTTCAACACCCCCTCCCATTCCTCAGATGACATGTCCATCCTGGGCCTCCTGCAGTGCCACAACGATGCCACCCGAAGGTTGCAGGAACAGCAACTCATATTCCGCTTGGGAACCCTGCAGCCCAGTGGTATCAATGTGGATTTCACAAGCTTCAAAATCTCCCCTCTCCCTACCGCATCCCAAAACCAGTCCAGCTCGTCCCCACCTCCCTAACCTGTTCTTCTTCCCACCTATCCCCTCCTCCCACCTCAAGCCGCACCCCCATCTCCTACCGACTAACCTCATCCCGCCACCTTGACCTGTCCGTCCTCCCTGGACTGACCTATCCCCTCCCTAACTCCCCACCTACACTCACCTTTACTGGCTCCATCCCCGCCTCTTCGACCTGTTTGTTTCCTCTCCACCTATCCTCTCCTCTATCCATCTTCTATCCGCCTCCCCCTCTCTCCCTATTTATTTCAGAACCCCTTTCCCCTCCCCGTTTTCTGATGAAGGGTGTAGGCCCGAAACGTCAGCTTTTCTGCTCCTATGATGCTGCTTGGCCTGCTGTGTTCATCCAGCCCTGCACCTTGTTGTCTCGAACTAGTTTATAAATATCCTTAGCTGGTTTGACTTACATGTGAGTCCAGAATGACAGCAATGTGGTTGACTCTTAACTGCTCTCTGAAATGGTCCAAAGAGCCAATCAGATCAACAACAACTATGGATGGGCAACAAATGCTGCTGGCCTCTCCTTACCTGAGGAAGGATGTTTCAGCTGTAGAGGGAGTACTGCAAAGGTTTACTGGACTGTTTCCTGGCATGGCAGGACAGGCCTATGAAGAGAAATTGGATTGGTTAGAACTATATTCACTGGAGATTAGAAGGATAAGGGGGAATTGTCATAGAAACCTATAAAATTCTAACAGGACTAGACAGTATAAATGCAAGAAGGATGTTTCTGATGACTGAGGAGTCCAGAACTAAGGGTCAAATTTTAAAAATACAGGGTATATTATTTAGAACTGAGTTGAGGAGAAATTTCTTCACCCAGAGAGTGGTGAGCCTGTGGAATTCTCTGCCACAGAAACTGTTGAGGCCAAAACATGGAATGTTTTTAAGTAGGAATTAGATATAGTTCTTAGACCTAAAGGTATCATATTGAACAGTGGAGCAGGCTCAGAAAGTCAAATGACCTATTTCTGTACCTATGTTCTATGTTTCTTTGACATCCGTATCCCATACAAGATGTTTAAAACACAATGAGAATGAGCACCAGGACCTTGACTAGGAGGGACATCCAAGACAGCACATCATAGCACTGCATTGTTTCATGCAAGAAGCTAGGCAGACCTAATAGAAATCTGCTTCCAGGATAAATAAGCTGACTTCCTTTAATTGTTACACATTCTGTTGGCAGGCAGCACCTGCTTAGTGCAAAGGGCATATAGGTTTTTGTTGTAATCCTTGACATTTTTTGTTGCTGAATTGTCTCACTATCTGTCTGATTGGCAACAGGTTCAGAGGAAAGCAGATGCATTTTTTTTTGCCCCTCTCATTATCAGCTGGCCTTCACTATTTCAGTGTGTAGGTTGCTAAGTTGCCCTGAAATGCTTCAACAACCTGTAGTACAGCAATGATGCCAGAGATAGTGCTACGTGTTTTTCTTGGTTGACCGCTACATTGTGAGGGAGAGTGAATATGTGAGCAGTGTATTGTATAGCTCCCAGCCTTGAATGCATTTCTCTAGGTACTTTACACATAAACCTTGGCATCCAGACGTGTGTGGAATCACCACTGATTCCTTTATCCATTCAAGGGATGAGGAATTTATTGACCATCCCTAATTGCCTGGAGGGCAGTTAAGAGTCAACCACGTTGCTGTAGGTCTGGAGTCACATGTAGGCCAGACCAGGTAAGGATGGCAGTTTCCTTCCCTAAAGGACATTAGTGAACCAGATGGGTTTTTCCGACAATCGGCAATGGATTCACGATCAACATTAGATTCTTAATTACAGATATTTATTGAATTCAAATTCCACCAATTGCAGTGGTGGAATTCGAACCCCAATCCCCAGAATGCTATCTGGGCCTCTGGATTAACAGTCCAGTGATAACACCACTAGGCCATCGCCTCCCCCTTATTATTCAATACTGTCATTCACAGAATGACTGCAAGTGGGAAATCATGGAAGCAGGCCAGCCCTTAACACAATCTATGCACATTATGTTTAACCTCAGTGTTGTCCACATTAAATTGTCATGCTTTGGCTGTGGTCCTCAATGTCATGATTCAAGGAGGCTGTCTGCAGACAAGGATTTGATTGCTTGTGCGAGGTAAGCAACACTTGCACTTTACAACTTTTTTCATCCTTGGGATGACTGAAGAGTCTGTTTATTTTTCACATAAGAGCAAATTGTCCATGGAAACAGCCTGACCCTTGTAGGCTAAAGACAGCATAGTACTGATAATGTTGGTGGATTTCTTTATCCTTTGATCCAGCCTAGTGGCTGTCTTGAACAAACCTGCATCTGTGTGTTTCTGTGGTCTTTTGTTGCATTTTCAAAAAGTCATTGATGACCAAGACTGTGGAATCATCTTCTGCATGGGGGATGAGACCTGGTCTTCGGCAGTCATTTGAGTACTTGAAACCTAGACTAAATGAACGGATATTAAGCCATCATGGTAGAGATCAGAGAAGATGCAAGAGTTGGTGAATGACTAAAGAAGGAAAGAGGTAGGATGCAACAAACAAATGAAGGAATTTGCAACAGGAAGAATAGTTGAATATTAATATTTTGGAAGACATTTAAGTCAAGGATAATGATCATGCAGGACTTGTGTGAGAGAGACTAAAATAAGGAAATGTTGTTCTTCTGGCTTGTGCTGATCTTCACTGAAGTACTGTAGCAAGCCTGAGACAGAGATGTTGACCAGGGAACAGGGTGGTGTGTTGAAAATGGCTCGTAACTGGAACTTCAGGGTCAGTACCTCAGCATCTCATTTTCCACTTGGGGACCCTGCAGCCTTCCGGACACAATATTGAGTTCAGAGATAATAGGAACTGCCAATGCTGGAGAATCTGAGACAACAAGGTGTAGAGCTGGATGAACACAGCAGGCCAAGCAGCATCAGAGGAGCAGGAAGGCTGTCGTTTCGGGTCTAGACCCTTCTTCAGAAAGTGAAGAATTTCTGAAGAAGGGTCCAGACTCAAAACGTCAGCCTTCCTGCTCCTCTGATGCTGCTTGGCCTGTTGTGTTCATCCAGCTCTACACCTTGTTATCTCAGGAATGTTATAACACACTTCTGGAGCAGGTGAGACTTGAAACCAGGCCTCCTGGATCAGAGATGGGGCACTACCACTGCACCAAGAGAGGCCTCAGGTTTGCCTTCTTAAGCAAGGTCATTTTGTATTTGATGTCAAGTGGAAGCTTCAGTAACTTAACATGCTTCCATTTCATGTTTACAAATAATAATTCTTCCAACTGATTTTTTAAAATCTCCTCTCTATACCTTAATAATTTGAATGTCAAGTGCAAAGAAAGAATAGCATATTTGCATTGAATCACCTTGTTTGAGAGGTTCCAGAGTGAACTAATTTACTGTCCAGCACAGCAAGTTTTCAGTTTTTGTGCCAGAATAATGTGAGAGATGTGCAATCAGCAACCTATTTCATATCTTCCTCTACAACTATTCTTATTGAGTAAGTAGAAATTAAAATTAAAAGAGATGGAAGAGGTAATGCCAATTCACTTCCATCTATTCCATATACGGACTTGAATTAGTTATCTAATTTTTGGACATATCTGGCATGCTCATGAGAACGAGAATGAGATATGAGAAAATGTTGGGACTAAAGCTATTCCAAAAAGATTACCAAAAGCAGTTTCCTTAGCTTTTATATGGAATGATTAGCTATGCTAATCACATTCTCACCCAATCTGACCCAACAACAGAAGATAGGTGGATGTTCTACAGGGTCAGCATGAATTATGGCCCTGTATCTAATGGTCCCAGTTTAATAACAGCCAAATACATCAGCATTAACATCTAACAAGCAGCGATCTTTTGGCACTCTAGAAAAATAATACATGTTGCATCCTTCTTTAGTTTAGCATCTTTTTAAAATTCTACCTCTATGAAGTATGTTGAAGTGACATCTCTGCATTTAAGGTATGTAAATGAAAGCTTATCTTGTCACTGCCCTTATTTCAAGATGTTTCTGCTATTGCTTTACAAAGAGATTCTTACTACTTACGGAAACTTATGGTCCACATTTCCTATTTATTGAAAACAATTTTGGCAATGCTTCCATGATTTAAAATTGCCACACTGCTCTAGTGTCATGTGTGTCCTCCTGGATGAGCTGCCTTCTTTTCTGTTGATCAAATTATTGATAGTAACCTCTCAATTGAAGAGATTTTATATTACTTTGCAGATAGTTACGACTTGTCCTGTGTGAAAGCCATCACCTTCAGGCTTCCTGGCAGTGGTAGTGGGTTGAGGCAAGGTGGAAATGGAATTAGAGGAGGGCACCAGCAGCAAAGCCAAGACCAACTATGCGGCTTCAATATTGGCACTTGGCTGTTGACAGGTTCCACCACCGAGTACCAGAGCCTGTATGCAGCACCCGACAAAGAGAAAACCAAATAACTTCACCCATCCTCCTTCTTCCTGCTAGAAGAGCTTCACATGGAGGAGACTTCACATCTTCCTCATCTCCTTGGCCACCTACTCTGAGGTGCAGCTGAGGCAACAGCTCAAGATCTCTGATTTGTCTCCAATTTGGAAGGTCCAGCTTCCTTCTTCCATCGCTATCTCCCATGTCTTTTCAGTTCTGGATTACCTGAATCTGGCAATATCCTGTAGGAGAGGGAGCAGGGCAAATTAAAGAAAAAGGTCGTCCCACCTTTCCCCGAGTACCAGACATGCTGACTGCACAAAAAGCTTTCTGATTGAAATGTCAGGATGCCTTCACCCACTTACTGCCTGACATAAGAATGTAAGAAATAGGAGCAGGAGGAGGCCTGTTGAGCCTGCTGTGCCATTCAATAAAATCATCGCTGATCTTTTCGTGGACTCAACACCACTTACCCGCCCGCTCACCATAATCCTCAATTCCTTTCCTATCCGAAAATCTATCTTTGCCTTAAAAACATTCAATGAGATAGCCTCAACTGCTTCACTGGGCAGGAATTCCACACATTTGAAACCTTTTGAGTGAAGAAGTTACTCCTCAACTCAGTCCTAAACCTGCTCCCCCTTATTTTGAGGCTATGCCCCCGCTTCTATCTGGTCTATTGCCTTCATAATTTTATATGTTTTTATAAGATTCCCTTATTCTATGTGGATATTGCACAATGCTGTATTGTTGGAGATGCACAATCATTGCTTGGATCTATCAGTCTCTGACACAGTAATTGTTTTCTCAAATATCCTGAGTTTATTTGGGAAGTGATCAAAATTCCTCTGGCTGAACTATGTGTTCATTGTATTTCAATTTGGCTAATGTAGAAAAGGCTTCCTGTGGCTATCAGCAAAAGTAAAACAGGACAGCTCTATCTCATAGGAGGCATCACTAGTCTTAAAATAATCCAGGTAACATTATACAATATCAAACTTTGAAATGTATGATGATCTGCAACCAAGGAGCACTTTCTGAGATAAATGATCAGTTTCTAGCCTGGTCTATGCACCATCATAGTGGAGGCACAATTGCCAAATATATTTGTATGATTACCATCCATTTTTGAGAAACAGCCTTGATCTTGAGTTGCATTTTATGCTCCTCCAGTAGCTGAAACAAACATTTGAGATATATAAAATCTAGCAGGGGCACTACCTGCTATTCTGTAACCTAAAACTTTGTGGGAATGTTGAGAGAGGTAATGGATGACCTGCCTGCCTGAGCTCTGTTGAGGTCATTAATGGCCATTTAAGCATTGCATTCCACCCCCACCCAGCCATTTAGGAAACCCCACTGCTTTTGTAGCATGGGCAGGCTTTGAGCAAGGGTTGGGATCTTCTTTATGGTCATTTTTGCCATTGGAGGCATACCCTTCTCAATCACTTCCCTCAAGACAACTTCATTATCTCTTGCATCAGATTTTTTAAGGACATCCTTATTGAATCACAAATGTTGTACATTATCTTATAGGAGTCTGAGCAATGTGGAATATGACGAAGTGTGGCATATTTGGGTAACAAGTGCAGCGAGGACCATCTCAAAATTGAGATTAACTTGCAATATCTTCTATACATTTCACAAATATGTGGCAAGATTCTTATTAGCAGTGATGAATTGCCACTTGAAATTATCGCTTGTTAAATGGTTCAGTGGGATGCAGGAAAGTGTACATTTGAAACAAGATAAAAGACAATAGTATAGATAAATTTCTTTGTACTTGTTAAAAAGAATACACTGGATTTTATCCCTGGATAATACTTGGTGTGTAATATTATTATGACATTACCAACCATAATGGACAGTTGTTCATAGTATTTCATTTCTTATGTCATTTTGTATTTTAGACATTGCTGCTAGATATTCTTAGTATTGATTTACTCTCAGTCATGCTTTTCATATTCAGCCAAATTATGCCATGCTCATGTCCCTACAGAATATTTCACGGCAGGAGCTGTATTTAGTTCAGCTCAGCTCATTCAGTGATAGAAGATTAACTCTTTGAAAAATTGTTTGCTTTACTGTTAGCCTGGAAAGCTGAAGGCATCCCAGAACAACACATAATGAGGATAGAAGAATTAAAGAAGTGGGAAACAGTCAAGCAGCTTCATGCAAGTTTATTCACATCTGTCAGATTTGCAGCAGACATTTTGAAGATTATGATTGGAACCTTATGAGCCAGCAGATGTTTTGAGTATGTCAGTCTCATTCCTTCTGTACAATTCAGTACAGTTTTTAATGTGACTCATTCTTATAACTTCAGATCCCACACTGCTGTCGTGTTCTTGTAAGAGAAAATAGATATCACTGCTCTCATTATCTTATAATTTTGGACTTAATCAATGATGTCACGGATAGCTTCAGCACCATCAAGCTTTCTGGCTGTCATTATTCAAGCTACTGATACTAAATGAGGAAAGATGCCCAAATGATGTCTTCAGCAGAATATAGGCTCATTTGATTACACTGTAACAGTTTATTACATATTGCTTAGTAGCTAGTTATATCACATTTAAAAGACATGATTGCCTCTTGTGATGCATTAGACTCAACTTAAGTGCAAATTCATCTTGCTGCTTTAGCTACGTGATGCAAATCCAAACCTATTGCTTAAGTACACATTGAAGGGATGTAGAACTGTTATTTCACACTGGTTAGCACCTCCTAGGAATAGTCCTTTATGCTGACAGACAGTGGTGTCCAGTTAACCCTTTCAGGTCTGAAACACCTTATACAAAATTCGCCTTCTAGCACTTGTCTTAGTTTTCTCTATATTATTAGCATTATGTAACGTTGAAATGTGAGTAATAATGTTGTAATCAACTATTTAAGATAATTTTGTTTTCATTTTGGCCACATCAACCTGTAAATTAACTTATTATGTCAAAATTTAATTTAAAGATAAAATAAATCCAGCAAGTTCTGGAGAAAATCAACACATGTGGCAATAACAATGCAGAGAGAAAAAAAAAGTTAACATTCTGAGTCTGATATGACTTCCGCAGAATAGAAAGGGACTGTAAAATTGGCTGATTGTGTTGGTTGACCAATAGAACCAGGAGATTAGAATCTCCTCAGTTGAGGACTGACTCCGAAATGGCTGGCCATAGCCAGTGTACTGTGCACTCATAAATAAAGGGTGACTTGGTGACAGGAAACCAGCTTCTGTGCAGTTATTTCAGTAGCGATGGGAGAAAACAGGATGTGCCTGAATAATATTTGCTTCAACTGTCATCTTAGAGTTGGGAGTTGGGGTAAGCATTTCTAGCATCATGCCTCTATTTGGGAAGCTTGACTCATTTGACACTCCTGTCGAAGACATGGCTAGGGTAAATAGGCAAGGTCTTTTCCCTGGGGCTGGGGAATCCAAAATTAGAGGGCATAGGTTCAGGGTGAGAGGGAAAAGATTTAAAAGGGACTTAAGCAGCAACTTTTTCACACAATGGGTGGTGTATGTATGGAATGAGCTGCCAGAGGAAGTGGTGGAGGCTGGTACAATTACAACACTTAAAAGGCATCTGGATGGGTATATGAATAGGAAGGGTTTAGAGGGATTTGGGCCAAATGCTGGCAAATGGGACTATATTGAGAGAATTTCTGGTCGGCGTGGACGAGTTGGACTGAAGGGTGTATTTCTTTGCTGTATGTCTCTATGAGTCCAAGACTAGGCCCAGTATGTGGAAAGAATGCGATACTTTTCATGGGCAAATGACACTGGGGCAGATGGAAAGCAACAAGTAATCCTCCTGACTGCATGTGGATCCACACCATTTTTGGTTTTAAGGGGCTTAACTTTCCCAGAGGCACCAGATGCTAACACCCTCCGAGGGTTGACTGAGTTGGTTAAGGAATATTATGACCCCAAACTGCCTCTAATTCTGAGATGCTATTGGTTTTATTCAACTGTTAGAGAACCGGAGGGAATCCATATTTTGATTTTTGATGAGGTTATGACAACTGGCAGATGCATGTGATTTTGGGTTAACCCTGAATGAGATGCTGAGAGACTGTTTGGTATGTGGGATTAATGACATAACCATGCAGAAGTGCCTACTAGCTGAAGCCCAACTGGACTTCGAACAGGCACTGCAACTGGCCATATCATTAGAAACTGTGGCAAGTGGGGCATGGGAACTACAGGGCATCCCAATGCAAGTGGACACCCTCATCTGTCTCACTGAGCTTGAGGAACACCACTTGAGTGTACGCAATCACAGAGCTTCGGAGCAGAGGATCCTTATGCCAGCCCACTGCAGAACCCCTCAACAAAGCTTAGCCTTGGACAAGTGGCTAAACAGTTCTTCAGGATCTGGGTTGGCAACCCATTGTAGTTGCTGCCGGTATGCAGACTTGAGACAGCGAAGGAGCCCTACAAGGCCTGATTTGAGTCGGAAAACGCATAGGCAGGTACCCAGGAGAGTGCACACCTTGGAGAATCTCCCTACATGTGGGTTGGAACAAATAAATTACTTAGTGATACCCAAATCAGAGCCAATTAAAATGAATGTTTGGTTAAATGGTCACCCAGTTCCCGTGGAGGTCGATATCAGCACAGCTGTATCTGTGGTTGCAGAATGTATCTTTAACAAGATTCGCTCGGGACTCCAACCTTTAATCATGCACAAGTCCTCAGCCAGACTGACAACATACACTGGGGCACTGTGGCAAATTAATGGTACGACTTCGGTTCTGGTCTCCTATGTGAAGCAGTTGGTGCAGTTAACACAGATGGTAGTGAAAGGCTCGGGCCCAAGCCTATTGGGGCGGAATTGGTTGAGAAAGATTCACCTTGATTGGCTCAACATTTTTCGATTGGAAAATGGCTGTCTCAGTGAAGTCCCAGTGAAATACCTGGGGGTTTTTCAGGAAGGGCTTGGGACTATCAAAGGGACCAAAGCTACTTTACATGGTGACCAAGACACAATTCCACGATTGTGCAAGGCCTGCCCAGTGCTATTTGGCTTGTGGGCAAAAGTAGAGGCAGAAATCAGGAGGCTGGAGAGTGAAGGAATCATCAAACCAGTGCAGTTTGCGGAATGGCCAGCACCAGTCGTACTGATTGTGAAGTCTGATGGCTCAGTTTGGCCTTTGTGGGGATTTTAGGCAAACAGTAAACCGCTTCTCGCAGCTGGATAAATACCCAATCCTTCGCATAGAGGACTTATTCACAAAGTTGGTGGAGGGACTATCCTTTACAAAACTGGACATTACCCATGTCTACCATTGCAACTGGATGAGGAGCCCCAGAAGTACAATTATGCCCATAAGGGTTTATATCAATATGCAAGATTGCCTTTTGGGGTATCATCAGCCTCCACCCTTTTCCAGCAGACCATGGAGAACATTTGACAAGGTCTGCCTCAGGTTGCCATTTATCTGGAAGAGGTAATAACAGGGAAGGCCAATAAAGTGCACTTGGAGAACTTGTACATGGTGTTTAAATGTTTCTCCCAGGCAGGCGTATACCTTGGACGGGAAAAATGTGTGTTCCAGGTGCCCAAGTGACCTACTGGGTTATAGAGTTGACAAAACCGGGTTACACCTGTTGGAAGAGAAAATGAGGGTGATAAGAGGAGCGTTGACTCCACATCTGTACCAGAGCTTAGGTCTTTCTTTGGGTTTGTGAGTTATTACAGAAAATTCATACATAACCTGGCCTCCATCTTGGCAGCCTTACACCTGCTGTTGAAAAAGGATCAGCCTTGGAAATGTTTGTGAAGCCAAGAAGCAGCCTTTAGGGAAGCAAAAAAATTGCTATTGTCATCTAAGGTGCTGGTCCACTACAGTCCAAGGGGAGATGTAGTGCTGACATGCGAGGCCTCCCCATACAGTATCAGGATAGTGTTAGCTCACCGGTGACCCAATGGAGATGAACGCTCGATAGTGTATGCTTCCCGGACTTTGGCTGATGCAGAACGCAAGTATGTCCAGGTAGAGAAGGAAGGCTTGGTGGTCATCTTTGGTGTGAGAAAGGTCCACCTGTACCTTTATGGATGGGAATTTGTCATAGTAACAGCTCACAAATCCCTGCTGGACTACTGAAGGAAGACAAGATGGTGCCGCTTATAGTTTCCAGTAGAATTCAGGGTCAGGCCCTTATTCTCAGTGCTTACAAGTTAGAACGCTCTCCAGGAAGCCAACTGGCTAATGTGGATGCCTTGAGCTCCACCCCACTGGCAGATACTCCACCGGTGATGCCTCTCCTGGAAGAGTCAGTTTTGGTTTTAAACTTTCTGGGCACCCTTCCAGTCACCGTGGACAATGTCCAACTGTGGACACAAAAAGATCCTGTCTTAGCGAATCTCAAACAGCCGGTGGTAATGGGGGAAACAGGAGGGCCATTCTACCTTGGATTGAATTGAATCCTTTTTGGACCCGGCGAGACCAGGTCACTGTAGAGGAAGGCATACTACTGTGGTGAGCAAGGGTGATTGTCCCAAGTAAAGGTCGCCGCCAGATACTGGCCAAACTCCAACAGGGTCATCCAGGGGTTTCCAAGATGAAGATGCTGGTAAGAAGCTATGTCTGTTGGTCAGCACTGGATGCAGACAAATCTGCGTTGATGGAGCAGCGCCCAGAGTGACAACAAGGTCTTGCCACCAGCAGCAACCCCTTATCTGTGGCAATGGCTGGGTAAACCCTAAACTCGGTTGCATGTTGACTATGCCTGTCATTTCATGGGCTCAATGTTACTGGTCATTGTGAACACCCATTCAAAGTGGTTAGACATGCTAAAGTTCATTCAGCAAACTCAGGGATGATGATTGAAAAGCTGTGAGCATCGTTTGTGATGCAAGGACTCCCAGAATTATTGGTCATGGGCAATGGGACATCATTTACCAACAAGGAATTTGAGTATTTCCTAAAGTCCAATGGCATTTGGCACATAAGGACAACTCCATACCATCCATCATCCAATGGTCTCGCAGAAAGAGCGGACCAAACGTTAAAGACAGGCTTAAGGAAGCAGCCTACAGCATCAATTGGGACCAAACTGTCCAGGTTCCTGTTTGAATGTTGGACCACCCCACATGCAGCAACAGGGATAGCTCCAGCAGAGTTGCCGATGGGGAGAAGAATCCGCACCAGGTTAAACCTGATATTTCCAGACTTGGGGGACAATGTTCATGTTCTAAATTTGTTAAACTCAATGATGACTCCTGTAGGCTGTAAAGTGCCTAGGGAGAAAATGAGATGCTGTTCCTCTAGATTGTGTTGACCCTCACTGGAGAGAACTGCAGCAAACCTAACACAGAAATATCGGTGTGAGAGCAAAACGTTGCATTGAAATGGCAAACAACTGGAAGGTCAGTTTCATTCTTACAGACAGAATGGAGATCTCCATTTCATCTCCATTTGATCTCATCAATATTGAGCAGACCGCATTCTGAGCAGCAAATACAGTAGACTAGATTGAAAGAAATACAAGAAAATCACTGCTTCACTTGGAAGATATATTTGGGCATGGACAGTGATGAAAGATTAGATAAAAGGGTAAGTGTTACACCTTCTGCAATTCTTCCTTTGCCTTTGTAAAAGTATAAAATCCATCATTTTCCAGCCTCCTTCATTTCTGAAGAAAGGTCATATTGGACAGAAGTATTGACTTTGGTTCTTTCTCCATGGATGATGCTAATCCTGCGGAGTTTTATTTTAGATCTCCAGTATTCACAATGCTTTTTGTTTAAGCTTGATAGGATCTTTTTCCTTAAGCAGTCCCTCAGATCTAAGATTACTCACTTCCATTCAAGTTTACTGGCCTCTGAGATGGCTGATAAGTCCATTTTGTGATCTGAAGACACAGGGAGTGGATGGTGTTTTGAAGGTTTAGGAGATGAATTGAATGGAGTTTACATGCTCCCTCTGATGCTTCAACGTTGTCTCTGCTGCTCTCAAATATATATCTTCATGTTTTTGACACCATCTGAAGAAACTATCTGCATTTTGATTGGTCACAAGGCAGGGAACCCCATTACTTGACAGAGATATTTGTCCTCTTTAGAGTTGCTTTGAGGACATCACTCAAGCTCAACTGTTCTCCTTGGAGATTACTGCCGTGACTGAGTCCTAGATTCTCTTCAGGAGAATGGTGTCAGGAATAAAGAAAGACACGTTCTGACCAGCAGAGCTGGTTTAGAATGATTAACGCCTTGAGGCCAGCGATGCCTCTTTTTCACAAGAGGTGGTTAATAACATCTTGAGTATTTATCTATTCTTTTTTCAAAAATATAATCTGTTTTCTTGCCTATAGCTATTTAATAACACTTTGTTTTGAGACTCAAACTGAATTAGCAAGCATGTATTTAGAGATCAAAATTTGTTGGCTGCTATTGTGATAAATTAACTTTTCTATCCATGCATGTCCGGTGTGCATTCTGAAAAAGGGTAGTTCTGGAGAAAAATCCAGTTGGAGAATTGTAACATTCAAGCAACATAGTGTTCTAATGGTTGCTGCATTTTATTTTGCCTAAAAACAAGAGTGGGGCTTGTTGCGACATTTCCAATCGGTCAATCAAAACAATTCGAGGGTAATTGAACAGTCAGTTTTTGGAGCTGGTCAGAAGAAGTTAAAGCAGAAAGGTGATTCCTTCAGGCTGCTGGTCAGTCAGGTACTTAGAGATAAGTGGGAGTGTCCCAAGGCTTTAGAGATGCTGTTATTAGTAGTAGGAAGGCAGTCAGAGCTCAGGAGAAATCATGGCAAGCTGAGAAGGTGGCACAAGGTCACTAACTCTGTTCTGAAGAGAGACAAGACAAGCCAAAGAAGATATCTGCATTCAGCTTAAGTTCTGTGGTTGGCTCTGAGTGACTGGGACCTCACTAACATCATAGGAGCCACTGCAGTGAAAAATGTTTGCAAACAGTATTACACTTGGATGTTGGAGTATAATTATTATTTATGAGATTATACATTGTAAATACTTATGCATAGTAAATTATTTTAGTGCTCAAATCTTGTGTCACAAAGTTTGTTTTGTCTGATCAAATGTACAGAATATTGTGGTTTTATTCTCTAAGTAAGTACATGGGAGCTCGATCTTTGTCTATTTTAAACAAAACAATTACTGTCCATTGTCAGACCATATCAGAAAGTTGGAAATCACTTCAGGGATCATAAGGTGCATTGGGAGCTAGCCTGGGATCATAATGGGGCAGCACAGTGGCTCAGTGGTTAGCACTGCAGTCTCACAGCACCAGGGACCCGGGTTTGATTCCTGCCAGGGTGACTGTCTTGTGGAGTTTGCACATTCTCCCTATACCTGCCTAGGTTTCCTCCAGGTGCTCCAGTTTCCTCCCACAGTCCAAAGATGTGCAGGGTAGGTGGATTGGCTATGCTAAAATTGCCCATAGTGTTCAGGGATGTGCAGATTAGGTGGGTTATAGGGAGATGGGTCTGGGTGCAATACTCTGTGGGTTGATGTGAACTTGTTGGGCCTAAGGGCCTGTTTCCACACTGTAGGGATTCTATGATGATAACATCATGAATTACTGTATGTTCAATGTGGCATGTCAATAAGTTTTAGGCAATTCTTCAAATTTGCAATATTATCGTCCATCCCAATGTATTGTATCCACGTGGAGGAAACAGCATAGACTGAGAACGAGGAGATAGTAAGAACTGGAGTCAGAGATAACACAGTGTGGAGCTGGAGGAACACAGCAGGCCAGGCAGCATCAGAGGAGCAGGGAAGTTGAACAGTGTAACACAAATCCCACCACCTAAATCCCCACATTTCTCGGAGGTATGCTGTTGTCCCACACTGGCATAAACATTTGAGTTTATACCAGTCCAATTTTATCTATCCAATTTATCATTTTCTGAAGAAGGGTCCCAATCTGAAATGTCAACTTTCCTGCTCCTCTGATGCTGCCTGGCCTGCTGTGTTAGACTGAGAATGAGGAACCTTCTGAAAGATTCTTGTTTCTTGAGTTTCAATCCATAAAATTGGATAGATATAAACTCAAATGTTTAGAGTTATGCCCTGTCCTGCAACTTTTACATAAATGTTCATGCCTTCAAGCTAGTTTCCATTTAAAAGTCCCACATCCCATCCTAACATCTGGCTCTACATAGCCATGTCAATCTAAGTATGTATGAGTACTTACTTCTTCTATGACTAATATACACAAATAGGTGAGTACAAATGACTGCATATTTCTCTTTCATACAAGAAAGGCAGAGTCAACTTACTCCTACCTTAAATTGTGCTTAGTTTGGATGTTGAAACATATCTTCTTTAACTGTGTTTTATTGAGTATTAGAGTGTAACCTTTGGTCCATAACTATGACAGATGTTTAACTGTTCCTCTAATATATAAAGCTATTGATACTGAGGCTAGCTCTTCTCTCATGACAGTTTGATTATACAAGGGAGTGGTTGCTGGCTCTATCTGGAGTTTAGATCAAGTAACAGAGTTTTGTTCTCTATTGCTCCTCTGGTGCTGCCTTGTGGTGAAGGCCAGATGGCTAGAATGTATTAAACAGTAGTTACATGTATTTTTTTTTGTCCCTGAAGACTGAATTTCTGTGGCCACTGATCAGCCAGCTGATTGTCTAATTTCAATAATCAGATATTAAATGCAATGAGAAAAAGCTGCTTCCATCTTGGTCCACAATCTCTGAAATCTGATACAAAGACTGCCGTCCAATCTGTCCTCTGCTGCTATCAGGGGCAACAGTCCATGGGAGCAAAGCTACTGCTGCACCAGTCACTGCTGCATTTGCAAGCTATTGCAAATTGTAGGGAAATTGGTAGATGTTCTATTGTTGTTTGCAACAAGGATAAAGGTTTACGGATGATTCTATTTCATCTGAGGGGAGACGAACATTTAGAAAGGAAAATTTTAACATGGGGTGGTGTGGAGAAAGGGTTTAATTGCATGAGCTTAAGGGATCATCTTGTGACGATGAGGAAACATGACATGACCACAAGAGACCTGGAAAGAAATCTGATGAAGGAGTCACACAGATCTTGTGTAGATCAATGATTGTGTACCGTGAAGGAAAAGATATGCACTGGAAATCAAGACCTATTATTTCATGACACATCATAAATATAAATATATAAATGATGAATTTAATCACCAAAATGATTAATTCGCCTGAATTTGATCACTGCTGAAGTAAAAGAAGCTCACACAAAGTTCAATTAATTAACAAGAAAACAG
Organism: Rhincodon typus; assembly: GCF_021869965.1. NCBI lineage: Eukaryota > Metazoa > Chordata > Chondrichthyes > Orectolobiformes > Rhincodontidae > Rhincodon > Rhincodon typus. Next base: position 54,353,357 of record NC_063337.1, on the reverse strand, counting down.
AACTGAATAATTATAAATAAACTTGTACTTTTATAAGTGGCAAAATAGATAATTAATTACTAACACGCAAACTTAAACTTTACCTCCTTTAAATCCCAGCAGACGCATATATACTTTCATTCACAAATTAGATGAACAAAGCACTCAAAATACACAATTCTGTAGAAATATTGAGTGTGCAATAAACATATACTAAACTAAAGAATTCTGTGGATTAAGAGACCAAAAAATAAAGGTTGAGTGAGGTCATTCCCATGGTTCTTTAGCCTTTTGGCAATGATAGTGTATTATTGAAGACCATAGAGATCCTCAATTCAATAAACAGTCAGTTGAACCTAAGTTTTATTTGAAATAGAAGTTCTTCTTTTCAGAGTATTTGAGTTTTTTTTAAATTTTCTATTCACAGAGGATGAGAGAGTGAGAGAGTGACTGTTTTGACTTGCTGGCCTTCTGGAGTTCTGACCCTCTCTCAGTTCTGTGACAAACCATTACGTTACTATCCAAAAGCATTTTTCTTTCAACACAAAGACACATGTGTCAGTTCATCAAGCAAAAAATATCAAGTCAAGCTTCACCAGAAAGTTACATGACCTTGGATAACCAGTAAATGAACACCACACATTACAGTTTTAGAACTTAGTTCACTCTCTGCAGTCCAGTAGTGTTCAAAAGTCAATTTTCCAGATTATGTTTTCAAAAAAGAGTTATCTACTCCTTACATGCCCCTTGAAGGAGATGAAACACCATTTATGAATGAACTTCATCAAAAGTTGAACATGACATGTACACAATAAAACATAAGAAAATTATATTCATTCTCCCTCAATTTTACTCAAGTTCTTGTCATCTTTTCTGCAAATTATTTCAAACTAATCCAGTGCCATTGCATACTTGATAATGCATCTACAATTGCTTTGTCTTTTCCAATTATATGAACAGTTCTTATGTAATAAAGTGGAACTAACAAGCTCCGTCAAAATAATCTACACTTCATGTTTTAAATTTCTCCACAAAGGCCAATGGATTATAGTCAGTGTATATTAGTGTATCTCTGTGGTCATGATGGATAGAATCTTGAAATTGTTTCAAGGCCAGGAACAATCCCAGAATCTCTATTTCTACTGTAAGGTGCTTCTTCTGATACTGGTTCAATTTCTTAGAAAAATACCCACTGGCTTCTCTATTCCTAATTCATCATTTTGCATTATGATGGCACCCATCCCACTAGCATCAACTGTCATTTTAAAGGGTTCAGTAAAGTGAGGGGCAAGCAGTAACAGCTCATTCATTAGGATTGTCTTCCTGTTGCCCTCAAAGCAGCTTGGCACTATTTGACGAACGTACTTCTGCCTGTTATCACATTAAATTTGTGTTGGGGTGTGGGCATTGAAGTTGGGCACATATATCCAATAAAACCCATCAATCCCCAAAAATTTCATGATTTAATGCTTTATTTTACTTATGGACAATTCTATCAGAACCTTCACTTATGTGTTCTTGGCACTCTTGCTTTTACCGCATAATATGTTCTCGGTAAGTTACCCTCAATTCTGTGAACATGGTCTTAGCAAGATTTATTGCTAAGCGAGCTCACTGTAACTGCCTAAATACATCTTCTAATTATTTTAAGTGTTCCTCCTAGATGTTGCCATATATTAAGACATTTGAATAAACTACACATTTAGGCTCACTAGCTATTAGTTAATTTTTATGTCTCTGGAATGTAGTTGAGGTATTTATAAACCTGAATGGCATGACTCAACACTGATAGAATCCATTTGGTGTAACAAAAGCTGATATCTCCTTTGCTCTTGGTGTTAATGGCACATCTTCAATAGGTCAATTATAGTAAAAAAAACAGTTACTGTCAATGTGATCAATACAATCATCTGACTGAGGAATTGGGTATGAATCAGCTTTTGTTACTGCATTTACATTTCTGTAATTTATGCAGGATCTAGTGTACACATCCAGTTAAGGAACCAACACCACCACTGAACTCTAACTGCTTTTAAGAGGTTCAGTTAAGTGATTATCTAGCAATATATTGATTGTCCAATTCCATCTTAGCTTGTTTACCAGGATAAAATTATGAGTGTTGTTTTATTGGTGCTGATTCCCTACATTCTCATCATGCCTAGCTAACATTGTACACCCTAGTGTGCCTCCACAGATTTCTGTGAACTTCCAAAGTTACCTTGTTAGATCTTCCCATTGTTCTTCTAAGTGGAGAATATGTCATCTAACTGTCCCAGTATTTCATTATTAGCTAATTGGATAGTAAGTGTTCATTTTGTGAACGACCCATTTCTCCTTCTACCTTACTGTTACTGTCTCTTTCATCCTCCACAACTCTTACCAACTGACACACTTGCTTTTCCTTATCTACCTCTCTATGATGATACCACATTAACATGCTTACGTTCCATAACTGATTCTTTTTCCTGTGATCCAAAGTATCTATTAGACAGGTCACTTCACTAACCCTCCTAACTACCTGTATGGACCATTAATCTCACTTAGAGATGTTCGCCTTGAAAAAAGTAATAGCACTAACACTTCATATTCTGTTTGAAATATTCCAGGTTGCAGCATGTTTGTCTGCTCATTCTTTCTTCTTTGCCTGTAAAATTTTTAACTCTTCTATCCTACTTTACATGCTGCTATGAGTCTTTCTAGAAACATGGACACATGAGCATTAGGGATTTGTCTAGTTGTCTTAAAATACCTTTCCTTGGTCAATTTTAATACAACTCTTTTCTCATGACCATGGATCAATTTCAATGGACAAAACCCAGTAGATTCATTTAGGGAATTTCTAGTAGGCAAATAACAAAACATCCAATCTTTTGTGTCAATCCTTTCTGTAATCATGACATATGCCTTAATCATTCTTTGCAGAATCTGATGGTACCTCTTCAAAGATCCCTTCGTTTGTGAATAATACGTGGTGGCCTTCAGCTGTTTTGTACCCAAGCTAATTATTATATCCTGAAAAAATTTAGTTGTAAAGTTAGAAGTTTATTCCAACTGTACTTCTATTTGTAATCCACAAAGAGTAAAAACCTATATTAATTTTCCACTACTGCCTTAGCCATAATTATCCTCAAAGGAATAGTTTCATATATCCATAACTAAGAAAATAACTGGTGTCCCATTTTTGTTTTCAGTTATATTCCTACATTGGGCTGACACAATGGCTCAGTGGTTAGCACAGCTGCCGCATAGCAAAAGAGACGTGGATTCAATTGTAGCCTCAGGCAACTGTCTGTGTGGAGTTTGCACATTCTCTCCATGTCTACCTGGGTTTTACTTGGGTACTCCAGTTTCCCCCAACAGTCCAAAGATGTGCAGGTTAGGTGGATTGGCCATGCTAAATTGCCCATAGCATCCAGGGATGTGAAGGCTAGTGGATTAGCCATGGGAAATGCAGGGATACAGGGATAGGGTAGGAGAATTGATGTGGGTGGGATGCTCTTCGGGGGGGTGGTGTGGACTCGATGGGCCGAATGGCCTACTTTCACACTGTAAGCATTCTATGAAAGACATTCTACAAACACTCTACTGAACGGTTCTTCAAAAAAAACTGCTATGGAGTTTAAAGGTACAATTCTTATCACACTCCAACTCCAGGCAAGATGGAGAAGTCCAGGTAGTAGGGAGAGTGGAGAAAAAGGGGGGATGAATGAGCTGTGGGAGAACGAGTGTGCGGAAGGTTGAGTGGCAAGGGAGGACATGAGTGAATGGGGGTTACTATGGAGGGAAGGCAGAAGTGAGTGAGAGGCTGAATGGGGGAGCAGAGCATCTGTGAATGAGTGGGGGCTGAATGCAATGGAGTATGACTGAGTGGTGCAGGGAGGTGTTTTGTGAAGATGGGTGGCATTTGTGGTGTGAAGAGAGGAGCCGATGACAATGTGAGTCTGTGGGTGTGGGGCTTCACTGTGCTTTTTTCTCTGAATACGGCAAGTTTAGCTGAAACATAATCTGAGTATATTGAAAATGTGATTTTTACAAAGTACTTTAAAACAAAAGTCTTCATTTTTGTTTAATGTATTGTTTTATGTTGATCTATAATACTCAAACTAATAATACATACTAAACTTTCCTATGCTGCTGTATGGCTGTTTTGTTTTTGCTGGTGTCTGGAGTCATGTAAATTTTCAGGTGATTTTCATATATATTTGCTACCGGGATGTGGGCTTTGCTGGCAGGGCTAGACCTTGTTCTGTATCCCTTGAGAAAATGGTGGCAATTTGAAAATTGTAAAATAGTTCGCAAAATCTTCACTTTGCATAATTCAGCAAAGGTCATGGTCTGCGTTAGTACAGACTTCATCCTCGATTGCATGTACTAACTGCACTGAATGCTGAAATATTTGGGGTCACTTTGGTGATTTCATACAGATACTGCAGTCCACAGTCTTGATAGTAAGAGAAGGTAAACAAGGAGAAAGCTAATGTTTCTACCCAGTTGAAGTCAAATAATTCCACACATTTGAAATTGCCTAAAAATATTTGAATTTATTTAACTTACCTAATGAAAACTCTGGATGCATGTTGGACACTAACTAAAATGTAGTCTATCAACAAGGCAGAAGATGTGCCATTTAAAACAGTAATCATTAAGTTTGAAGAGCCCCCATTTCAACTCTAAAGAATGAGAAATATCCTATAAGATTATTCTTTCTACAGAGATGGCATCAAAAAACGCTCACAAATCTTGTACTATGCAAGTGATTAGAATATTTTCTGTCCAGATCAAGAAAACTTCCATCAATCCAAAAGAGGGGAAAACTAGTCAAAAAAGTGATGGTAATAGCCATTTATTGGCTTGTTAATACTGTAAGGACGATCTCAAGCATGTTAGTTCAAATATGTTAAATGCTTTATTTGCCAAAAGGAAGACAGCATTGCAACTGCAAGCTGCTGAAAACCAGAATTGGAAAGACACCTCTCGCTCTAGTTGCCACAGAAAATGGTGAGAATAGACTCCACAGTGCCTATGTGGAAAGAGTGTAGGGCTGTAAAGCACTTAATCGGCTAGCAATCACTCAAATCTTTAAAAAAATGTATGAAAGTGCTGGTTAATCAGCATATGTCAATGTATTCATCCATACAGCTGCAGATTGTTCTATCATGAGCAGAGACATGTACAAAAATGTTTTGAAGATGTGCTGTATCAAATACTATGCTGCCATTTCATCTGCTGTTTCCATAGATTGGACTTTTTTAAAAGGTAGATTTTAATGGAATTGATTGAAATTTAGGATGGCTGAAAAGGAATTGCACCTCCATAACCACATTCAGACCTATGGAGACACATCATTGATAGAGATCCCCAGGCAAAACAAGGTATACCTGGTCAAGATGTGAACATCTTATCAAGTGCAAATCATTTAGGAGTTAGTGGCTGTAGTAAATTAGAAAAACTAATCATCTTCAGAAAGGAACAGTGGCTAAGGAGAAGCCCCAGACATGGGCTAAACAACTACAGAATACCCACAAAGCTTTTTTGAACTACGGTTGACCAAGCTGGAGACAGATCATGTGACCCACTCTTTATGCACGTGAGTGCTAGATTTGAAATTGTAGCCGAATTAATACAAGATAACAGGTGTAATTGCTTTAGCCCCTCTTCCTTTCTGTGAAACCTTTCTCAAGGCTCTTAACCCTGTTTGTGGTTTGCAATCAAGCCAGAAAACCTTACTGCAAACAGGAAATTAAAAAAATTTCAATCCAGCAACAGTGATTCCAAGAGAGCAGTCGTACTCACTACAAAGAAGTAACTGCTTCAGTGACAAGAAAAGTGTGGGCGATCCGTGAGTTTTTATTGACATTTTTTTTTAAACTTTATTTTAAACTTGGCCAAATTTAAACATCTAATACGATGAAGGGTCTAGGCCCGAAACGTCAGCCTCTCTGCTCCTATGACGCTGCTTGGCCTGCTGTGTTCATCCAGCCCTGCACCTTGTTATCTAATACTGTGTTTTTTTTGCCTGCTCAAGTGTACATCTATGTATTATAGGAATGTTAGACCTGTAGATTTTTAATGTTTTTTAACAACCTGAGTGGGTTTTGACAAGAAAATGAACTCCTTAGTTGTTTAAAAAAATCCTGTCTGTCTGCTTTGTTCACAGATCTGCATAATGCACAATTTAAATTGGTAATATATTATTTAAAAATTCAAAAACTTCTGTTATATCAAACTAGGGAATGGGAAAACAGAACAGACAATAAGACCATAAGACAAGGGGGCACAAATAAGCCATTCAGCTCATTAAGTCTACACTTTCGTTAAATGATATTATGGCTGATCTGATAATACTCAACTCCACTTTCTTGCCATATTCCCATAAACCTTGATTCTCTTTAATAATGATCAGAAATATGTCTATCTTAGTCTTCAATATACTTAATGACACAGCCTCAACAGCTCTCTGTAGTAAAGGATTCCACTTATATAATAGCTTCTGAAAAAAATTGCCTCCTCATTTTTGTCTTAAATTGGTGACCACTTACTCTGAGATTATACTGTCTTGAGCTAGACTTTCCCACAGGGCAAACAACATCTCCACATTGACTCTGTCAAATCTTATGAACCTTATATATTTCAATAAAGTCTCCTCTCATTCTTCTAAACTCCAATGAGTACAAGTCCAAACTACATAACATCTCCTTGTAAGAAAATCTATCCATTCCCAAGATTAACAAGTGAATTTTCTCTGAACTACTTTAAATGCCAATATACCTTTTATTGGGCAAGGGGATCAAAACTGTTCACAGTATTTTAGCTGTGGTCTAACTATTTTTTCATATATTTTTAGCAAGATTTTCCTATTTTTATATTCTATTCCCTTTAAAATAAAGGCTAACATTCCCTTTACCTTCCCTTTCATCTGCTGAACTGCGATGCTAGCATTTTGCGATTCATGTACCAAGGTGGCAAAATTCCTCCAGGGTCTTCACAGGCTGACCCCAGAAAAATCCCTGAGTTGCCTTTCAACATGGTCCCAAAGAAGGTCCTAGCTGCAGGTCTCACTGTCGCACCAGCAGTGCCCACTTGCATGGTAGTACTGCATGTGCTGGAGGGCTGCTAACCCTCATTGGTTGGCTGCTCTTTGAGGTGGGGTATCCTGTTGCTGAGAGATTGAAGTCTTGAATTAAATCAAATATCAGCCAGTTGGCCAGCTGGCTGCAGGCCCAAGCCTGCTAACCCAAGGCAGTCTTTAATTTTTCTTACCATCAAGTTTGCATTCTTTCCCCACTTAAATAGCTTTTAGCACTTCTATTCTTTCTGCCAAAGTGCATACCCAAGTTCTTGCCCATTCACCTAACTTTTCTATATCTCGCTGTTGACTGCTTGTGTTATCCTTACTTCTTGCTTTTCTATATACTTTTGTATCATCCTCAAACTTGACAAACTTGCATTCACTTTCTTCCTCAAGTCCTGAATATATTGTGTAGATAATTGTGGGCCCAGCACTGATCTCTGTGGTACTCCACTAGTCACAGATTGCCATCCTGAAAATTACCTTCTTTACCCAAGCTTTCTGTCTTTTATTAGTTAGTCAATCTTGTATTCATACTGATATACAACTCCCAACACCATGAACTCTTATTTTGTTAAATAATCTTGTGCACAGTATCTTGCTAAATACCTTTTGGATATCTAAATATATTACATTCACTAGTTCTCTTTTACCTCCCCTGCTTTTTACTTTCTGAAACACTTAACAATCAACCCAACTGGATCACCCAGGAATAATCATCAATCAGAAGACAGAATTTCAACAATGCACAACTGGTGTGTAACACTAAAATGCATTTGTACAGGTTTGTGCAAGGTGCAAGGGAATCTGTTTGTTGTTCCATGGTACTCTATAATTCTCCTTTTCATCAAGGGCTTCTGGGGCAAGCATTTGTGCCCAGCTGAGCAGAATTTGTGGAAGGTTACATTTTCTGACATAGACTCTTCATGACCACCATCTGTCCTTCCTCATTTGTGATGGTTGTGTAACCAAATGGAAACTTAGCTAACCATCAATCTCTCTTACTGAAGGGCAAGTATCTAAGCCATTGCATGGCCTGTATCAGTCCTGTTACAGTGCACCCTCCTAAGTATTCAGCTGTTCTAAGGAATTATTGACCATGATCTCCAGCATCTCTTACTGCACACATGAAGGACCAATCTGAGAAAATGCACATGTAGAGCATTAGAAAGATAAAATCTTATAAATTATCCTTATGAAGATGGCCTTATTTTGCTTGTTGACAGAGTGTCATATGGCATGTGGATTTGCTGACAGTTAATCATATAATCAGGTAGCGAAAATCTACATATCTCTCCACCTCCAACAGCCAGACTGAGATTCCATTGATTTTGAGTTCCTCCTCCTCTGCACTTATAAATTGGGAAATGGAGGGAGGACCATCTTCCAGTTCTGTCCTTCTCATTTTTGTTTTCTTCTCTGCCACAAAATATGTAAAAGCAGACCTGTGCACGCCTAAATGGAATATGTTCATCAGACTGATGAAGCACATTTATTAAGGGTGATCCTTAGGAAGACTTATGACATTGGATATGAATGTGAGTGAACAGTACTAGTGGGTGGATCGATGAAGAAATTGCATAGACAGAGAAAATGGGTGGGGGTACAAACTAAGTCGGTGTGTGCTGCTAAACATCTGATCATGTTGGTAGTGGGTATGATGAGTAATGATACGGAGTGGAATGCTAAGAGAAAGGTCATACAAGAGTACCCACTACAAGATCCCTTGCATCAGTTGCTTTCTGTCAGCACTGCCCAAGCTTATCGATCAGCATCAAGAGAAAGTTAATGTGAGTGAGGGCATGGCAGCAGGTAATTCGTGAAGATCAACTAAGCTGGAAAACTACAGAGTGACTGAAGATGTGCCACTATTTCAGCAGAGTTAAAGAAGGTTCTGTAGGACTGAAAAATTAGTGGTTATTCACCTAACCTGAAATATATTCAAAGAAACTCTGAGGAACCCTCTTTGAGGAGGTGACATGTTTGCTCTCGATGTTAAATGGAAAACATGCTGGAAGTGGGGGGATGAGATCTGATATCATATGGGAAGGAAGTAGAGTAGATCTTCAGTACAAAATCATAAATCTAATATTGCAACTGGGAGGATGAAATCTGTTGCTGACGTCAACAAGTCAAGACTGCAGCAACAGCAGAGTGTCACACTCATGAATTCATTGAATTAAATTTCTTAATGATCGAGATCAGGAAAAATAGTAAACAGCATTATCCAGTATCCAGCAGCACATACACAACATCCATTTCAAATATTGATTTTACACAAGGTTGTTCTGCAACAAGCTGGGGGGAGTTACATAAAATTAAATAGTTGGATGGTTTTCACAGGCTACAAATTGTGGGTGTGTAGGTGGGGTAACTGTAAAATGAAGTGGACACCATGGTGTCTACACATATGCTCCACTGTAATTGTACCAATGGCAAGGGAGTTGTGATATGGTTTACCCTTATGTGGGTCAGTTAAGGCCTTTAAGTGCTGAATAATTGGCCTGTTATGGGCCTCATCCCACTGCCACTGTTCATCATGGTCTGTACCTCCTTAACAGGTCCTTCGCACCCATCAGAAGGCCTTCAAAGTCACCCGCCCCCTCCTTCCTCACTTTTTGGGCCTTTCTACCCCAGACACCCCTGGACCTCACAGCCCACTGATGGGTCTTCACAGCCTGACCCCAGAAAGAGACCCTGAGTTGCCTTTCAACATGGTCCCAAAGAAGGTTCTAGCTGCAGGTTTCACTGTCGCACTAGCAGTGCCCACTTGCATGGTAGTACTGCATGTGCTGGAGGGCTGCAAACCCTCAATGGTTGGCTGCTCTTTGAGGTGGGGTATCCTGTTGCTGTGAGATTGAAGTCTTGGCTTAAATCAAATATCAGCCAGTTGGCCAGCTGGCTGCAGGCCCAAGCCTGCTAACCCAAGGCAGTCTTGATTTGTAAGGTCTTTAGGGCTCTGGAGAAAACCTGTGATAATGTCTGACTTTAGGAATTTTCCTGTTGGGGTGGGACCATTGTTTCCAACCTATATTTCAGCTCTTTTTTGGTAAATGTAAAACTTGAATACTAATTCCAGGTTACTACTTTCCACAGTTCACAATGCACACCGTATTTGTGTTTCTTTTAATCAGAAAATATGTGCAATAAACATTGCATTTACAATAGAACAAAGCCTCTCAAAACTGCAGGTGGAAAGAACAAAACAAGGCATTGATTTGATGTAGTCCATGTGGCTGCACTTGCTATCGTGCATGAAAGACGCAGTTTTAACAAAGGTATATGTGCTCTCTATGGAATGAGTTATTTATACTCTATCATTGTTATTTATTACACATCATTGCCCTTCAGCAGTTATTTTTCATTCGTATTAATGCTGGAATTCAGCTCTTGTGATAAAATCCTTTGACTGAGCACTCCATTAGCAACGATAATTGGTATGAATGTGAAATTTTACTCACGTAAGTCATATGCAAATAATATTTCATGCATAAATATGCTATGTTAGGTATACTGATGGTAGGTACAGTTTAAATCATTCATAAACACAAAGCTCCATCTTATGAAATCCTGCTATTCCCACAGCAAAGTGGCCATGCTTCCGGAGCTCATTATTTACCAAGAGTAAGAATGAAATTCAGCATGAGTCTCATGGCTGAGTTTCTGAAGTCAGTTCAGTGAAATCACACAGGGAATTTGCAATGTTAATTATTTCATCCACACTTCAAGAGCTTGAAACAAGACCTGACAGATTTAGTGGCCTTCCTCAATAAGATCATCACTTTCTCCATTGGAAAAGGGCGGTCTAGAAATCCAGCAACAGACAGCATCTGTCAGAAGATGGTGTTGGCTTTGGAGTACATCTAAAAAGTCAATGAGCTACTCGGTTCAGAACTACTTGGAAAGCTCTCACTAATCCAGGTTATAATAAAAAAAGGCCAAGAAATCAGATCACTCTGCATCCATTTACAGACATAAAACAAGCATTTAAGAATGCAAAGTGACAAATGACATATCACAATGGACATATATCATGTACTATGTTGGTTAGGATGCATTTCTGAAGCAGTCGTTCGACAAAATCACGACCAATGCCTGCTGTAGATCCCTTTATAGAATCTGATTGTGAGTATTCTCAATGAGCATCGGGCAAACAATGAGGAGGTTTGAGCACGTAGTCGCCAGAAGATTGACTTATGTAAGCCAGTTGAGACCAACTAAAAGCTAAGTTTCAATTTCTTAATTTACTTTAATGGGAAATAGGGAATTAAGAGCGAGAATGCTTCTCCTGGCTTCCTGTAAGTAAGTGTATTCCTGCTAATCACCTTTCACACGTACTGCTCCCAACTGCTTACACGAGCAATAGAGCAGGAGGAGACCGTATGATTCATATGGCCATTCAAGATAATCATTACTGATCTTGGGTTTCAACTCCACTTGCCTGTCAGATTCTTAGATCACTTGATTCCCTGAGACACCAAAAATCCCATACCTGCCAGTCTTAAATGTATTTTAACACTGGAGACTCCAATATTTTGGGGCAGAGAATTCCGAGGAATGTCAACCCTTTGAGTAAAGAAATTTCTCCTCATCTCAGTCTTAAATGATAGACACCTTATTTTGTAACCATGTCCCTGCACTTTAGATTCCCTGACAAGCAGAAACAATGTCTTAACATCTAACCTCTCAAGCCCCTTCAGAATCTTGTATGTTTCAATCAGGTCACCTCTCATTCTTCTGAACCCCAGCGAATATAGGCTGATGTGGTCTCACCAACACTACGTGCAATTGGAATAAGACTTCCTTACTTCTGCACTCCCAGTCCCATGGAATAACTACTAATAAATAAATACTAATATTCCATCTGCTTTCCTAATTGCTTGCTATATTTTCATGCATATTTTTTGTGGACATTTCACAAGAACATCCAAGTCTTGTTGAACATCAAAATATTAGAATTGATGTTGGCAAAAATGGTTCAGCTTAACCTTCAGCAATCTGAAGTTTGCATAGATATGAATTCAAGTAATTCATAATATGTGAAGATAGGGAACTTCATACTGCAGTTGGTCACAATGCAATGGCTGAACCCCTCTGATAATTAAACTAAAACACAAGCCCTGATCTGTTATGACAGGAGTAGAGGGACCCCTCTTATAATTATCCCCATAACACCCAGAGAAGTTCATCTTTCCCCTTTATAATCTATTAAAGGAGTGATTAAAGGAAAGAAAATCCCTGATCTCCACTTTACAAGTAACAAGAAACAATTCATTTATTTAACCCAACAATGAACAAATTAACAAGATTACTAACAAAGCGACAATTCCCCTTTGGGTTACTACTCCCAAACTGGTCTAAATTCTACTGGAATGCTGTCTAAATAAAAACAAGTCCCACTAATATAAACCCAATTAATAAGAAGCAATAAATTATAACTTATTCTCTCTAAGTTCATACAGACTGTCTTCTGGAATATTCTGTCATCTCCGCTCTTTTCACAAACACCATTCTTCTGTTAATTCAGCTGTCAGGGATGTTTTATCTCTATAATTTCTTCAGTGAGGACTTTGAGCTAAAATACGGTGGTACCTTTGATTAATTAGATGGGCTTTCTCTGAGAGCTGTATAGCTGTATTGTGCTAACTCTGGCAGGTGGCAGTTGTCTCTCTCTTTCAAATGGCAGTTGGCTCTCTCCGATTTTGCAAACACCTTATACCCGTAATGACATGATAATGGTTTCAGGTTGTCAACACCATCAGATTTAAATTCAATTGGCTTCGAATCGCTGAGTTTGTTTTTAAATTAATTGGTCAAATTTAAACTCATCACAACATCAAAACAAGACTGTTGTTTTGCCTGCCACCTGTAAGGCTTTATTGATACACTTGTTTCACTTTTTGAGGCTGTCTGTACTAGCAATTCCAGCTGCTGCTCACAGACATACGTTACAGACAAAACGCAAATCTCTTAAAGGAACTACACATTTTAGCTTCCTACCTTCCACCTCACAATTACTTTACCCAACTTCGTAACACTATGAATCAGTCCGATACTTAGAAAATGTAATATTGAAGAAGATCAACGCCGTCCAAGGCAAAGTAGCCTTCTTGTTTCGAACCCTATCCACTACCATCACACCTACTCCCTCCACCATTAGAGCACAGTAGCAGCAGTGTGTACCATCTACAAGGTGCACTGGAGCAACTCTTTTGACAGCATCTTCCAAACTTGTGTCCTCTATCAGCAAGGAGCACAAGGGCAACAGATGCATGGAAGCACTACTGCCTGTAAATACCCCATCAAACCACATACTATCTTGATTTGGAACTCTATTGCCAGACCCTAATTGTCACTGGGTCAAAATCTTGAAACACTCTCCTATTGACAACATATGTTCGTGATATGGACTGCAGCAATTTAAATATGTAGCTCACCAGCACTTACTCCCAGGTGATTAGGCACAGGCAATAAATACAGGCGTAGGCCGCCTCAAAGTTTTCTATGTACAATTAAAAAAGAGGAGGAAGTGTCAAAGCATTACTCAGGCAGATCTTATGGGCCTTATAAGTGTGAGAAATGTGGCTTGCATGTTGCTTCAATTAGTTAAGATGTGCAATCTGGATTTATCGACTGCAGGAAGAGATACAGAGAATTGCATATTTGCTGCATGTCAAGTATTACATCCGTCTGTGATAGTTTATTACTTATAGTACATTTATATGCACTGAATACTGAGTATTGTAAAACAGTTTTCAATAAGGTCCAGACAATGTCAAGGTCACACAAAAATCTTGGGGTCCTTTGCTCATTTTCATTCAAAGGTGATGTGCATCTGCCAGTTTTGCACAGCTATGTGAAATGTCAGCATTTTTTCTTGTTGAACCTTATGGCACAGAAGGAGCCAAGCAGGAAACTGGATTTGTGCGTGGAGGCCCGGACCAACAATGGTTAATGTGTGTGTCAGTGCTGTGCAATATCATGGGCTGATATCGGGGGTTTGGAGGATGAGACGATGAATCCAGGGAAGGACATGACTGTGTTTGGGGACATAAAGGAGTAAAGTTGGAAGGGCCTCTTGTCCTGGTTCTGTTGAGGAGGGTGTAGGGGACTGTCAAACTTCTAAAATGAGTGGCCCAAAAGGGAGATAGTACCTTCTATCAGTACTTTCATGAGTCTATTTCAGCCAGGAGTCTTACAGGGCTTTGTGTTAACTTCACTTACAACATTTCAATTACCACTGCTGAAAGTTTTCTCAGACAATGTCCTTCAGGGAAAATGTCCAATGAAGTGAGCACCAGCAGAAACTGCAAGTTGTTTCATGAACCATAAAATGCTGAGTATAATATTCAACACTAATATCAGCGTTCAATAATGTGTGATTGCAAAACAAACAATATTATTTTGTGCACAATAAAGGAAATGTCCCAACCTCCGCTATAACCGTCAATGTGTGGCAACTATGAAGCATGGAGCACATGGGTCTCCGTCCATAGGCATAACCTAAATTAATAACAATAATGCATACATGAATGAAGTGAAATCAAATTTTAAGAACCACCATTCAAGTGTTGTGCTCTCAACCCTTACGTCAATGGCAATTTCATTGAGCAAGAGAGTTGTGGCTATGATGCAGAATCTGTCTTTCTTTAACTCCTGGGATGTCTGTGTCACCACCAGTTATTGCCCATTCCTAATTTCCCAGGGAGCAATTATGGATCAACCACATTGCTGTTGGACTGGAGTTACATGTAAACCAGACCAGGTGAGGAAGACAGATTTCTTTCCCAAAAAGACATTAATGAACCAGATGTTTTTTTTAACAATGATCAACAGTAATTACACTGTAACCATTAGGCTTGTTCAAAATTCCAAATTATTTTTGTATTGAATTCAAATTTCTCCATCTGCAATGATGGGATCTGAATCCGTGTCCCCAGAATATTAGGCTGGGGTTCTGGATCACTAGCCTGGTTAAACTAATGCTATACCACCACCACGTGCAGCTACAGCATTGTCAGCTGATGGCAGGTTCCACTAATGAAAAGCTGCATTCAAAATTAAATGTGGTTTGAATGCACTTCACTGACACTTAAAATTTTAATTATAAATACATGGCAAAAAGCAGAAAGAGGGAAGGCGGGAGTGGCACAAGTTTAGTTGTGCTATGGGGAATGGCAAAATGTTGAAAAGATCCCATCCATAATGTGGGTCACTAACATGACAAGTATTTCTCCATTGCAACTCAAGCCAGAACTTTGGGATGGTCAATTGTGCTCTGGTCTGAATCTGCCAAGTTACATCAGAATGTCTGTTTATCAATCACAGCTCAATAGCTCAAATAAAACAAGGTTGAATTGCAAACTGGCTTTGGATTCTTAGCTTCACTCGTCATCTGCCTGAAGGTTACAATCTATCCCAATCAAATGCATTGAATCAGTTTAGTAATAGAAAATTAGGCATGATTGCATTTAGTACAAACAGCTGGTAATTTAATTATAGCAGGCACATTTATGTCATTTAATTTTCTTGCATATAAATTAAAGTTGAAACATTTTCAATTTGAACAGATCTTATAATTCTGGATTTCAAATCACTACAAGTGATTCTATTATTAAAATTCCAGCTGTTGTCAATCTGCTATATATTTACCAGATGCAAAAATAATGGCATGGATATTCTGACAGCCAGATAGTCATTGAAATGGTGGAGAATTGAATTGCACATTCAGGTCCTGTGGAATTCCGGATGAAACTGACCTGTAGAAATTGTCTGAGAATTTGAACATTCCGCTGGGCAATTTCCCTACATCTACAATCTTCTGAAAGAACACATTAAAGGCAAAGAATTCAGACAGTTCTGCTTCAGTTACATTAATAATTATCCAGGGAAAGTTAGATGATCAAAAACCTAGTCAACTCTTGGTTAACTATTCATATTCTCTGACTCTCCACACACCCCCACACCAATTACACTTTCCCTAACTCACTATACCCTTGAATAACCACCATTGCAAACAGGCGCATAACCCAACAAAGTTCCACTAACCAACCCTCAGACCTGACACCCATCCTCCACCACCAGCCTGAATTCCGACCAGACCCTCAAAGACCCCTCACCCACCCCAGACCTGACAGTACACCTTCCACATCCATTGCTGACCCCAACACATCTCTCTTGCCATGGAACCTGATGACCCTCCCTCCCTCATGACACCACCACACACCTCTTTGGCCAGACCTGACATGCCTCCCTCATTGGGTCACACATGCTCCCTCCTGTCCACAAACTCTGACACTTTTATCTATCTTCTGCCAGCTCTGATAATCCCCACTTCCTTCATATCCCGACACATCTTCCCTGCCATCCCCAATACCCTGCCACCCTAATGAGTTTGACACCTTCACTACTCCACCGACGGCTCTGATGTACTCAACTCCACGCTCCAAACCTCACCAACCCTAAGCACACCATCATTTTCCTGGGACCCAACTGACCTAGCACACTGTCACTGTAACCATCTGTCCCTTGTATTCTTGACACTTACTCACCTGGTACCCTGGCACCCTTTCAACCTGGCATCTTACTCAGCTGGCATCCTACTCCCCACATCCTAACCCATTGGTATTTTAGGACCCTGCCTCCCTGGGTACCCTGACCCTGTGAGCAAATACTGATGTAACATCACATTAATGTGCCCAGCTGTGCTTCTGGACATTGAAATCATTGAACATGGTACATTGACTTCGCAAAACAAGTGTGGTTTGACTTCCTTCGACTATCCTGCACTACAGAGGAACTATTTAACTTTAGGTGTGCTCCATATTTCTGAAGTTTCCAGGATCAGGATTTCTTGCTGGAAATGCAAACCTCAGTACTAAGAGAGAGAAAAAAAATAGGAGTGGAATGACAGTCTGATGGTGTGGGAAGTTGACTTTAGCAGGGATCTAAAGGAAATGTGTTTGCCTTCAACAGGGACATAATCCTTTGTAAGAATTATCTTGAGACCCTTCAAATTGCATATCCCTTCATTTATGTTGCGTTAACTAGTTTGATATTTTAGCAATTGAGTTTGCCTAAAACATGGAAATTGAAGTGATTAAGAGGGAGTTGGATCTACATTCTAGCCTGCAATTTAACTCTACTCAGTCCTGCTTGCTCTAGATGGCATGTTGTGAGTAGAATGTATAGCATTAAGGTTTATGGGTAAGGTGCAGGCTCATTAAGATATGACCATTTTCTATCAAAATAAAAATCAGGAGAGTTATTTAATGGGTCACTGAGTTCATGTCATGGATTTCACACTATTGCCAAGTTGAAAACTGCTGCAGTCCAGCATAAGGATTTATTTAAAAAAAAATGTTTGTTTGTATTGACATTTTTAAACAGCGTCATGTTTATTTCATTGAGATTGTTGGAATCTGTTGTCCTGCCATAAGTATTCAATGTATGATAGCAGCAGAATAAAAATTGATGAGTTAGTTATTGCTTAGCTCTGAATCTGGAACAGCAAAACAACTGGAAGATTTAGGGTTTACTTTAAGTTAGAGGAAGAGTTAGGACATTTACAATTGCAGATCAAGTTGTGGGAGATAAGAGACTTCCTGTTTTCAGATTGGCGACAAAACTATATGGGCACATGGATGTTTTGATAAGCTTCACAGACTTTATAAAATTTCCCAGAATAAGCACAAAATCCTGATACTCAACAGAGGGCATTGGTCAACAACTGTGTTCATGAAGAACAATCATCCTCAACTTCCAGTTCACAACCTCTTCTTGACTGGACACATTCTCTCTGGATTTGACCCAATCTTCTATCTTCTCTTTTCCTTCATGAATTGCGATTATTATGTTAAAAATCCTCATTTTATATACTGTTCCCACCTTGGCTCTTTGCCTTATTAGGTAAAACTATCCATCTGATTGGTCAATCATTACCTAACTACCTTTGATAGTACCTTGCAACACTGGAAGTGTATAAGGTGGCAGGCAAATGCATCCCTAAATGTCCTTAAATTGCCCAGAAGTCCTTGAATCAACAAGGAAAATCAACCCACATGGTGAGCACCTGCAGAAAAGTAGCCCCAGCAAATGGAATGTAAGGAAGTAGCGTGAAGATGTTCTTCTAGTTGCTAATCAGCTCAATGATGAGAAACAAATGTGGGAGAGAAGCAACATTGAATGGAGGTTATCAGGAAAGTAAATGGTAGCAGTCAGGGAATTGCCAGGTCTCGCCTTTAGTCAAAGCTTCCATCGGCTCTATCTTTTGCCGTAGCCAGAATCAGGGGCCACCTTTCGATGTATTTGAAATCCAGGGCTAAATTTCACAGAATTTGGAAGTTCCAACTGTTGGGTCCAGGATAGGGCTGACAGCTGGTGTCAGGAATATATGGGGTAGAGGAAGAGGCAATTGCAACATGGTTATCGGGCAGGCAGGAATCTGCAAAGGAATATGGGGAGAGAAGGAGGCTGAAAGATTGTCACAGGGAATAAGAAAGCTGTAAGAGCATAGTCTGGAGAAAAGGAGACCAAAGATGGATCTATGGGAGAAGGAAACGACAAGAATGGTGGGTAGGGTAGGGAGGAAGCAACAAGATGGTTATGGAGGGTGAAGGAGTCTACAAGATGGGTGTAGTGGGAGAAAGAGGATACAAGGACAGAGTGAGAGACTGCAGTAGAGAGAAAGCAGTGTCGAAGCAAACACAGCCAATGCTGGAGAAACACAATAGGTTCTGGCAACATCTGTGGAGAGAAAGCAACAGAGTTAAGTCCAGTATGACTTCTTCAGAAAGATCTGGTATAGAAGAAAATGATAAATCCCCGGTAAAATATTCTTTGCAAATGAAGAGAATGTCTCACTGCATGCATGTGCAAAGTGCACACGCAGATTACGCTTGCCAATATTCCCAGTGGCATTATTCAACCCTGTTTGCTCATATTTATTGCACTTATTAGGTGCCATGATGTCGTTTTTCATACTGGCTGGATATTTCACAAACTGTACACATGCAGAGCTTTCTGCATGTGCAACATGAGACTTTCAGAAGGCGCAGTTGCAAACAAATATGGAATTTCTAGTTTAAGATTTTGCAATTTCAAAAGCTACTGTACTTAGAAACATGGACTGGGTTCTACTGTAATAAACATTGCATTAACTGATAAATTTGTATCTGTGATTGAGATCTGAGGTTCAGTAAAAGGATGCTAACTGCCTGCATAAAAGCAGTCAGGAATTTTGAAAATCTGGTGGAAATATGTCAGCAGTGACCTCACCAGTTTGTAGATGCTGTGTTTAGGGTGATGACATTTTGTATGTAGAAGTGTGTGTTATTTTGAAACACACAACTCAAGTTTCTAACTGATACCATTTATTTTATTTTGATATCAATATTGTAATATCTAGGAAATTAATGTTTTCCTGTGTGTTTGGAGTTATAAATTTAATGGTCACTAACAGTTGATTGTTATTCAGGATATTATTGAATTTTTCCATTTCT
>NC_063337.1:54308298-54333799 GCF_021869965.1 Rhincodon typus | reverse complement strand
AATGGTCGCTAACAGTTGATTGTTATTCAGGATATTATTGAATTTTTCCATTTCTATTTATGCGGGCCCCAATAACCCATGTGTTAACAGAAGTACAGAAGGTATTGTTACTAAGTATTGATATCACCTCATAAATGAGATAGTGAGAATGGAAGAAAAAGACCCCAATAACCAAAATGTAGCCTGCAAAACTCAAGAACTAGCCTTGAGGAAATCACAAGTGGTATCCTTCCAAGTACATTATTTCAAACCCTTGTGCCATGAACACTTGATTTGATTTGATTTGGTTTATTATTGTCACATGTACCGAGATACAGTGAAAAGTGTTATTTTGCATTGCAACCAGACAAATCGTACCTTACATAAGTATATCAGGGCAATAGAATAGGATGCAGAATATAGTGTTACAGCTGGAGAAATGGTGCAGGGAAAGATCAAGTCTAATTTAGGAGAGGTCTGTTCATAAGTCTGAAAACAGAGGAGAAGAAGCTGAACTTAAATGTGATGGTACATGTTTTCAAACTTTTGTATCTTCTGCCTCATGGAAAAGGGTAGAAGAGAGTATAACTGGGGTGGGAGGGGCTTTTGATTATGTTGGCTGCTTTCCCGAGGCAGTGGGAAGTATAGGTGGAGTTAATGGATGGAAGGTTGGTTTTGGTTGTAGACTTGGCTGCTTTCACAACTCTCTGTAATTTCTTGTGGCCTTGGGCAGAGCAGTTGTCACACCAAGCTGTGATGCATCCGGATATAAAAATTGGTAAAAGTCATTGTGGACATGCCAAATTTCCATAGCTTTCTGAGGAAGTAGAGGCGTTGGTGTGTTTTCTTGACCATAGTGTCAAGTGGATAAATCATTGATGATATTTACTCTTCGGAACTTGAAGCTCTCAACCATCTCCAACTCAGCGACAGCGACAGATCCTCCACTCTGCTTCCTGAAGTCAATGACAAGCCCTTCATTTTGCTGACACTGAAGGAGAAATTGTTGCCTTTACACCATGTCACTAAGCTGTCTGTGTCCTCTCTACTCTGTCTCATCATTGTTTGAGATCTGACCAACTACATTGGTGTCATCGGCAAATGTGTAAGTGGAATTAGAGTTGAATTTGGCCACACAGTTGTGAGTGTTTAATGAGTATAGTAAGGGCTGAGTAAACAGCCTTGTCGGCCACTGGTGTTGAGGATTATTGTGGAGGAGGCTTTGCTTTTCTTGCTATTCTTACTGATTTCAGTCTGTGGATAAGGAAGTCAAAGATCCACTTGCAGAGTGGGGACCAGAGTCCTAGATCTCAGAGTTTGGAGATGACCTTTGTTGAAATTATGGAGTTGAAGGCAGAACTAGAGTCAATAAGTAGGAGTCTGACATAGGTGTCCTTGTTATCCAGTTGTTGAAGAGGTAAGTGTAAGGCCAGGGAGATGGCATCTGATGTAGACCTACTGTGACAGTAGGTGAATTGTAGTGGATCAGGGCATTCTGGGAGGCTGGAGTTTATACATGCCATTACTAACCTCTCAAATAACATTGACTATGTCATTTTCATTTGCATTCAAGGGGATCCAGATTCAAGCTTCCTTGCTGTTTATTCATCAAGTCACACATAGCCAGGGAATACATTCTTGAACCATTTCACAGCTATTTGGCTGTATGTTTGCAGTTGTTACTGGTTAAGTGACAAACAGCCTCCCTTTGGGATAACCAAAGGATCTTTATATAGTCAGCCTTTTAATCACTTCTTGAAATGTCATGACTTGTAGAGAACTGTAGCCAACATTCAAATAAGTCTATCCATCTTGCCTTTGCAATTGCCTTACATGCAGAATACAATTATAACCAATA
Organism: Rhincodon typus; assembly: GCF_021869965.1. Classification (NCBI taxonomy): domain Eukaryota; kingdom Metazoa; phylum Chordata; class Chondrichthyes; order Orectolobiformes; family Rhincodontidae; genus Rhincodon; species Rhincodon typus. The sequence goes on along the minus strand of NC_063337.1, from coordinate 54,331,962 downwards.
CACCCAAGGAAGTGACAACTAAGTTCTAAAAGTACTATAATAAAATGAATATAATCCCAAGCAAACTTAAGTACTCTTTAGGGATTTTATAATTTTGAGATTTGTTTCTGGTAATTATCATCTACGTTGCTAAAATATTTGAATTCACAGCAAAGAAGATCTAAAATCAACAACTCAATTTTAGCTTTAAGAGGACAGGCAGTGATTGCACAAATAAAACAATGACATTCTGGTGGAGAGATCCATTCATTTGAGGCTAGTTTGAGGTTTATGTCAGAAAAACGTATAAGCATAATCGTTCATTGGCTCCAGAGTTAAATGTAAATCTGAATGTTTGGAAAATTATTTTCAAAGATGTTAATTAATTTTCAAAAATAATGTACACGTCACTGATATTTTCTGTTTGGATAAGAGCATGTTGAGCGACTATGATTTAAAATCAAAGAAAGTAGGGAGTAAGACTTGAAAGAAAAGCCATGAGTATTTCTGTTCAACTATTAAAGTAATTTAATAATGCCACATTGTAAAATGCAAGAAAGGGAATCCTGTAAGACATTAATTGGAGCTCTTTCCATATGTTGTTAACATCTATGCAATTCTTAACAGCAACTTAACTGTTAACTTTCCTAAGAATTAAATTTACAGTAATTACTTTTGCAACATAATTGCTCACTTAAAGTAACATATATTTTCTTCCAATGAAATTTGGGAGCACTAGTATCATTTGTTGAACAAGATTTTGTGAAAATTGCCATGGAAACAGAAAATTTCCCTGCTGAGAAATACATTCCATAAAGCTTTTACTGGTTCAAAGCATCTTCCGGATTAAGTAAAGAATGTTTGTTCCAGTGGATTAGAAGCTCTGTAATTATTTATTATGCATAGGAAAAAAAATTAGTCTTAAAACTGTTCGTATTGGCACTTAAAGAAAAACTTCCAATTAAGCAACTTCATAGTTTTATTTGCACATTTTTTTAGGCTTTTTAAAGGTTTTATTGTCATAATTTTTGTGTTGCCTTAAAGCTTAGCTCTGAAGCTTTGAGACAATAAGTTCTACAATATGTATTATGATATAAACAAATGAAGTTGAAAAAGCTCCATATCCATACTCTAAGCAGAGCAAAAGCCAATGATCAGAACCTTCTGGTGCCATAGGAAGCAATAGGAATTGGGAACTTAATTTGGGGAAACTTCAAAACTCAGAACTCAATGACAGGAGAAAAATGCAGTTCAGCTATCTGTATTTACTTCTCATTAAATGTATAAGCCATCAGAATTAAGTGTCCCGTCCCAGTTAAGTTCCATCCAAGCAAGAAATATGTGCTTTCAGAAATGCAATTATGTACAAGAGGCGTTCACCTGTCAATTTTGACTTCTCCCAGGACTTGTGGAATAAATTCATGGTGCTTTCTTCCAGTTGTACTGCTTTAAATCAAGGTTAAAGATTGAGTTGCAGTTTAGGTTGTCAGATTTGATCAGAAGTGGCAGTAGGGAGGGAGAGTCAGGTGGAGAAAGGAGGAGCAATGGTCAAGGAATGCGTTGGGCACTGTCCGTTTATTTCTTGGGTGGCAGGGTGCACATTGTACCGTGTGTGTGTTCTATCCTGGTTCACTTGGGCTGGTGCATCACAGAGAGCTGAGCTAAAAGCGTGGTCAGCAATGTCAAAAGTTTGCATCTGAGAGCTCTGAATAGTGGTATTGTATGTCAGTGGTTATAGTGACAATCAGAGGAGGGATTGGAAGTGGCAGGGTGGCAGTTCCACAGTCATGAGCAGCTATTGTATGGTCTCATAGGAAATGGGCAAGTGCAGGTCACCTGGAGAACGGAAGGTTCCATGGTCATTAAGGGCATTGGTACCTATCAGGGCTGATGTGGTCCATTGCCTTATTTCCTCACTGTCCTTACATCAGAGTTTCCTCTTCCATAATTCTAAGTTTGCATTAGTTAGCTATCCTCAGTAACATTACCTCCTCTAAGCTATGAGAATGACAACTCTAAATACTTTCATCTCATGCCCCTGGAGAATTAAATCCTTTACATCTCAGTAGTATGTTGACTATTTCTTATTGTGAGGATGTTTTACCTCGGTATGGAAACACCAAACAAGGGAAAGATCTTTTCTTCCTCTAACTTGAAGAGCCCAGTCAAATTTTTCTGTTCCTCGTGTAGATTGTGTCTCTGTTCTTCTGCACAATGCAGTGACCATGAGATCATTCTCCTCAATATCACTTCATCTAACCAGACCATTGCGCCTAAAATCAATATTTGAAGCCACATGTGCAATCACCAAATAACAGACATGGAAGAGATCATAACCAAAGCTAAAATCAAACGCCAAATAACCAACAGTGCTTACAAGGATGGAACTTGGACACCATTCTTCTGAAATCTTTGTACCTTCCATTGTTTGGACAATGCAGTCGACAAACACAAAAGAACAGCAAATGGTACATCTCTTTAGCAGTTTAACAAAGGGAAAGTCATCAAACCTTATCATATTAGCAGGGCTGCTTCTAACGTCATCTATCTGCTGAGGTGAATAATGGACCATTGACCATAGTATAGAGACTAGTTGTTAAGTTGAAACTGATTCCTTTAATGAGTCAGTTCTGGTCTTCAGAAAGTTCTAGTTTGACATTTTTCTGGATCCAGGCAATTTTTTTTTCATTCATGCTACAAAAGTGCCAGGCAATGACCATCTCCAGCAAGAGAAATTCTAATCATCTCCATTTGACATTTAATGGTATTACCATCACAGAATCCCACTATCAGCATCCTTGACATTACCATTGGCCAGAAATGGAACGGACCATATAAATACTGTGCTCCAAGATCAGGTCAGGAGCTAAGAATCCTGCATCAATTAACTCACCTCCTGACTCCCCAAAGCCTGGTGACTGAGTATATGGAACAAATTATGAGTGTGATGGAATACCTCCCACTTAGATAGATAAGTGCGGCTCCAACAACACTCAAGAAGCTCTCACTATCCAAGACAAACCAACCTACTTGATTGGCATCATATCCACAAATATTCACACTTTCCATCATTGATGCTCAGTAGCAGCAGTGTGTGCTGTGCCATCAACAAATAACACTGCAGAAATTCAACAAGACAGCAGCTTCCAACCTCACAGCCACTACCATTTAGAGGAAAAGGGGAATAATTGCATAAAAACACCATCTTCATGCCAGTCACCATCCTGACTAGGAAATATATCACCATTCCTTTGCTGAGTCAAAATCTTGGAACTCTCTCCCTAATAACATATGGGTTTACCTACACCGAATGGATTATAGTAGTTCAAGAAGAGAGCTCAATGCCACTTCTCAAGAGCAATTAAGGATGAGCAATAAATGTTGGTGAAGCCAGCAAAACTCATATTGGTTGAATGAATTTTTCAAAATTTGAATAGAGAACAGCAAGCAAAACTCCAGGACAACAGTCAATTTGGTCTCAAACCCAGGTCTTTTTGAAACCTAGTTCTGAAAATGTTCTTCTGTTTAGCTGCAAAATAAATTCATTCGCAATCTGCACGCTCCCAACATCTTTTTACATCATCACCAACTTTAGAGCGATTCTGCAGCACCCCGCTCTCATCCACCTGAACATGCCTGAGCTTTAATTCCTGAGTGAAGGAACCCTTGCTGAACTCAAATTCAAATGGCTCAATATCTATTCTTTTGGTTTTAATCTATTCATTGTTGCAAAACTCTTTTCTTTCCTGTTTCTTTCTTGTGTATTTGTGCGTGAAGTCACAAAGACTACCTCAAATTTGAACATGTGAATAAATACCACTGTACGTTTAAACTTAAGAGTTTGCTGCAAGTTGAAATTGACTTCACAAACAAAAGGGGTTTGTAAACAGGCGCAGTATGTTCTGTTGGACGTGGCTTTTCAAGATGCCTGTCACACTTTCCATCGAGGCAGCATTCACATGTCAGAAGAATTCTCCAACCTTCACTTCAGTTTAGTGATAGTCTCTTTTCTTTGTTCTTTGGAAAATAGGCATCAGGTTTAGATAGAGGATCTTGATCGGCGCAGGCTTGGAGGGCTGAAGGGCTTGTTCCTCTGCTGTAATTTTCTTTGTTCTTTGTTCTGGCATCTCAGTTGAATATCTCCCTGCCTGGCTTTGCAACTGCAACGCCTCACTTATGGCCGAGCACAGAGACTCAATATCTCTGTGGGGCTGAGAAGGGGTCTGGAGAAGGGGTCTGATCTCCTGCAGTCCTCGAGTGTCAAACACCATGGGCCTTGCTTGCTACAGCATTTGTGGATCCAGGTCCCTGGTATGCTCACCAGATTCTGACACTGCACCCAGTCTAGGCTGAGCACCCGATGGGATGATTATCTCTGTGTGAAAGGAGGGTGCAGATGAACACTGCCAGTGCATCGTCTGAGGTTAGGAGACTTTGAACTCAGAAATGGTGGTGATTGTGTTTGTGGCAGTGGAGCTGGAGCCAGAGCTTGAGAAGGAGATGGAGTTGTGGGGAGGCTGAATCTTCTTTTTTCGTTCACTGTTAATACTTTGCATGAAGAAGAGAAAGAATCCACAGCTGAACATGTAAATTGCATTTCGTGGATAATTTTCCTCTTTATACACACATCTGACAACAGAGATTAGAGTCATTCTCACTAAATCCCTATGAAAGTCCTACTTGTTCATTGGCACAAGAATGGCCATGTTCATAGTGACATTATTCACCTGCTAATTCTGCAGCGTCCTCTTCAAGAGGGTGAGGATGTGAAAATCCAACACACTTCTGCTGGTCAGGGAGCACTCCCTATTATTGTGGGTCACCTTGTCCTGCAGGCAGAGGCAGTGAAGGATAGATGTCATCATAAAGGGTGCAAGTGCACTTCATGGGCTACCATACTTACTCCAGGTCTTGAAGCCTCCCCAATAAATGGTTAGAAAGTGCACTGTCCTGCAACTGCTTGGCCATTGACTCTATATCAGCTATTTAGGGCACATACACCACGTGATGCTGAGTTTTGTATCCTAACTGATAACAGTTTAAGCTGACAATGTTAAAGTCTGTGATGCCCACAAGAGTTTGCAATGAGTAGACATTTACTCTTGCAGAGAAGTGAGATCATTCATTCTGTGATACAATGGAGCTCATGGGTGCCGATCTATGCTGAAACCTCAATCCAGGCCAACCCTCAGGCAACTTGAGGGTCTCCATGCCTGAGAAAGAGTACCTTTCCTGGATGGCTTGGAACAGAACCTCTTGTGAGTCATTGCTAAGTCAAAGTATAGCTGATATGGGAAGCGTTCTGTATTGCACTGAATTATCAAAGGAAGCCAAGCTGTAAATCATTTTTACCACGAAAGCTGCCATTTTCTAGTGAATTTTCCTTCATTTCCTCTCTAAAATGCTTTGAGACATTTAAATTGTTTGTCAATGGGTAACTGCATAAGTATGAGCGAGGAAAGTGAATAGGGTGATAAGAATCCCTACAGTGCAGAAACAGGTCCTTCGGCCCAAAATCCATTCTGACCCTCAGCACATCCCATCCAGACCCAATCCCCTATAACCCACCTAATTGACACATCCCTGAATGCTATGGGCAATTTAGTATTGCACATGTTCAGACTGTGGGAAGAAACCCACACAGATACAGGGAGAATGTGGAAACTCCACACAGACAGTTGTCTGAGGGTAGAATCGAACTCAGGCCCCTGGTGCTGTGAGGCAGCAATGTTAACCACTGAGCCACCATGCTGTGTAGATGGTGATAGCTGGTTCAAGTGGCAAGTAACTCATGTGACAGGGTGGTATGTGGGCAGGGTGGTGAATGTATGCTGGGGGAAGTCAAAGAATTATCAAGGGACCGATGGGAGTTGAATGATCTTGTGTTTGGAATTGGAGGGTCAGGGGAGTCAAAAGGTCAGAGAGAGAGTTGAAGGTTTGGATGGGATTTGGATTGTCAACGACTGGAGGGATGATAATGGGAGTTCATGAGGATTCATATGGAGTCAGAGGGTCAGGGAGATCAAAATATCTGGGGAGTGAGAAGGTCAAGAGGAAATCAGAGGGTTGGTATGGGAGTGTCAGGGTACTCTTTTGGAAAAAGGGCTTCTACGTTTTATAGTTATCCAAAAGTTAGACACATGGTTTTAATTTGGCTAACATTTCCTGTGCAACTATCCAGATAAAAAACCTAGATCTCTCTTAAATCTCTAAATGTAACTTAGAGTTGGAGACATTCACACAGAGTCCAAGGAAGCTGGGAAGTTATCCATTGGAAATTTAAACTTCTTAGGCAATTAGCGTGTGGTGGTGTAATGACGATATCACTGATCTACCCATCTAAAACCCTTACTAATATTCTGCACATTTGTTTTAATTTACAGCATAGCAGAAGGTGGAATTTGAATTTACTTGAACAACTCTGAATTTAAAGCTGGTCTTATGATGACCTTGTAACCATTGTTTTGAAAATCCAACTAGTTTAAAAAAGGAAATCTGCCATTCTTACCTAAGTCTGGCCCACATGTGAGTCCAGATCCACAGCAACATAATTGATTCTTAATGGCTTTCTGACATGGTTGAAAGGGCCACTGAGTTTAAGGGCAACTAGGTTTGGACAACAAATGCTGGCCTTCCTTATCCCTTCCAAGAATAAAAAAAAATCTGTGAAGACCAGAGAATCTGAGTTGAGAGAAGATGGCTGTCTTTATCTTTACTTGTATCTTCAGGACAATAAACTGGAAATTATTCTGTACATTATTATTTTATGTAGAATTAATGTGTTCACATTACAATTCTCAGCCTGCTGTTTTAGCAAAGGTAAATTAATGCCTTCACTAAAACATTGAGGAGTTTTAAGTATTACTAAAGTAGTCCAATATAATATTGAGCACTGTTGCAAAATACTTTATGGCTTACCTCCATTTTCTATCAAGGATTTCCACCTTTACTATAATTAACTCAACTCAAAGAATACCATCTTGAAATGAATTTCTGACATTTTATTTTATCTGACATTTTATCTCAAAGCAAAGTCAAATTATATCAAAAACAAAGTTGCTGGAAAAGCTCAGCAGGTCTGGCAGCATCTGTGGAGGAGAAAACAGAGTTAACGTTTCGGGTCCGATGACCCTTCCTCAGAACTGATGGTGGCTGGGAAAACGTCAGTTTATATGCAGAAAATAGGGAGGTGGGTGGGGTAGGGAGTAAACGATAGGATAGAGCCCAAGGAGAGAGAAAGACAGTTGGACAGACAGAGGAGTTGCTAACGATCAGGCTGGGAGGGTGAATAGTTGTTAATGGGGACTGTTAGTGACTAACAACAGGGGGTGTGCAGTGGCAGGCTATGTGTTAACAAGGCCTGGTGTGTGGGGTGGGGGGCTGGGACATGGGAGAGTTTAGGCCCTAAAATTATTGAACTCAATATTGAGTCCGGAGGACTGTAGGGTCCCCAAGCGGAAAATGGGGTGTTGTTCCTTCAGCTTGCGCTGGGCTTCACTGGAACACTGTAGCAAGCCGGGGACAGAGATATTGGCCAGGGAGCAAGGTGGAGCATTGAAGTGGCAGGCAACAGGTAGTTCAGGATCTTTTTTGCGAGCAGAACATAGATGTTCTGCGAAGCAGTCGCCAAGTCTACGCTTTGTTTCCCTAATGTAGAGGAGACTACATTATGAGCAGCGAATGCAGTAGACTAGATTCTTAGAAGTGCAGGTGAAGTGTTGCTTCACCTGGAAGGTATGTTTGGGCCCTTGGATACTGGGGAGGGAGGAGGTAAATGCGCAGGTGTTGCACCTTCGCCGGTTACAGGGGAAGGTGCCGTAGGGCTGTGGGGAGGTGTTGGGGGTGAAGGAAGTATGGACCAGGGTGTCCCGGAGGGAACGGTCCCTGCGGAAGGCAGACAAGGGAGGGGAGGGGAATATGTGTCTGGTGGTGGCATCTTGCTGGAGGTGGCAGAAATGGCATCTGATGATCTTCTGGATGTGGATGCTGGTGGGATGGTAGGTGAGGATAAGGGGAACTCTATCGCTGTTGCGGGAGGGAAGAGAAGGGGTGAGGGCAGAAGTACGGGAGATGGGTCGGACCCGATTGAAGGCCCTGTCGACAACAGAGCTGAGGAGTCCTTGGTTGAGGAAGAATGTGGACATTTCGGAGGCTCCCTTGTCGAAGTTGGCCTCATCTGAACATATGCGATGGAGATGGAGGAACTGAGAGAATGGGATGGAATCTTTACAGGAAGTGGGGTGTGAGGATGTCTAGTCCAGGTAGCTGTGGGAGTCAGTGGGTTTGTAATGGATAATAGTGGCCAGTCTATCCCCAGAAATGGAAACAGAAATGTCGAGGAAGGGAAGGGAGGAGTCAGAGATAGACCCTGTTGTTAGTCACTAACGGTCCCCATTAACAACTATTCACCCTCCCAGCCTGATCGTTAGCAACTCCTTTGTCTGTCCAACTGTCTTTCTCTCTCTTTGGGCTCTATCCTATCGTTTACTCCCTATCCCCCTCACCTCCCTATTTTCTGCATAAAAACTGACGTTTTTCCAGCCACCGTCAGTTCTGAGGAAGGGTCACCGGACTCGGAACGTTAACTCTGTTTTCTCCTCCACAGATGCTACCAGACCTGCTGAGCTTTTCCAGCAACTTTGTTTTTGTTCCTGATGTACAGCATCCGCAGTTCTTTTGGTTTTTATTTTTTGTCAAATTAGTATCTGTATTTTACAATACAGTAAAGACCTTTATTCAGTAAGGAAGGCAAGGAGCTTTACCAAATTATATGAGATTACATCAGGGAAAGAAATCTGGGATCAGTGGGCCAGGAACTTGTGGCAAAACCTGTTTCTGCCCCAGATTGGCTCCTATTAGTGAATGTGTACCAGTGCCCCAGCTTCATGTCACTTTTGGAATATATTCAGAAACATGATGGAAATCCTGAACTAGCCTGGAAATATTGTCATTTTCATCCCACTATGGTCAATGGTGAAATAGCCATACAAAGCAAATCTCCTTGTTCTCCAAATTGAATTGCATGGCCCCTCAAAATTCTCTTTAAACAGCAATTGGTCCAATGAAGATCAATTGACTTTGGAATGTGGAGCTTATGAGAAAGGGAGCGACACAGAAGAGAATTTGAGAACTTCATTTGTTTTGCTCTGTATGCTATTTCAAAAGCCTGCTGAGGACCCAGATTGACTGTGCAGCAGCGCTAATACAGATGCAAATTCTTATCCCTAATGTTGAAATAATATTGCCGCCAAGATTAGACATGGGTTTCACTTGAGGTGGGACAGGCAGTCAGAGGAACTTCCACAGTACATTTTTGTTGGCACAAAGTGACTGCCAGAATTTGAGAACTTCAATCTTTTGGTTTCTATTTGCCCTGATTGTCTGGGAAATGACTTCAGCTATATTGATTTCCTGTAAAGAAATCAAAAGAGTGGTCAAAATGTAGTTATCGGTCTGAGTTACACTTCTGTTCAGAATTCTAACATTGAAAACAAATAAAAATGACAAATAATACAAAGCATACTTGTATGATATCCAACAAGAAACTCTCCATGCTCTCATACTCATCACAGTGGTATTGAATATGATAAGAGTTTGTACTGAGGTTCTCTATTTCTGTCCTCCCAAAAGCAGGAGAGCAAAGCTGAAACTCTAGCCACTCTTCCTTTTATATTTGATAACTTAGATTAGATCTTAGAAATGTGCAATGCACAACTTTCATTTCAGAAACGTTTCACAAAGGTTCTCAAACAAAACCCATATTTGCTTCAAGTAGAACAAGTACTCCATTGTGTATATATTTGAAAAGGATTAAGGCTTGTACTTGATGTAGTTTTCATTTAATACAACACTCTTGTCAAGTATTAGATATATTGATTTTACTTTGGTATGCCATTTTGTCATTCATAGGATTGCTTTCACCTTCCAATGTTTCTTTGCCCTGTTTTTCATACTAATCCAAGGTTGAAATAGCATTGCTGTCTCAATATACCAAGATGTGTCCTCTGAAGTTCAAAAAATGGAACAATACTTCCATTCCTGATGAGAAACAGTGAGGAAGGTGGGAAAATACAATGAAAATGATAAAAACAGATTTTCAACATGGAGGGAAAGAATTCTGATATTCCCCTCATATAACTTCTTGCCATTTAGTGGTGACTGCATTATTTCCATGCACCGTGTCACTAAATCCCAAACTCGCAGTATTTATATGCCGCTTTCAGTTCTCCTGCCCTCCCACTGAGAAACAAGACTATGAAAATGACTGTCGTGTAAATTTGGGTGGGTGTCTGCTGGCTGTAGCTCAACAAATGCTTATCCTCGGCATCATGCAACTGCTCCTTCACAATGACATCTCTACATGCTCCATGACCATCACCTTCCTCAGCCCTTCGTCCATGCAAGTTGACACCGGCAAACCACAAGCCTTACTATACCATCCTGCCTGCCCTCAGTCCAACTCTCACACCACTTCAGCTGGCCTCTGCGTACTTGGCATTGCTTTTTCATGAAAACTTACTGATTTCGGCATTGACTGACAGGCTGTGTGCCAGCGTGCCAGCCTTTGATACCATTGTATTCTTAGCGCACAGGAAATTGGTGCTCAGTTACAGGCTGCCAACTTCTGTGGCTTGAAATATTTTTTAGCAGAAAAGGAGAAGTGGGCAGCTCGTGCTGATGGGGAGCACTGAGCAGCGATGTGGATGGACATTTCATTGTTTGACACCATGGTATGGCAACATCGTACTTGCGGCATGTGTCAATAGTTTAAGCACAAACCGCATGTGTTTTAAGCAAATGGCATTTGTGAAAGTCAAAGGGGAGCAGACTTTATTGGGTTGAGGGGAACTACAATCAGTTAGGGTACACTGCCTCAGTTAATCAAGCAGCATCTCTGATGTCACTCCAGGGCATTGCCCATGGTCAACATGTCCTTGGCCATACCAGACTCCTGGGATTTCATGATTTTTTGTTTAGATTAAGATGGAGGCAAGAGTGGCATTCGACTGCTGGAAAATGAGACTGGAGAAGTATGAATGGGGAACAAAGAAATTGCAGAGGAACTGAACAGGTACTTTGCATCAACCTTCAATGGTGGAAGACACCAGCAGCATGCCAGAACGTCAAGACAGTCAGGGAGCAGAGGTGAGTGTACTAACCATGAGTAAGGAGAAAGTGCTGGAGAAGTTGAAAGGTCTGAAAGCAGAAAAATCATCTAGAACAGATGAGCTACTTCTCAGGGTTCTGAAAGTTTTTTACCTAGATGGCTCCATTTTCCCCTTCTACTGTATATTAAATGGAACTTTTACATTAGTTTGCTAAAAAAAATACATCTGTGCCTCCCTTAGCAGGGATGCCTCACTATCTACACTCCCCTGTCTTCTGTCAGAGACCTTTCATTATCTTAACTGGTGACTCTGTATGGAGACTACAGGCCTGGCTGTGAACACCTGCTGTATGTAGCTGCCAACCCCTTCTGGCTATCTTGTGTCAGCTAAAATGCCCCAGCTGGCTATTTTAAGTCAACTTTAGTCACGGGGAAGCTGCAACAGGAGGCTTGATGAATCTTTGCACTGCATCTTGTAGATGGTATACACTGCTGATACTTACTTGGAGATGGTCATTGCTAAGCACTTCTGTGACATGAATATCACTTGCCACTTGTCACCCCAAACCTTGATATTGGCAAAATCTTGCTGTAGGGAGTGGATTGCTTCTGTCCATGTCGTTGAATATTGAAGTGGCTGGAGTCAATGTGGCCTGAAGAAACATACAAACATAGGAAGTTAGAGCAGATGTAGACCTTTCTGCCTTTTGAACCTGTCCCAACCTGACTGGGTCTATTTTTATTTTGAATTTCAAATTCCCATGTACCCCCAATTATCTTTGGTTCCCTTAATACTCCCATCATCCTCTGCGCTGCTAAACATTCTTCTCACAATCTCTATTCTTATGCTGCCCTTCAACCCAAGCTCACACCTCCCTTGACAAACCAAATTAGACCCCCTCCCATGAGCTCTGACCATCCTACTCACACACTCCATCTCCCATACCCCTAACTCACTCCTGTGACACTCTCAGCCTGCTCTCACATTTCAGCTCAACACTTTTCTGCAATTTCAGCCTATCATCCTTCTGTACCTTCAGCTCAGCCGCCCTCCACTCACACACTCACCTCCCTTCTCATGCCCTTTTACCTCCCACACACCCAACTCAACCCATTTTATTTCCCTGCCTCACCTCTCCAAATCCACAGAACTCCTCCCACAGCCCCTGTTCACTAAACCATATCTCCTCTATCGACAATACCCATCTTTAGCATAAACCCTTCTCTTTTCACCCTCTCCAATACCCCACTGACATCTGGCATGCTCATCTCTGCATTCTCATCCATTCAGTTCTGCTGATTGTGGACTGGAGCTGGTGGTATATTTGGAAGGACCATTGGATGGTGTGTGGATGTTGACAAAGGCACAAGAAACACAGCTAATGGGAGAGCCTAGCAGGATTAGAGATATGCACAAAGTGACAAGGGGGTGAAGAAATTCCAGCTTCAGCTGACAATTAAAGACAATAACACAATTTAAAACTCTGTTAAACGAAAATAAGCCGTAGCTTTGCCCCTGCCAGGAAGATTTGGGCCAAAATTTCCAATGCATTGTATTCAATCAGGATAATGACAGAGGGAATATTAAATGGAAATAGAAAACCAGAACTGGTGCTAGTAACGAAATGAGCTGAATCCTGATAAATGTTGGTCGATTTGAATATTTAATATAAATTAGAGCTGACTTCACATAGGGTCTTAATTAGTTTTGCTAAAATGACCACTCCTTACTACTGCTTTAGCCCCATTAATAAAGTAGATACTGAAAGAAAACATAAAAGAAATTATTTTCCCTCAATTGACTTATTTTTGTGAGGATTATTTTAAAAATTAAACGGTGGTCCTGGGAAAAAGCTATCATGGTTCAAGCACACATTGATAAAATGTGTGAATGCTATCAGAAACCATGGCCTACTACATGCACTGCTATGAAAATTCAATCTCAGCACATTGTAGATTGAAAGTGTTACAATTATCATTGGGAAGCCATAAAGCAAAATAATCACATTTCTCCAATGATCTCTTCATAAATGAATTACCAAAAACAAAAGTTGTTGCATTTCCTTTAATATGAATCAGTCATAACACATATTAAATATGAATTAACAGGCAGGTGGCATTTCAAACAAAAACAGGTAATTTTATAGTCAATCCAACAAAGGTGTATCTTATGCAACCAGAGCCACATGCAACATTCCCTGCACATAGGTAATAACATATGCAATCTCATAATCTTTCCAATTTGGCATCTCGATCTTCCGCTTTCCCTCTCAATTGATTGGACCTTCAAGTCAGATCCACCAGCAGCTGTATTTCATCCAAGGTCGACAGAGAAGTGGCCACCAACTGAGGAGAAGTCCTGCCAAACATCCTTTTCTAAATTTATCTGACTCTTTATAGTACAGATTCTGCAAACTTCTCTCTGTGACTCCTTCAATAAATCCTGCTCAGGAGTCTGGTCAGCTCTGGCAAATCAAAAACAGAGGCAATAAAATTATTCAAATCATAATCCAAGTTCCAACCCTGCCTTTGGCTTTCTGTCCTGTCTAGTTGTACTACATGCAGCTTGTTTCAAATGTGCCTTCTCCACTGCAGCCCTCCTTTTTCTTTACATCAGTTCCATCTTTGACTGCCTTCTTTTGATCTTGTACCTTAGCTTCCATTCTGTTGGTATGGCTTCCAGATCAAGGATCATGGTTACATAAAACTGTACTAATTATTATAAAAGAAAATTTAAATTGACTCCTTTGCAAATTTTGAAAACTCTTAAATGTTCTTTCCAAACATTATTAAACACAATTATAGATTCCTCAGACATGTTAAAGAATTTACACACTTCACTTACTGTACTGTTTCTGAGTTAAAGTTGATTAGAAGAGGCAAATTGGAGGTGGTTAATTCATTTCTCCTTTCCAAGTGCGTACTGCTGATGTTCTGATTGAAATTCTTTGAAAGTTTCATGTTTTTATTTTAGACACATTGAATCCTTTATCAGTCACATCAAAATAAACATTAGCAAATGTTTATATTACACAAAACTTGACAAATTCTTAGACTATTTATATATACACAATCTATTCTAATGAATGAGTCAAAATATTTTCAAAAATTATTGTTGACGACTTTGTGTTTTGAAGAACGTAAGATTGTGCACTATTAAGAAACTCATCTATGTCACCATCAGTTACTAACTGACCTTTTTTCACCCTGCCATGGGCCATCCAAATGTTTCTGTGTTTCCTGAGAAAAGAAATCGCAAACATAATCAATGATAACATTCCCAATAATGGCTTCTTGTTCGGTCTTTCCATCAGAATCTAATCCTTTAATTAAATATCCACTCATCCTCAAAATAACAATTCAGAAAATGTTTACTCTGGTGAAACAGCTATCAGTAAAATTTGTTAGTGTCTGCACAAATGTTGACTGTTGTTGCTGATCTCACTTGAATATGCAGTCTAGATGTCATCTCTTTTCCAATAGAACAGGCAGTTCACCTTTTAACAATTCATATCAATGTAGATACCAAAAGTCTGTCAAAAATCTGATAGCTTCACAAATTTTGTGTGTTAGTAAGTGCAATAGCAATTCAAAGAGATTGAAGTTTTGGAGTCAAAGATGTAAAATGCCTTGTTTCAGTCACTAATGGTTTCTTAAAAGACTCCAGAGTCAGAGCTAAGTCTAAAAATTGGCTCGGTGATTTAACACTCTTTTGATTGTTGAGTCTGCTGGTATACCAAGGGTTGTTTTCGATTTAACCTTAACTGTACAACGTCATTCATGAGTATAATTGTTGGTTATTTTGTCTTCTATGATCAGTATTTGTAAAGCTGCATTTGTCATTTCTCTTCCTGGTTTCATTTTGTATTGAACACACTCTTTAATTTCTGAGCTGCTTTCTCTAATTTTACTGTGTCATTTAATTTCTGCAAATTTCACTGTTGTTTAAGCATCAAAATAAAATGTATTTATTTACATTAGAAACAGAGGTAGACCTAACTATAAGCGTCAAGGCTCTCAACCAATTACTTTATCCCACCCACGCATAACCAGTATCGCATAAAGAACCTCCGCAAAGTCTTTTTGAGCCTTCAGTCAATTTTTCATCTATTATCAGGGTTCAGTTTGACTCTATAAAGCATTCAAGTTAATCAAATATCTTTTGAATGCCTAGGTTTAAAATCACAAAGGGCTTTCTACAGTGCACTAAAATATGGTTTAACACTCGAGATCATTGATCAGGCAGGATCTGTCCTTCTTGAATGTTGATTTTGGATTGGAAGATGTCGAATCCATTGTGGGTAAAATCCTGGTTATCAGATGTGAGGCACACTCTCTGTTGTTGTAAAGGGTGCAGATCTGGCCCATTCCCAGAGCCTGCACTTTTGCAGTCACCGGAGCCATCTTCCACTTTATCTGGAGGTCTAAGATGACCTTGTCCACATGGGCACCATGTACAAAGCTCTAGATAAGGAGGAGAAGAACATTCTTAATGCTGCCTTTATCCTGATGGCCACCTTTGTATGTGGCTGCATCAAGTTGTGCAATAGACCCTCAGTAAGCAAACATCAAGTGTCACTATGTACTAAGATTCTACCTATTCCCAGTGTTGTGAAGTATGGGGCTGGCCTCGTTGCTGCAGAATGCTCCAAGTAGTTGGACCTTTCCATAACACCTGTCCTTGAGGAGAAATTTGCAAAGAGAAATACTTTCGACTACAAGTCCATCTGGACGTGGTCAGTGCGTAGTGTCCTCGAGACCCTACTGGAAAAGGAGAGACTGGATCCTGTTGGGTTGTCATAATCATTTGGCAGAATGCCTCACCACCAGAACTTTCCAACAAGCATCAAGACATAGTTTGGCTGGTGGTGAGAAGGGCATTAGCTGTGTGATTGTTCATGTACGCCCGGACTCTCTGCACCACCACATGCTGCCCTTGAAATGGCTGCGGGGCTTTAGAGACGGTCACACATCTCCTTCTGGAATGCGCCTTTGCAAAGGAAGTCTGGAAAAAGATGCAATGGTTTTTGTCAAGGTTCATCCCGAAAACCTCTGTGATGCAGGACTCTGTGCTGTACGGTACGTTCCCTGAGACACATGCCGATACAAACATTGATTGTGCCTCGAGGACTATCATCTCAGTGAAAGATGCTCGTTGGTCTGCCTGAAACTTGCTTGTCTTTCAGAGCAAGGAGTTGACCTCCAGTGTTGCAGACTGGCGCTTTCCAAGGTCCAGGATTACATGCTGAGGGACGCACTGAAGTTTGGGGCAGCTGCCACCAAGGTACAGTGGGGAAAGGCCACCTTCTCAGGTCTTTGTGCTGAAGTTAAATGGGAGCCTGTTCAATTATCGGACTCTCCTAATGCCTCAAATACATACAAATATAGTCATGTACAAGTAAGTAATACCTTTGGTTTGTTTACTGGATAAAGTTAAACTCCAATGTTTGTTTCTCTATATGATACTGTACAGAACTGAATTGCTTCAGTGACTATGTACGTATGTTAAGATTTTTTCATGAATATAGTATATTTTTGAAATTTAAAAATAATTAATGGGGGTAAGATATAGAAAAAGGAAAGAAGATACTGGTAGGCATATTCAATAGGCTCCCTAACAATAGCAATATGGTCAGAGACAGAATAAACCAGGAGATAATGAGGGCTTGGAGCAAGTGAAGTACATTAATCATGGATAAGCTTAATCTTAATACAGATAGGCAAATTTACAAAGGAAGTCCTAAGGAAGAATTCATACCATAATCAGGATGGTTTTCTTGAACAATATGTTGTGTATCCAAACAGGGATTAGACTATTTTGGATCTAGTGATGAGTAATGATACAAGTTTAATAAATTATGGCAGAGTTACAGTTCCCTTAAGAAACAGTGATTCTAACATGGTAGAATCTAACATTTAGGTTGAGAAGGAAGAACTTGGGTCAGGAACAACTGTGCTTAACTTAAGGAAAAGGCAATTACAAAGGAATGGGAGATGAACTGACTGAAGTGGACACATAAAGGAGTTTAACAGCAAAGATGGTTGAGGAATAATATTTAAGGATATTTATGTCTATGTTTAAGAAAATAGTTCATGGCTCACTGCAAAAGATACATCTCTGTGTGGAAGAGGGATTCTAGGAAGGAGATAGATTGGCCAAATATGGCCAATCAGGGAAGTTAAGGATAGCATCAAATTGAAAGAAAAAAAAATGATGTGACAAACATTACTGTAGAGCTGGATGAACACAGCAGGCCAAGCAGCATCATAGGAGCAGAAAGGCTGACATTGCGGGCCTAGACCCTTCATCAGAAATGGGGGAGGGGAAGGGGGTTCTGAAATAAATAGGGAGAGAGGGGGAGGCGGATAGAAGATGGATAGAGGAGAAGATAGGTGGAGAGGAAACAGACAGGTCAAAGAGGCGGGGATGGAGGCAGTAAAGGTGAGTGTAGGTGGGGAGGTAGGGAGGAGATAGGTCAGTCCAGGGTGGACGGACAGGTCAAGGGGGCGGAATGAGGTTAGTAGGTAGGATATGGGGGTGCAGCTTGAGGTGGGAGGAGGGGATAGGTGGGAGGAAGAACAGGTTAGGGAGGCGGGGACGAGGTGGGCTGGTTTTGGGATGCGGTAGGGGGAGGGGAGATTTTGAAGCTTGTGAAATCTACATTGATACCATTGGGCTGCAGGGTTCCCAAGCAGAATATGAGTTGCTGTTCCTGCTGTTCAAAATCTGATTATATAATCAAAATCATACAGTCCAGAAATAGACCAGTTGTCTCTGCACGGCAATGGAATAGACTTCTAACTTATTCTATCAAACTTTTGATTTCTCTTTTTAAGTGTAAACCAATTTTTCCTGTGGATAGTGACATTGAAACAGATCCCACTGTTTTTTCCAGGCATTCAGAACAACATCAGTCACTGTATTTATAAAAAAAACCTCTCGAGCTGTGTCCTCTGATAACTAATACGCTTGTCTTTGAAAATAATTTCTCTTCATTCACTCCATCAAACCTTTATGGCGATTGATTCACAGAGCCTGATGTCTTTATATAGAGGAAATTTGTTCATCCATTCTTTTTAAGCATTAGTGGTTCAGAATTGTTATAGATTTATCTAATTCAATTTAAGCCAGATGACTTTGCAATGCCTTCACATGACCTTTTTGCTTTGGTAAAACAACTGGCAACTTTCTCTAAAATCCTGATTGTGCAGCATCCTTCTACGTATCTATCTGAAATCTGTGACTGAGCTTTATCTTATATCTCTGTTTACAGCTAAAAAAAAATCAACTTTTTTTAACTTATTGAGTGTCAGGTGTTTTAAGTTTATTAAAGAAGTTTTATTTACATATTTTTTATTAACTGAGCAATAACTTATCCAAGCTAGTTTGTTTGGATCTTAAATATTTATCCTTCAAGCATTTCATGTCTTTAATTTTTTACGAATACCCCATGCTTTTTAAAAATCCAACAATTAAAGTAACTCCATTCTTGAGCTCATTCATGTGGGGAACAAAGGTAAAAAAAATCCAAATGTGATCACAGTTCTAACAGTAAAACCAGGGAAAAGGTTTGAAGTTGTGAAAAGTGGATTCATCACAGATGCCAGGAAAAGTGTCTGCACACGAAAAACAATCAACGTTTGGAATTGCATTCTGAGTGGAGAGATGGAGGTGAAAACAACAGTGTAATTAAAGAGTCATTTGTCTGTTGTGACTAGGAGACTATCATTGGTCACATAGAGAGGAAACCTCATTTACATTGTATTCTGTCATGTTAGAGAACTGGGAGAACACTGCAGGAAATTACCAGTGTGTCAGGTTATTTTTATCAATAAGTTGAGGTGGCCCAGAAACTTCTTTATCTTATGAAATAAACTTTTGGATTTCATGCATTTTAAATTGAATCTGGCACATTTGCAACTTTTGCAATCCAATAGGTAGCATAATTCTTTGGAAAGTTGATTAGACAGCCTCTTTAAATTGACATAAAGACATGTTCTGTAAGGGTATCCGACTGGCTCTGGAAGTGTGCTCCAGCGTGAAAGTGCATGGAAACCAACCTTTCTAAAAATTCAAATAAAAACAAAGAAAGCAGCTAGCTTACCATTGTTAGAGGAGGGGGTAGGTTGGTGAAAATCCCTCTACGGGGTGACCTTTGGCTACAACTGCACCAAGGCAAGTAGGGTGGACTTGCAGGTGTGCTTGGTGCACTCCAAGTCCTCCTTCCCTCACTCTTCTCTCACTACTCTCCTTCTCATCATCCCTCTCCTGTCCTCCTCTTCCTGACCTCCTCCCCTCCCTCCCTCTCCTCTACCACCTCACTCCCACTCCTCATACCTCTCTTCCACACTCCCATAACCTCTCCTCACTACTGTATTCCTCTACTCCCTTCCAATTATCTCCCAATGTGCTCCCCACTGCTCCCAGCTTCACACTTTCAATGCGTCAAATGCCCTCTGATGACTATAGAAAATGCAAACGGAACTTAAAACCCCAGCTGACCTCCTTTAACTGACCTTAACAAACCCCTTACTAAATCAAATTCACTGCCCATCTCCCTGAAATAGTCAGTGCTGGGGATGGGGTGGGGAAAATGACTTGCCATCTGAAGCTGGCACTTTTGGGTCTTGTCCACCTTCTCTCTGGACCTCTGGCATAAAAATTCTACCCAAAGGATCTGACAGAGGCTCAGCAGGACAACCTGGGGAAAAGCCATGAGCCAAATTTTGGCTGCTAGTGCTGGCTGTTCCCACTTCCTTGGTCAACAAGGACCTTGAAACATTTCTGGGAACAGTCATGCTGAGTCACTAGAGACTGGCTCTCAGTTGATCCAGTCCCAAATGGGTCTTTGAATTGTAACAATTTTCCGATCCATAAGCTTTTCACGACTGAAAAAGAAAATTGTTCGTGAACTTATCAATGTCCCTGTTTGAAACAGAAACTTTCCATGCTTTTGTGAATCAGTGCTCAAGCGAAACAAAATGAACTGAACAAATATCTAAATAATAATGTGATTACTGTAAGTGGGCATCTGGAAGTCTACATCTTTGTTATTGCAATAAAGTCACTAAACAACTTGAGGTAAACAGATTAAAACCGAGAAGAATTTCTGAGAAGTATTCAACATTTATATGTTGACATCATTTTATGTCCTGATGTTTTAGAACAGAAGCTTAGACATTTTTAAAGCATTCACCCTCATTGGTGAATTTGCAGGCATAATTGAAAAGCATATAATATTCACTAGGAGAATGACATCAGGCTCCACAGCACGTTAACAAGAGATGTGAAGACAAATGTCCAACTTTGCTTGGGCAATAGCCAGGGAAAGAGATTAATGAAGATTCTGTCACTGTAAAAGGTCTAATTGATTTTGCATTAGCCAAGCTATTACAAAGAGGAAGCTAATTTATCAAATTAGCGATGCAAAATCCTTCAAAAATCACATAAGAAAAATGTGATATTCATTGAGCTATACAATAAAAATGACAATTTGATTAATGAAGGATATGTAATTTTTGTTCTTCTGCTCTATTTATACAGTGGGTGATACTGAAAAAATGACATTCTTTGATTTTTTTTCAAATAAACAAACAAACTGACAAGTTATTTCATCTGATATTTATAATGGTCCCACACTAATTCACAGAAACCATTCAAGTGTCTCAAAAGTAACTTAATTTATTTTTGTAATTATGAAATGAAGCATTTGTCATGGGCAGACTGAGTAGGTCAATAAAAATGACAGATGTGTAATAAAACACTTAGGGTTTCCTCATGTTTTATGTATCAGTTATAAATTTATTATTTATCTGCAGTGCTCTATTTCTAATTATTTTCAGTCAATGTCGAGAAACATGGTTATAGCTAGAAGCAGAAAATACAGTGTGGAGCTGGAGGAACACAGCAGGCCAGGCAGCATCAGAGGAGCAGGAAAGCTGATGTTTTGGGTCGGGACCCTTCTTCAGAAATGGGGGAGGGGGAAGGGAGCTCAGAAATAAGTAGAGAGAGGAGAAGTGGGGCTGGGGAAGGTAGGTGGGATGGTGATAGGTGAATGCAGGTAGGGAGTGGTAGGGATTGGTCAGTGAGGTGGGAGGAGCGGAGAGGTTGGAGGGAAGATGGACAGGTTGTGTCAGGTCAAGGTGGCAGGTATGAGAGGGAGTGTTGGACATGGGATGAGGCCATGGGTAGGGAGATTTCAAAACTGATTAATTCTATATTTAGGCCATCGGGCTATAGGGTCAAAGCGGAATATAAGGGTTTGCTCCTCCAGTTTTCGGGTGGTGTCATTGTGACACTGGAGGATGTCCAGGATGGACATGTCATCCAGGGAGTGGAAGGGGGACTTAAAATTGTTGATGACTGGAAGGTGTTGTCATTTGTTGCGTACAGAGCACAGATGCTGTACAAAATGGTCTCCGAGGCTTCGCTTGGTCTCACCGATGTAAAGGAGGCCACATCGGGAGCAGTGGATACAGTAGACTAAGTTGACAGATGTGCAGGTGAACCCCTGTTGGATATGGAAAGTTTGTTTTGTGCCTTGGATGAAGGTGGAGGAGGAGGTGTAGGAGCAGATGTAGCACTTCCTGCGGTTGCAGGGAAAGGTGCCTGGAGTAGTGGTGTTAGTGGGGAGTGTGGAGCGGACGAGGGAGTCGCGGAGAGAGCAGTCCCTACGAAAGGCAGATAGGGGTGGGGAGGAAAATATATCTTTGGTTGTGGGGTTGGATTGTAGGTGGCGGAAGTGGTGTAGAATGATATGTTGGATGTGGAGGTTGGTGGGGTGGTATGTGAGGACAAGGGGGATTCTGTCCTTATTTTCATTGAGGGGAGGGTGTGTGAGGACAGAGGTGTAGAAAATGCAAGAGATGTGGTTGATGGCAGTTTCAATCACTTCGACTGGGACAATACCAAGATCCTGGGCCAGGCTAGGCAGAGACAGGCACGAGAATCCCTAGAAGAATGGCACTCCATGAAGCATGCTATTAATAAA
The DNA here is from genome assembly GCF_021869965.1 of Rhincodon typus. NCBI lineage: Eukaryota > Metazoa > Chordata > Chondrichthyes > Orectolobiformes > Rhincodontidae > Rhincodon > Rhincodon typus. The sequence continues at coordinate 54,309,885 of NC_063337.1, read as the reverse complement.
CACATTGAACTCGACTCCATATACATTCCACTACGAAGGAAAACTGGAAGTCAGGCAATCCATCTCAACGGACCCCAGAGTTTAAAAACCAGGCAGGAAAACACACCGACCTTCATTGGATGCTGCACTGAGGATGTTACCCAGCATGGTAACGAAACGTCTGCGAAACAAGAAACCAGCTCGGCGAGTCAACCAACCTCAACACCCACAACCCGAGCTACAAATCTACTCCAAAACCTTAGAGTTTCAATCACTAGAGGGGGTAAGTTACGGTCCTTGAAATAGGAGGATATCTGGGATGAGAGATAGTAGGAACTGCAGATGCTGGAGAATCCGAGACAACAAGGTGTAGGGCTGGATGAACACAGCAGGCCAAGCAGCATCATAGGAGCAGAGAGGCTGACGTTTCAGGCCTAGACCCTTCATCAGAGAAGGGGGAGGGGAAGGGGGTTCCGAAATAAATAGGGAGAGAGTGGGAGGCGGATAGAAGATGGATAGAGGAGAGGATAGGTGGAGAGGAAACAAACAGGTCGAAGAGGCAGGGATGGGGCCAGTAAAGGTGAGTGTAGGTAGGGAGTTAGGAAGGGGATAGGTCAGTCCAGGGAGGACGGACAGGTCAAGGGGGCGGGATGAGGTTGGTCGGTAGGAGATGGAGGTGCGGCTTGAGGTGGGAGGAGGGGATAGGTGGGAGGAAGAACAGGTTAGGGAGGCAGGGACGAGCTGGACTGGTTTTGGGATGCGGTAGGGGGAGGGGAGATTTTGAAACTTGTGAAATCCACATTGATACCATTGGGCTGCAGGGTTCCCAAGCGGAATATGAGTTGCTGTTCCTGCAACCTTCGGGTGGCATCGTTGTGGCACTGCAGGAGCCCCAGGATGGACATGTCGTCTGAGGAATGGGAGGGGGAGTTGAAGTGGTTCGCGACTGGGAGGTGCAGTTGTTTATTGCGAACCGAGCGTAGGTGTTCTGCAAAGCGATCCCCGAGCCTCCGCTTGGTTTCCCCGATGTAGAGGCAGCCACACCGGGTACAGCGGATGCAGTATACCACATTGGCAGATGTGCAGGTGAACATCTGCTTGACGTGGAAAGTCTTCTTGGGGCCTGGGATGGGGGTGAGGGAGGAGTTATGGGGGCAGGTGTAGCACTTCCTGCGGTTGCAGGGAAAAGTGCCGGGTATGGTGGGGCTGGAGGGGAGTGTGGAACGGACAAGGGAGTCACGGAGAGAGTGGTCCCTCTGGAAAGCAGATAAGGGTGGGGAGGGAAAGATGTCTTTGGTGGTATGGTCGGATTGCAGATGGCGGAAGTGTCGGAGGATGATGTGTTGGATCCGGAGGTTGGTGGGGTGGTACGTGAGGACGAGGGGGATTCTTTTTTGGTTCTTATTGCGTGGACGGGGTGTGAGGGATGAGGTGCGGGAGATGTGGGAGACACGGTTGAGGGCGTTCTCGACCACCGAGGAGGGGAAGTTACGGTCCTTGAAAAACGAGGACAACTGAGATGTACGGGAGTGGAATGCCTCATCCTGGGAGCAGATGCGGCGGAGGCGAAGGAATTGGGAATAGGGGATAGCATTTTTGCAGGAAGGT
>NC_063337.1:54302919-54308288 GCF_021869965.1 Rhincodon typus | reverse complement strand
GAGAGGTCCAGGAAGGGGAGAGAGGTGTTAGAGATGGTCCAGGTAAACTTAAGGTTGGGGTGGAAGGTGTTGGTGAAGTGGATGAACTGTTTGAGCTCCTCGTGGGAGCACGAGGCGGCGCCGATACAGTCATCAATGTAACGGAGGAAGAGGTGGGGTTTAGGGCCGGTGTAGGTACGGAAGAGGGATTGTATCTGGGATGTTTGGGAGTGGAACGCCCCATCTTGGGAGCAGATGCGGTGGAGGCGGAGGAATTGGGAGTAGGGAATCACATTCTTGCAGGAAGGTGGGTGAGGGGAAGTGTAGTCCAGGTAGCTGCAGGAGTCGGTAAGTTTGAAATAAACGTCAGTTTTGAGACAGTCATCAGAGATGGAGATGGAGAGGGACAGGAAGGAGAGAGAGGTATCAGAGATGGTCCAGGTGAACTTGGGGTTGGGGTGAAAAGTTTTAGTAAAGTTGATAAGCTGTTCAAGCTCCTCGTGGGAGCATGAGACAGTGCCAATATAATCAGGAATGTAGTGGAGGAAGAGGTAGGGTATAATGCCAGCGTAACATTGGAAAAGGGATTGTTCCACATATCCTATGAAGAGGCAGGCATAGCTTGGGTCCATGAGCGTTCCCATGGCCACCCTCTTAGTAGGAAGTGGGAGGAATTAAAGGAGAAGTTGTTTAGGGTAAGGACGAGTTCTGTTAAGCGGATGACGGTGTTGGTGGAGGGGGACTGGTTGGGCCTGCAGGAGAGGAAGAAGCAGAGGGCTTTTAGGCCATCCGCATGGGGGATACAAGTGTACAGGGATTGGATGTCGATAGTGAAGATGAGGTGTTGGGGGCCAGGGAATTGGAAGCCTTGGAGGAGGTGGGGGGCGTGGGTGGTGTCCCGGGCATAGGTGGGGAGTTCCTGGAAAACAGAAACAAGGTAAATGGAGATGAGTTCAGTGGGGCAGGAGCAGGCAGAGACAATGGGCCGGCCAGGGCAGTTGGGTTTATGGATTTTGGGAAGGAGATAGAAACGGGCGGTGCAGGGTTGGGAAATGATGAAGTTGGAGGCTGAAGGTGGGAGGTCACTTGAGGTGATGAGGTTATGGACGGTCTGAGAGACGATGGTTTGGTGGTTGGGGTGGGGTTGTAACCGAGGGGGCGGTAGAAATAGGTGTCAGAGAGTTGGCGCCTGGCATTGGCTATGTAAAGGTCAGTGTGCCATACCACTACTGCGTCACCCCTTTATCTGTGAGTTTGATGGTGAAGTTAGGGTTGGAGCAGAGGGAGCGGATGTTGGAGTGAGTGAGGGGGTGGAGAGGTTGATGCGATCGATGTCGCGACGGCAGTTGGAAATGAAGAGGTTGGGGGAGGGTGGGAGGTCTTGGGGTGGTGTCCAGGAGGAGGAGGTGTGTTGGAGGCAGTAGAAAAGGTCTGTAGAGGGTAGGTTAGACTCACATTTAAAGAAATAAGTGCGGAGGCGGAGGCTGCGGAAAAAGTGTTCGACGTCCAAACGTGAGCAGTATTTATTGCTGTGTGAGTGGAGGGGGATGAAGGTGAGTCCTTTACTGAGGACTGACCGTTCGTCCTCAGTGAGGGGTAGTGTCTGGGGGGGATGGTGAACACCCGGCAGGGTTTGGGGCTAGGGTTGGGGTGTGGACCTGGAGCTGGGAGTGGGGGTGGAGACTGTCTCAGGAGTGGGAGTGACGTCGGTGAAGTCCCTCATCTGCTCCACACTCCCCATTAACCCCACCACCCCGGCACCTTTCCCTGCAACTGCAGGAAGTGCTACACCCGCCCTTACACCTCCCCCGTCACCTGCATTCAAGGCACAAAACAAACTTTCCACATTAGACAAGGGTCCACCTAAACATCCGTCAACTTGGTCTACTGTATCTGCTACTCCCGATGTGGCCTCCTCTACATTGGTGAGATGAGGTGTAGACTCGGAGACCATTTTGTAGAGCATCTATGCTCTGTACAGGACAAACGACAACAACTTCTAGTCGTGAGAGATAGTAGGAACTGCAGATGCTGGAGAATCTGAGATAACAAGGTGTAGAGTTGGATGAACACAGCAGGCCAAGCAGCATCAGAGGAGCAGGAAAGCTGATGTTTTGGGCCTAGACCCTTCTTCAGAAATGGGGGAGGGGAAGGGGGTTCTGAAATAAATAGGGAGAGAGGGGGAGGCGGATAGAAGATGGATAACGGAGAAGATAGGTGGAGAGGAGACAGACAGGTCAAAGAAGCGGAGGTGGAGCCAGTAAATGTGAGTGTAGGTGGGGAGTTAGGGAGGGGATAGGTCAGTCCAGGGAGGATGGACAGGTCAAGGGGGAGGGATGAGGGATGGGGGTGAGAGGGACCCGTGAACCATTTTAACTCCCCCTCCCACTGGCTGGGTGACATCTCTATCCTGGGCCATCTCCAATGACACCATCCACAAACTGGAGGAGCAACACCTCATATTCCGCCTCAGGAGCCCACAGACCAATGACCTAAACAGGGAATTTACCTGTTTTAACATCTCCCTACACCCCGGCCTCATCCCATGTCCAACTCTCCCTCTCACCCCCGCCTCCTTGACCTGACACAACCTGTCCATCTTCTCTCCCACCTATCCGCCCCTCCCATTCCACTGACCAATCCCTGCCACTGCCTACCTGCACTCATCAATCACCATCCCACCTACCTTCCCCAGCCCCACCCCTCCTCTCTTTATTTATTTCTGAGCTCCCTTCCCCCTCCCCATTTCTGAAGAGGGGTCCTGACCCAAAACGACAGCTTTCCTGCTCCTCTGATGCTGCCTGGTCTGCTGTGCTCCTCCAGCTCCACATTGTGTTATCTCTGATTCTTGCATCGGCAGTTCTTGCTATCTGTATAGCTGGAAACAACTGGCTTTATTTTAAATAATACTGTGAACAGCACAATTAACACATTTTTTTGGCAAAGTCCAAGTTGCGTTGAGTTTTTTGGAGAGATTTTCAACATGAGGTCTAGTCAGTTTTCTCACCATTTCTTACCAAACTCACCACATTCGTAATCTAATACCCACCAGTGAAGTCTCTCACATCGGATTTCCACCTCTCCTTACCACCACCTGGCATTCCCAGAGCCAATTGTCAGTCAGGAGACATCAACTGAAAGACTAGCATTCCTTGCATCCATGCCATCTTTATACAAGCTTGATCAAGGACAGAATCAAAACGTAGTGCAGAAGGGGAAAATGGCACCAGGATTCTGTGATAGAGACCTAGAGTTTCTGGTGGATGGGCTGGTCCAGAGGAGAGATATCATCTTTATGAAAGACTGCCAAGGGAAGCTACACCATCGGATCCTCCCAGTCTGGTCCAGGGTCACCACCAGGGTCAGTACCATCTCCAAAGAATAAAAGAATGACTAGCAGTGCCACAAGAGGGTCAATGAACTTATGGACTCTGCCACAGTAAATGCCACACTCTACTCTCTGCTACCTCACTCTCACTCTATTCCTGCCAATGCACTCACCTCCCACTAATGCTCATGAACTGCCAATCTCACAATTGCATTCAGTACCTTGCCTCCCTCACTCGCTCTCACCTCCACCAACCTCTCACACCATTAACCCTGCATGACCTCCGCCCTGCCTCCTCAGTTCCTCGGAATACCTTATGACCTTTCCCCTGCATGCCACAGCACAACCAGCCATCCCACTCACTATTATCCCACACATTACCCATTTCTGTTGCTACTGGAGAAGACAGGCTACGACAGAGCAAAGTAAACCAATGTAGATTTGGGGGCAGTTACCCGAAATTTGGATTCTCAAACTCTACAGAGGCATAAACTGGCAGGAAAATCCTGGGATTGCTATTATGGAGGTTCAGAAAACATCCATGTCCTGCCAAATAAGTAAATACCACTCTGTGACACTATTATTGCCCTATTAACCCCACTGTCACTCTAAATCATTACATCCCACCTTTAACCACTGAACATGACCTGCCTCTCTTGTGTCATGCAGGTACAGCCACCCTCCCTATAAGGTCTGCCGAGAAATGCCCAGCTCAAATATGGACAACTCAGTGGGTGTTACAGAGAGAGGGACACAACTGTGGGGAGCACTTCCCTGCAACAACTTTGCAGCTGATCGAAGAAGAAACGATTAGGCTGCTGTCACTTGAAGGACTATTGGAGACCAGTTACCTCCTCAGCCCCAAGCAGGAAAGGACCCTGTAGTGTCAATAATCAGGGACTTCATGCAAATGCACGGGCAGGAGTAGCAGCATTGGTAAGGCAGTGGGGAAGCAATGGTCTCCTTTGCCCAAAAGTGTCAATAATGCAGTGAACCATGGGACCGTCTGTCTGCCTCCATGGGCTGGTTGCCATGGAGAGCGAAGTCCAGGCATTATCAGAGCCTGCAGGAGAGTTGGACATACCAGCACACAATCACCCCAGCCATTGCTCCCTGGGACTGAGAGCATGGCGACCGAAGGAATGGGGAACCTCGACATCACTCCAGGTGCCGCCTCCTCACAAGCGGACAGGGCAGTGCCAGCACGCACCCGTACAGAGGAGGAAGCAGTTTCCATTCAGGACATTACAGAGATGGTTGTGCCCTCCACCTCCATCCTGCCTGCCACCCCTTCTGACTTTTAGAATTTCAAGCTAAGGAGAATTATCTTGCCTCTGGCAAGATGACCCTCAGAATGTGTGGCCTGACAAGACACATGTGTCCTGAGGATCAGCCCAGCAAAACCTCCAGGATCAGTAGACTTCAGAGCCAAGTAGGCCACCTCCACCCCTGCTGGCACAGGTGATACCCTACTCTTCCCTCTTTCCCCTTATTTTGTGGACTGACCCATCAGACTGATTGTGACCAACTCCCTCAACCTACAAAATCAGGCAGTCCAGATCGAGGCATGTCCAGTTCAAGACATGTCCAGATCCTCAGTCAGTCCCTATATATACATAAAATCCCAATAATGTGGAAAGAGGCCATTCGGGCCAGACCAATCGAGTCTTGCACCAAACCCCCTGAAAAGCTTCCCACCCGGTCCCAGCCCCACCATCCTATCCCTGTAACCCCACATTTCCCATGGCTAACCCACCTAGCCTGCACATACCTTGACGCTATAGGACAATTTCCCACGGCCAATCCACTTAACCTGCACATCTTTGGACTGTGGCAGGAAACTGGAGCACCCAGAAGAAACACACGTAGACTCAGGGAGAATATGTAAACTCCACATAGATAGTCACCCCTGTGTGGAATCGAACCTCTGGTGCTGTGAGGCTGTAGTGCTCACACTGAGCCACCTGTTTTGCCCCAAACACATTAGCCCTACTTCCTGGACAACAAGGTGCAGGGCTGGATGAACACAACAGGCCAAGCAGCATCATAGGAGCAGAAAGGC
>NC_063337.1:54252058-54302519 GCF_021869965.1 Rhincodon typus | reverse complement strand
TGACTGTGACCCCATTCCCTGAACTGCAGCGGTGCAGAAACAATGACAGATAAAACCTAGCTGGATGCCCGACTGTGACCAATTCCCTGGACTGGTATCGGAGACTACCCTTAATGTGTATTGCCTGGACCTCCTGACTGACGGGTGCCCCAATGAACTTCGGTTGGTGCTACTTCCCTACAACTTTGAAACATGGCTGCCTATTTCCTGCACATGCCGTGTGTTTGCTGTTGGAGCTGCTGAAATTGATACAGCGCACTGCCATACTGCAAGACCTTCACTCACTTGACTTTGGACTGCTGACCAGCAAGACAAACTGTCAGGTTGTGTGACTGCGTTGATTGGCAAAGCAGGGCATACAGGTTGGCACTAACTGAATGTGCACTAAGAGAGTTAGCAAACAGACCTGAGATGCAGTCTGGTCTAGTCAGGAGCAGGGTGCATGAGCCTGTGTGCAAACTGCCCGTCTTACAGCCTTTCAATACCAGTTGCCAACGTACCCTGCAATACAGGTCTGTGCTTCCAGAGCACAGTGCCAGGTCATTGGAGAGATGCCAGAATGGTCATGAAGAGTTGCCAGATGCAGCATGTTAATGTCTGTAGAAGAGGGTATGGCTGGTGCCAGTGGATCATTCCCTGGGCTGCGCCATGATTCTAGGCAACATGGTGGTTATTTGCAGCAAGCAGCGAGCTGAATCTGCCAGATACATGCTCTTGTTTCCAAGTTGGGTTTTTTTTGACATTTAGCTTGTTTGACAAATTTGATAAAACGAGAGCTTAAATATTAATAAGGTGTGATGGACTGTCAACATGTCATTAACCAGCAATAATTATCATCCAGCAGCGACTCATTGCTGTCTGGCGAGAATCTCTCCACACTACTTGTGAAAAGCATAAAAGATGGCTTTAGTTGCTCCCAAATTTGAGATAGGCCTTGCTGCACTTCTCATCCAATTCTGCTTTTATTAAATTGATTTGCTAATGAGACATGGGCTTCTCTGACTGTGCCAGCACTCATTGTCCATCCCGAGGTGCCCTTGAGAGCGTGGTGGTGAGCTGTCATCTTGAACCGCTGTAGTTCATGATTGACCCACAATGCCATTCGGGAGGGTGAGTTCCAGATTTTTGACACAGCAACGGTGAAGGAACGGCGCTATATTTCCAAGTAAGGATGGTGAATAGCTAGGAGGGGAACTTGCATTTTCTGGTGTTCCTATGTATCTGCTGCCTTTGTCCTTCTAAAGGTATAAAAAGCCTTAGTAATTTTTTGCAGTGCATCTGATGTAACACTGATCTTCCATTAAAGATACAGACTTTGACGATAATTTCTCTACATTTCTGGATCAAAAATGGAATGAGTTTTAACATTGCTGTACAAAATAGCCTTATCTCAAACGGAAAGGGTTTTCACTGTGTTGTCTGCTATTTGTTCACTTGTCAGTTCACAACGTTCTATAAACACTTAACAACGTATTGATTGATAATACAACAGTGGTAATGGAATAATAAAGAAGGAGCTATCTGATATTTCATAAATGAAAATTGAATTACAAGTGGAACATGCAGTCAGACTGGCATTCAAATATATTTTAAAGCAACAATTCCATTTGATCTCCAATCCAAAAAAGATTTTTGGGATCAGTTTTGGGATATTTTCTTGAGAAAGATGAAATGCAAAACTGTTTTGATAGATGCTTTGAATATCATTTCAGAATCTGAAAGAAAAATTGAAATCCACAGAAGTGGTGGAAACCTCACTGAAACAACATACTGCATATGACTGTCTGAAGCATAAAAGGCTCTACGGTAGCCTCCGCTTGGACTCACCGATGTAGAGGAGGCCACATTGGGAGCATTATCAGCTTCACCTGCTTCAGCATCTTTGTAAGATTCCCCATCTTCCTTGTCTGAGGAGACACATGACTAGCTCATTACCTTCTCTCCCAAGTTGTCACTCCATCATTGAATTAGTTAAGAAGGGCCCAACAAGCAATCACTATCCTGGAGACATGGTCTTGAGTACTGGAGTGCTCCTCTTGAGCCACCCATGGGATGATGCATGAAGCGAGCATTCAAGAACCTAAGAACTTTGCAGAACGTTAGCTTTGTGACAGCCCCCTCAATAGCGAGCACACACCAGCAAGAATTATTGCATGTTGTCTCAAATGAGCTGGGCATCGAGGGAGTGAAATTACTTATTCGGGTATCTGGCTGGATGATGCCATGGAGCTCTGAGTGCAGATGTGTGTGGTTGACGGCCCTTGGACCTTACGGAACCGAATAATGGCTGCCAATCAGACAGCTTGGACAACTTGACTCTCTGGATTCATGGTGACCTGAGCAAGCCAATATACTTTGTCAAGAAGGCCATGGGTGAACTCACAAATGCACTTGTTGCTAGCCAACTGTGAGATGCCACACATATCCCCACTTGATGTTTGGAAGGAACTGGTGGTGAGGAAATTCAACTACATTGTGAACTTCAGTGCCACAGATGTTATATTTCTTCCCAAGCTCTATGGTTGCAGATCTACCCACAGGAGGTCCCTAGCTATGTCAACATGTCTGCAGCATTGGTGTTTACTTATCTGCAGCAAGCTGCAATGCCATTGGTGGACCATCCCACAGTTTGACAGCAATGAAGAGCTTGGTTCCCTTTTTTTCGATTCTGTGAAGTAAATTCTGTCTACACTATCTCATCTTGATTCTTGGTGGCCTGCATGATTCCTTGTGGCACTTCATTGCAACCTTGGAATCAACAACATGTATGGCAGCTTCAGCCTCATCTCCTTATGATTCAGATACCTGGGCTACTGAAGGGTCCTGCATGGGTTCACTGAGACCACCAGGCCCCTTAACCCCCACCATCCCTACCACATACCACCACTACCAATGTTGTGTTTGAGTTGGCCTTCAGCTCAGAGTTCATTGCTATATGGGACCTGATGGAGATGTCAGTAAAATGATTGGTTTGAGCCTGTCAACCTTTATTCTCCATTGTGCTTACTTTCAGCAAGCAAGCGTTAACTGATTGTTTGTGTGTTTTGTTTTGGTTTCTGTTTCACTTCACACACTTGGGTCTTTGAGCTGTGCAGAAACACATACAAACAGACAACAGGCCTCACCCATTTCTACTGCGCATCCTCAGCAAGGGACTCAATATTGACCCAACCAATGACAGGACTTATGAACAGAAATTTTTCTTTTGATTCCTTCACTCTTAATCGTCCTGCTCTAATCTACATTCTTTCCTCTATCATTTTAGATGCTCTTCTCCTCTCCCCTGTAACAGATTAAACAAAGGTTTTTTTTTAATTTTATGTATTATACTACAGAAGAAGTGTGTACTGACTAAAATTTTAATGAAGACAATATGATCAGGCAAATTCCTCACATTTATATAATCAGGTTTGTGAACATTTTTCTCAATTTTGTCTAATGAGATTGCATGTAGGAACATTATTCCAGTGGGCTAGGGGTGTTAATGAGTGCATACAGAACGCTAACAAATGTAAAAGATGTTACCGATTATCACTGATAGGAATACCAACCTGCCTGAAATATTCTGGGGATTTAATACCAAAACTTTAACTGATATTGGGAACCTGGGCTTTTGCCTCCCACCCACTTAAGTTCCTTATCTCACTTTTCTAAATGGCTCACATAGCCCTGGAAGATTCCATCAGTAGTGTTGGTTCAACAATATCCTTGGACCCTGGTTATTCGTGTTGATTGCATGTATTTATTAGGTCAGTTTTTGTACTCCGGCATATGCCAATGAGATTGTCAGAAAATGTCATAATTATTACTTTGTTGCTTGAGTTTCAATAAATTAAAAATGCACCATCTGTCAATCGGGATAAAACTCTACTTCAGTATAACCCAAAACAGGTATATCTGGAGACTTGACCATGGTAGTGTAGATCAAGGCAGCCAATCAAATGATCTGCCACTTCTGCAGTTCTGAAGAAGCGTCACTGGACTTGAAACATTGAAACTGTGCTTTCTCTCCACAGATGCTGCCAGACCTACTGAGTTTCTCCAGCAATTGCTGTTTTTGTAACTGACCCACCACTGTTTGTTTGCCTGTTTGCCCAAGGTTCAATTCTGCTTTCAGTTCTGATGAAAGATCATCAACCTGAAGCATTAACTTTGTTTCTTTCTCCACCAATGCAAACCAATCTGTTACTTTTTCCAGTGTTTTCCAATTTGTATAATTTAATTAGTGGTGAAAAATTGAGGGAAGCGAATTTATGCAACACATTATCCTGAAATTCAAATTATTGGCCTTCTCATGTTAAAACGCTTTTGTTGTTATGCTGTTACGTTCTTACCTTAGCTATGATATTAGGTTTTTAAGGGCATTTTACTATCAGTAGATATTGTTATTGTTGGACTGTACATCTATTGAAAAGGATCAATTTATCACTTATCACTTAAAAACATGGTTGACAACAACAGACTCTGTACAACTTATGCTCCAGATGTTGATTGCAATGAGGGCTTGAATATTTTGATATTGCAGTATAAGGTTTTGATCTTCAAAATGGTACTATATTCATCAACAATTACATCGACCAGAGTAAACCCTTACTAACATTGAGTAGATTAATCATTCTATTCCTGGTAGATCATGAGACTGACATTGTTTGTCATCAGAGATGTATGAACAGAATGGTTGGTTATAATCCCTCAACATATGCGTTCATTTGGAAGATAGCTCATTAATGACCATTATATATAATCAATGCCCAGTAGCTGTCTAAATTGTTCATTAATTGAATGACACTGACACAGAGTCATTAATGGAAATTATTTATTTACTTTGAGCAATTTAGCTTTTGCATCATGGGATTTTCATTCTCATTGTTGTCATTTCCCACTGCTTTAAATGATCCTCATCTATGTCTGCTAAGATATATTCATCTTCAACAACTACATACAACTTATTTATATAGCACCCCTTGCAACTAATGTGTTTATTCTGTGAACTGAACTGCGAACTGCTCTAGGACAGACTTGACATGAAGCAACTGGAACATCAACAGCTGAGAGTGGCAAGAAGTAAAGAAGATATTGTTACTTTGTGCATTTTTTAAAGAAAGGCTTCCAAATCTCCTTGAAAACCTGAGAGTTTTGTGGGTAGAAGCATTGCTCTTCTACAGCCTGGTAAATCGAATAAATATGGATAATTCAGTTGGCAATATTTTACTTTTTGTTAAATATTGTAAAAGAAATTAAAAGAAATGATTAACATTGGAACTCAAGCAGTAAAAGGACCACTTCGTCACAGTGACAATAATGGTTAATAACTGAGTACCTGGAGGGAGAGCAGAATGTGTCCTCTCTGTCTCCTTCTCTCTCTATCCTTCAGGCCATAAGACTAATGGAATTGATCTATTTCTTCCTCCTGTAAGATACAGTAATTCCCTACAACTTGGTATTGGAAAAAAACGGCAATAAAATTAATTGAATCTCAATATCATCAAAGCCAAATGTCATATCAGAGCACCTGTACACATAATTATATGACAGCACCCCGTAGGATTTCTAAATTTACCAGATATGTCATGTAGATGAAATGTAGGAGGAGACCCACATGGAGCATAGACACATATACAGATGTTTGATGGAATGGCAAGTTTCTGCTCTGTAAATTCTATGTAATTTTACTGCATTGAACCCAAGGCATTCTGATTCAGGGTGACAATACTGATATAAAGCTGATAATAATTGTGTCTAATAGTTATGGCCTTCTAGATATTACTTCAGTAGACGTTGGACAAACAGCTATTAAAATAGGCATAGGATCTATTTAAGGGAAAGTCTAGCGACACTGAACCTGAGAAATTGTTTGCTCAGACACGAAATTTTTCTCATTGTGAAGTTCTTTGCACCGTTTATGCCTGAATCTGTCAATCTAGTCAAAACCTTATTTACAACCCAGATGTGTTAAAATGTTGCCCATTTACTTTTGTTGCAATTTTTGGGTCAAACATAGAAACATTGAAGATAGGAGCCGGGGTAGGCCATTCAACCCATTCATCCTGCTCCATCATTCAATATAATCATGGCTGATCATCAAGTTCAATACCCTAATCCCACTCTCCCCCAATATCCCTTGATCAATGAGCAACAAGACCTTAATCTACCTCCTCCTTGAAAACACATAATGTTTCAGCCTCAACCCCTTTCTGGGGTAATGAGTCCCATGAGCTCACCACTCTCTGGGAGAAGAAATTTCTCCTCATGTCAGTCCTGAAAGGTTTACCTCTTATCCCTAAACTAGGACACCTAGTTTTGGACTCCCCTGCTATTGGGAATATCCTTCCTGCTACTAACCTGGCTAATCCTGTTAGAATTTTATTAGTTTCTAAGATATCCCCCTATTCTTCTAAATTCCAGTGAATACAATCCTCACCAATTCAACCTCTCCTCATAGGTCAGTCCTGCCATCCCAGGAATCAATTTGGTATACATTCACTGCACTCCCTCTATAACAAGAATATCCCTCCTCAGATAAGGAGACCAAAACTACACAATATTGCAGGTGTGGCCTTGTCAATGCCCTGTATAATTTCAGCAAGACATCTTTGCCCCTGTACTTGAATCCTTTCAGTTCACCTTCTGTACTGCCTGCTACACCTGGATACTTGCATTCAGTGACTGGTGCATGAGGACATCAGAGTCTCATTGGACATTCCCCTCTCTCAATTTACAGCCATTCAAATAATAACCTGCCTTCCTAAATTTGCTGCCAAAGTGGATAATTTCACATTTATCTACATTCTACTGCATTTGCCATGCATTTGCCCACTCACTCAGCCTGTCCAAATCACACTGCAACATCTCTGCATTCTCCTCACAGCCCACTCTTACAGACAGCTTTGTGTCAATTTAAAATTTTGAGATTTTACATTTAGTTCTTCCATCTAAAAAATCATTATCATATATTGTCAATAGCTGGAGTCCTGGTACTGATCCCTATGGTATCCTACTACTCATAGAATCATAACAGTGTGGAAACAGGCCCTTTGGCCCAACAAGTCCACACTAAACCTCAGAGTATCCCACCCAGACCCATCCCCTTGTAACCTACCTAATCTACACCTCCCTGAACACTACAGGCAATTTAGCATGGCCAATCCACCTAACCTGCACATCTTTGGACTGCGGGAGGAAACCGGAGCACCCGGAGAAAACCCACGCAGACAGTCGCCTGAGGCTGGAATTGAACCCAGGTCCCTGGTGCTGTGAGGCAGCAGTGCTAACCATTGAGCCACTGTACTCACTCCTAATGTTCAGAAAAAATCCCATTCATTCTCTTTATTTCCTGGATTTTCTATCCATTTCAATACATTATCCCCAATGGCATACACATTAATTTTCATATTAATCTTTTACATGGGACATTCAGGCTAAGCCTTCCCAGCTAACTGTCAGGTCCTGGATCTTCTGATGGCCAAACATTAGTTTTGGCAGCTGAGGTGAGCATTGTGTATTAAGACCTTTTGCAGAACCTCCAATACAACAGAGTCTAAGGGAATTGCCTTGGAAACTCAAAATTCTGATGCACAATCCCCTGTTCCTGCAAACACCCAAAAATCTTCACTTAAATTGGAGAATTTGGAGTGTTTTGCTGCAGTTAAGTAAATAGTTACTCAGGAAATGCCAGACTACTTAAAAATAATGTTTAACAGCTGAGTAACTATTAAACTGACCATTCAATTTATCACAGAGACCGTAATATCTCCACCAGATCCCTTACACCCACCACTCCTCAGACTCTGAGCTGATATCTCTTCGCTCACCCTGGACCTGAACAAACCCTCCACTCTACCCTGAATTTCAACATCTCATCCACCTCTCCATCCAAGACCCAACACAAACCCCTCACTATTCGCAGGCCTGACAATCCCCTATCAACTCCCCAAAATACTTCACTCCACCCTCCCAATGGCTGGGCCAAACACCCCAGCCCCCCTGAAAACTGACACTACCATCCCTATCCCTGCTGCACCCTTTGCAATCCACCCCAACTGATCCGAAACACTCAATCACTTACCTGTCCCACCTGGCACAATTATCTGGCAACCTACCCCTCTGCCAACCTGACAGGTATGCCACTTGGCTCACTGACCCATTATCCAACTAACACCTTATTCTTGTATCCCCCTAAAACTTCATTTATCTCATGTTCCTCCCCTTTCACAGGAGCTCTCAAAGTAACAGTGTGTTTCACTGGATTTTTAAATTGCAGAATGGGGAACATTTCAGCTGTGGAAAAGGGGGTGTGGTTTGCCTTTCTCTGATTATCCTGCGCTCTGAGAGACCTGTCAGATTTAATTTCTGAAAGAGCACTGATTGGGATCGCCTGTCAGAAATGTGGAGCTGTTTCTTAACATAAATTTGAATGTGATTGCCGCTCCTTGGAAAATCCAGCCAATTGTTTTTGAGTCCAGGAATCTTCACAATGAACAGAAATGCTTTTTTCTGTGGTTTCTAGGCCCTCACATTATGGTGACAGCTAGTGAGAAGGCACATATGTAAGGTTAGAAAGGAGGTAGAGTGGCAGATGGATGGATGGGTTAGGGTGCTAAGTGGACAGAAGTTATAGATGGCAAGGGGGTGATCGGGTAAGGCAGCAGATGCATGATGGGAAATCAACTGAGTGAGGGAACAGGAGTAGCAGGTAGATTAGGACACGGATGCCAAGTGGTTAAAGGAGTGGAGTTTCAGTTTCATGAGTGGTACAAATGGCAGGGGAGTGTGGGTGGGTGAAGTGTCATGCGTGTAATGGATACAGATGCCAGGTAGATGAGGGGAAAGGCTGCCAGCTGGCTAAGGGATGTAGGTGGGAGGTGGGTGGTGTATAGGGGGCAGGTAAGAGCTAAAGGTAGATTGGTGGTTAGGTCCGGGTTGAGGGTTGGGTGCAATTTAGGGGGTGGGGTTGGATTAGGTCAGGTTGCATCTGCAGGATGTTTAAGGGTTACAGGGTTTCATCTCTGTTGGAAGGAGTTGGGGGTGAATCAGGAATTATTTCAGAGAGGAATTCAGGCCCAGGATGAGATTTGAAGGGGGCCAGTGGTGAGTCTGAGGGGTCAATTTTTTAGTTAGACAGGAGTTAGAGCAGGTTGTAATCCCTTTATGTTTACCTGCTGACTACTCTAGACCCTAAGCAACTAAATGAATTTGGACCATGCAAAGCCTCCAACTCTGGCTCAAGCTTCAAAGTTATTGGAGAGTTTCAGGCACTGGGCACATACTCAAACTTCCCGGACAATTCCCATTGAGTCAGCTTGTTGCAACATTTAAAATTAATGTCCATGGACTCATCCCTACGGTGTGGAACTGGGCCATTCAGCCCAGCAAGTCCACACTGACTGGGTACTTGCTATTCATAGGATTTGAAGACCATTACATTGAAAATACTGTCATATTTACAGTCAGCAGTGAATCAACTTTCACATCCACTTGTAATGTTTCCACTGGAACTTGCACAAATAAGAAATCTGAAAACGGTGCACTGCCCTCTTCAGGGACTCTGTGACCTGTGAGAATCAGGCAAGCAACGGTATAGTTCATTAAACAATCAGGTTAAAAAATGCTTCATGAATTGCTTGAAGTCTGAATCAGGAGGTTTGATTTAAAATAATTAATTCCAAACCAGAGCAAGTATGAAAGCAAATAACGTGAAGTACAGTTGATGGAATTAAAGAGAGAGGGAGCAGTGAAGGAGAAAATATCAATTTTTAAAAAAAACTTATTATTTCTTATTTTTAATCCACAACAATAATTAAGATAAAGAATGAACTTTGATATCTAGAAAAGTAAATTATATATTTCTAAGATCACTTATTTAGTTCCAAATAATTTGTATTACACTATTTAAAAAGATATGCTGCAATAATCAAGATCTAAGTTTTTCAGACAAATTTAGTATGTATGTATTTATAAGACAGGAACAACAGTTCTGTGCCATACTGTATATTTAAATGTAATCTCTCACCCAGACATCGTTACAGTGAGGCTTCAGAACATCAGTGAAGCTCAGGCAACAACTTCCCTATTTCCACATTTAAAGTCAGCTGAAGAGTTGAGTATTGATGTATGCTTTGCCTCCAGCAGAGTATGTTTACCTGATGCAATAATACTTCTGTTATTTTTTACAATACAAGAAGCAAGACATGGATAATGTGGTACTGAAAGATCTAACAAATGTTTATTACAGCTCACTAATATATGAAAGTATTAGATTCACAGGCATATCTGTGTCTGGTGTAATATTGAAATTACCCAGTTACATAAATTAGTGTGCTTCCACCAACGTGTCATGGTTTAAATGACCCAAGTTAGGATGGAATTTGTGACCTTTATATCCTCAGATTAACTCATTATAATACAATGATGGCATCATGGGAATATCGCTTAGAGTTATCTTGACAATTTTGAATATGATGCATAAAACATCAAGACCCTTAGTGTCATTGCAAATCTTTACGTCATTTCAAAAGTTTGGAATGGTTGAAGAATGTATCAGAGTAGCCTGCATTAGCCATGTAATTACATTCTCTTTCCTGATGAATGATATTCAGGCAGTGAGTTTTTTTAAGACGAAGACAGCTCCCAATAGAACTGGGAATGGTGCTCTAGACTCTGGTGATGTTATAACATTCTAATGTGTTAGGAGAAAAATTGCTATTTGCTGGATTGAAGCATTCATGTTTATGACAGCAAAGCATTTATCAACTGCATCCTCAACTACTACCAAACTTGTTTTAATAATTTCTCAATTTTATCATGCGGGTCATAATTTTTAATGTCTCCGAAGAGGAGATTGCTTTATGCTTTCTGTAAATAGTATTAAATTTGTGCCTAACCTTCACAAGTTCATGATGAAACAGCTTCATTTAGAGATTGGCAATGTTTTTGTCCCTAATACAGCCAATAATTCCTTCAACTTAATGAGTTTTGCTCTGTTTTCTATCTCCAAGTTGACACAGAGTTAATAATTCTACCTGGCCGTAAGCATTCGTACCAAGCAATTGAATCTATTATGCCTGTATTATGCTCTATGAAGCCATTGATCTCTGATTCTAACATTTCCATAAATGTGTTATCAGAAAAAAGGGAGATATCATTGACTATCTCTTCCACCCAAGTTTTTTTTAACTAGAAATATAATGGCAAATAAAAAGGGAAAATGCTCTGATATTATGACACATTTAAATGCAATATCTATATCTACTGAAGTTTCTAGGGTCTCTTGATGCACTAAAAAGGTTCATTTGTGATTTTGTAAATATGTTGTCTCTTTATACAGTGTTATAACATTATAAATTTGTTGGAAGTGGGTCACGGATTCATAAGGACTTTATCAACATTTACAATTAAATAATTTGCATTGGGAATATTTATGTAAATTACCTGTGATGGTACGAACAAGCTTCTCTCAACATAATGATGCTTATTGCCCAATTACTGAAAACTTTAATGATCAAAATTGAAAATAAGTCTATTTTAACTTCTCAGTTGCTGAAAACAGCATCAAATTTCAATTTATACTTATTTTTTAGACTTTGTTCTTGAAATCTTATTTGTCCCATTCATCTCAATTGCATCCTTGGCATCATAGCTAATATTCTAGCCCAACTCAATAATGCCTTCCCAATTCTAACCTTTCTGATTTATCACACTGTCCTGCTTTGATTAATCCCATGAGGTAAATACCATACTTAGTTTTGCATAACCCTTATAGTCAGCACAGCTTCTCACTTTTGATTTGGCCCTGCTAAGAAACTTTTTGTTTTATTTATTTGTGGGATATTGGCATCGCTGGCTGGCCAGCATTTCTTGTCCGTCCCTAGCTGCCCTTGAGAAGGTGGGGTTAAGCTGTCTTCTTGAACCACTGCAGTCCACCTGCTGTGGGTTGACCCACAATGCCATTGGTAGGGAATTCCAGGATTTTGACCCAGCGATAGTGAAGGAATGGTGATATGTTTCCAATTCAAGATGGCGAGTGGCTTCGAGGGAGATCTTGAAAGTAATGGTGTTCCCATATACCTGTGCCCTTGTCCTTCCAGATGGAAGTGGTCATGTGTTTGGAAGGTGCTGTCTGAGGATTTTTGGTGAAGTTCTGCAGTGCTTTTTGTAGATAGCACATACTGCTGCTATAGTGGGGGAGGAGTGGAAATGCTGCAAGATGTCAAGAGACAAAGAGAGACTTGATGGGAGAGGTAGATGGGAGGCATTGGATGAAAGTTGGAAGAGTTAGAGCATAAAGTGGTGCACAGACAAAGGCAGGGGAGTACAGCCAGGGAGTCCTGCATTGACATGGGAGTTAGGGACAGGGAGAAATAGGTTGTAAAATTCAGCAGAGACAAATGAGAGCAAGAGACTGCAGAGTGGCATTTGGGATTGAGAGAACACACATACAAACTTAAGGATATAAAGAGACTAGGGGCATGTGAAAAGATATACTTATGCAGTGTAGAATGAGTAATTTGGGGAAGAGAGAGGGAAATAAGTTGTTGACAGAAAAAGAGGAACACAAAATTTGGGACAGTGCCACAGGAGATATGACCTCATTATCAAAATACTTCTCACATTCTGAATACTCTAAATGTTGTAAAACATTAACCCTGTGGAAAAAAAAGGCAGGGTTTTTGCAGATTCTGGTGGTCTCTTAATAGAAACTCCATAACAAGGCAAAATGATGCCAAGAGGGCATAACTACTGTCATAAATTCATCTAAAATTTGGAAAATGGAAAGCCTAGGCACGTGCGACATGGACCCTTGAAAAAATGAATGAGCAATTTTACCTTTTTTTTCTTTAATTTCAGATGTCTTGCTCTGGGATCAACATAACTGGATTGAAGAGGAGTTCAGTGACCATCTTCTCGGTGTCTGTGTGCCAGTGAGGTCATGCTCCACAGGGTAGTCCCAAGAAAATGAGCTTGTGCTAAGATTTACACAGCCTGCTTCTTACTTAGATGATCTCACACTGACTTCACAAACTCCTGAGAAAATTTCAGTCTCACCCAGGTCAATATTATGACTGAGAGAGAAAAACAGACCCACAGTTATGGACTATCTCTCAAAACCCCTCAAAACATCCCAAAATGATTTACAACCAACTTTGCAGGGATTGTTTTCCAAAGTGTAGTTACTATTGTAATCATAGAAATTTAGAATCATAAAGCACAGAAGTGGCCCTTCAGCCCATCGAGTCTGCACCAGCAAAAACTACCCTAAATCTACACTTTCCATCACTTGGCCCGTATTGTTAAATATTATGACATTTCAAGTCCTCATCTAAGTTAAAGGTTTCCCAAATCAACCACCCTCCCGGGCAGTGCATGCCAGGTTCCCACCACCCTCTGATGAAAACTTCTTACCTCAAATCCCCTCTAAAGCCCCTTTCTTTCACCTTAAAATTATATTCTCTTCTTATTGACCTTTTAATTAAAGGGAAAAGCTGCTTTCTATCTAACTTGTCCATGCCCTTCATAACTATATATACTTCAATCAGGGCCTCTCTCAGCTTTCTCTGCTGTCAAGAAAATAATCCAAACTTATCCAGTCTCTCTTTAAGGTGCTCATCCCAGGCAACATCCTGGTGAATCTCCTGTGTACCCCTTCCAGTGCAATCACACCTTTCTATAGTGTAGTGACCATAACTACACACAGTATTCCAGACGTGGCCAAATCAAAGTTCTCTACTACTCCAACATAACTTCCCTGCTCTTACGATATATACCATGAATGATTAAGGCAAGCGTGCCTTCTGCCTCCTTAATTACCCTATTAACCTGTCCTGCCACCTTCAAGAATCTGTGAACAAGCACCCTAAGATCCCTTTGTGCCTCTGAGCTACCTAGTGTCCTGCCATTTGTTGAGTTCTCCCTTGTCTTGTTCCTTCTTCCAACGTTGATCACCTCACATTTATCAAGATTAATCGCTAATCTTCCCATCGTACCAATCCGTTTATATACTCCTAAGACTTAAGGCCTTATTCTTCACTGTCAACAACTGGCCAATCTTTGTGCGAATTTACTTATCATCCCCACAACAGACACTTTGTGCTATATTGTATATGTGTACACCAAAACAAAAGAACCTAACAGGGATCCCTGAGATATGCAACTGGACACTGACCTCCAGTCATGCAAACAGCCTGTCTCCTCCCACTAAGCCAATTTTGGATC
The DNA here is from genome assembly GCF_021869965.1 of Rhincodon typus. Taxonomy (NCBI): domain Eukaryota; kingdom Metazoa; phylum Chordata; class Chondrichthyes; order Orectolobiformes; family Rhincodontidae; genus Rhincodon; species Rhincodon typus. The sequence goes on along the minus strand of NC_063337.1, from coordinate 54,288,311 downwards.
CAACTTATCAATTTAACTTGGATCCCATGTGCTTTACCTTTTTTTATTAATCTGTCATGTGGGACCTTGTCAAAGGCAATGTAGTGTGGAAAATGCAATAAATATTTTGTGAGCAACAAGATCACACAGGCAGAAGTGTAATAATTTGTATTATTGATTGAGGGATATACTAAACAGGATACCAAGGAGACCTCTACTGTTCTTCTGAGAAAAATGCCTTGGGATTGGTTTTGTACACAAATCTCTCGAATAGGACTTGAATCTAAAACCTTCTGATTCAGAGGCAAAAGTGAACCATACAATGGAGCTCCAAGTGCAGAATACACAGGAACAGTAGTAGAAAGCCAATTGCATTTTAAAGGCCAAGTTTAAGTCATATTCCCACTGCCAGCTGCACACCTCAGAGGAGGATCAAAACCTGAGATGATTGGATCTCCTAGCGGATAATCTGCTGGTCAGCAAGTTGCAGAAATTGAAGGAGGGTCAGGCAGGCTCTTCAAGGAGGATCCTCCAGTTCTCACACTGAAAGGTTTTAAAAGTTCCTGATCAGAAATTTCTTTTCAAAATTTCCCTATTTTTCAAATCCCTTCATGGATTTGTCCCTTCATGTATGGCTAGTCCTCTCATTCTACAACGATTTGAGGTTTTTGGCTTCTCTAATTCTGATTGCCTCTTCATCTAGATTTTATTGATGTATCATTGTTGCCCATTGCATAGCTGCCAGAGCCCTATGCTCCAAAATTCTGTCTCCTCTTCTTCCTTTGTGAAAGTCTTTAAAACCTGCCTCTTCGACTAAGCTTCCGTGATGTATTCTTTTCATGACTTATTTCACTTTTGTCCTAGTGTGCCTGTGAAACATTTTGGACGATGTTTATTACTTTAAAAGGACATTTTCCAGTTTGTAGTGAGCATCTATTGCATGCTGGCTGCTCCATTCAGTAGGCATATACAAATAGGAGTGGACCATTCAGCACCTTAAGCCTTTGCTGCTATTCAGTTAGATTTTGGATGAGGGCAGTTAAAATTACAAAAAGGGCCTGACGTACCGGTGTTCCTGAGGCTCCCATCGAAGTTAAGTTTATGATTCAACTGCACAAGAGTGGCAATGTGGAGAGAAAAGAACATTTATTGCCTGGATTTTAACTCCTGGCTATCTGAATTTATGGTGGAGTGGATGGAGAGTGGAGAGTGATACAACTTAAAAGCTTCTTGTTAATCTGCATCTGAGTGCTAACTAAAATCAGACCCAATACCACTGACTTAGGATCATACTCAAAACTGCATTATAAATACAATCCTAAAGGAACTGACTCATGATAAAACTTTTAAAATATCTAAATTTATAACATTTTGTAATTGTTTAGACAACTTTGAAATCATGTTTATTTTATTACCAAAAACGCCATTGATTGATGTTTGGCTAGAGTACCGTAACATAGTGCCACTTTTCTTAAGTGGCAACGCTCCTGGCTTGTCATTCAGTAGTTTGTGGGTTTTTGAAATGAGAAGGGAATCATTGCCAATCTAGCTGTGCAAGACCTCTTGGGGAAGAGTGACCATATCATGATAGAAATTTTTATCAAGATGGAGAGTGAGGTTATTGATTTGGAGGCTAGGGCGCTGAATCTTAAGGGAAATTACGAGGATATGAGGTATGAGTTGGCCTTGGTAGACTGGGGAGAGTTAATTAAGGGAATGACAGTGGATAGGCAGTGGCAAACATTCAAGGAACACATGGGGGATCTGCAACAACTGTCTGTCACAAAAGCAAAACAGGTAAGAGGGCCAATCCATGGCTTACAAAGGAAATTAAAGATAGTATCCAATCGAAGGAAGAAGCATAAATGTTGGCCAAGAAAAATAATATGTCTGAGAAATGGGGGCAGTTCAGAATTCAGCAAAGAAGGACCGACGGATTGATTAAGATGGGGAAAATACAGTACAAAAGTAAGATTGCAGGGAACATAAAGACTGACGCTAAGAATTTCTATAGGTACATGAAGAGAAAGAGATTTGTAAAGACAAAGGTAGGTCCCCTATGGACAGAAACAGGGCAATGGCTGTGGAACTGAATACACACTTTGGTTCTGTCTTCACAAAAGAGGACATAAATCACATATCAGAATGTCTCTGAGAGGTCGATAACTTTAAAAATAAAGGGCGGAATCATATAGGTGTCTGAGCAATCTGAACCATGGTGAGATTTGGGCAAGAATTGAACAAGAGTCCAGGAAGGCCCAATTTGACGTCAGTGCGTCATGCTCCCTGTTTTATGTTTCACACAAAGATGTGGCATGTTTCTCACTAGGCAGTGGTGAGTTACCAGTTCAGGGGCATTCTAGCCTGCTAATTGCCTTGATAACAGCTTAGCTCAGCTTTATTATTCAGCTTTGTATTTCACCACACAAGCTAGACATCAAGGAAACTCAACATGGAAACCAAACCATCTACTTGGCAGATTCAGCTCGCCGCTTTCTCTGACCGACATCCATGTTGTATACGGCCAAACTACATCTCAGGGCACAATCCATGGGCTCAAGCCACACACAACCATCATCTATGGAAGATAGCATCCAACATGTACTAACTCCTCCACAAGCCCATCATGGCACCTCCCTGATACGCTTGTAGGACATGAAGGAAGCACAAATACGCATTGTAGGGTGCATCAGCAATTGTCATGAAGAGGCTGCAGAAAGGACTCTTTGACCCTAGCGATAGACACCTGGATTGTGGATTGGGCCAGTCTGCATCTCAGGGCTGTTTGCTTGCTCTCCTCGCACATATCCATTTCGCATTGACTTGTACATTTGCTGCATTCGTGCCTTACTTTGCCTTACCGTGCCATGCCTGTTTGCACATTGGTGCTTCAGCCAAAGTGAAATGCTATCAATACTGCTGTTCTAAGGTGCTGTTTAGTGTGGACACGCAGACAGGTTGCTTTTCATACTTGTCAGTAGGGATCTATCTGGTGGGGGGAGGATAAATGGCACTCAGATGCCAACGTAACTCCTAATGTATGAGCCAGCTGCCTGCCTGGCAAAGACACTGCATGTTCATTCACCAAAATGGCCATGTTGGAAACTGGTGGAGGCTAGTTCTCAATCATGTTGAGGGGTTTCCTCTGTTGGTCAGGGGATACTAGTACCACCAGTCACTGTTACAGTCCACCTACAGTCTCGACGTTTGGCCATAGTCAATCATTGGCTTGGGACGCACACAGTCCCAATATAGTCTGTGGAGAGTATCAGTCTGTTAAGGCCAACGAAAGTAGTCTGAGGAATTGTGTACCATTAACTGGTCTATCATGTGTTGGGAAATGCAGTCTTGCATTTCCATTCCTCAATTATTTGGTCTTGTAAGGGCAGCACGGATATCACTGCCAGTAGAGTTGGCAGAGTCAAGCCTGGGAGCAGGGGGTAAGCAAAGCCTAGATCGCCAGCACTTGTTGGGGTGCACAGCAGCTTTTCAAAATGGTGTGGGCACAAAAAATACTAGCTGTTAGGTAGATATCTGGTGAGTGGGAAAACGATCCAGGAATGGCATGTGGTAAAATGCAGTCAGAATTGGCTGTGAGGGATGCCATAGGGGAGGGTAGTTAATCGATGAAACATGCTTGGTAAGATACAGTGAGAAACTTGCTAAGCCTCACAACAGAAATCTCTCCAAAATATTTGTAACTTGGAATTAGCAAGATAAAACATATAATTCAGCTGATTATGAATTTTATAGTGGCTGATGCAAAGATTTGTACGAGATTTCATATTCAGGACTTCTACTGGAAGAAACAATGTAAAAGCAACGTCATCTAATATTATATAATAGACAATTGATAAAGTAATCTACACAAATGGTACCACTCAAAAATACCATGCAATGATCATATGCAATACCACACTACCAAAAGATATAGAACCTTCTAGTCAATTCCCAAATGCCTTCCGGTGATCAATAGGCTTAATCTTTCATGTCCCACTGGTAAGTCTTCAAGTATCCTTTTAAAAATCCCTTTGCTCTGTCTTGCTGATTAACTTTCAGCAGCATGACCCGATCTAGTAACCTCTGGGTCTTTTAAATCTCTGCAGATCCCATCTCTTCAAACACACAATCTGTTTTTACCAACATGCAGCACTATGGTTAATACAAATTGTCTCTCCCCCTGCCTGGCATAGCAATCACCGTTTCAGGTTTCCCCACAGTTCTCTCTGACTGACAGAGACTTCAACAAAACTAACTACCCCACTCTCGTGTTCATGTGTGAAAAATTTCGGCATGTTACCATCCCTCATTCCAAGACATTCTGTTTTATGTGAAATTAAAAGAGACAGCTTCAAACTTAACCACTTTATAAAGACATACATTCTAAACAGTTCTTGGTGATTACTTGTACACAAATTGATTGCTCAAGTTGTTTTGATAGAAGTGATTGCACTTCAGATATAATCTATGGTTGTCAAGTGCTCAAGCATTTCACTGAACATGGCTGTTGGGACATGTGCAATATCAACCGAAAAAAATTTTAACTTAACATTGGTGGAGTTTCCTTTTCGAGCTTTGTTTTCACAGTGCCTCTTTAATGGGTTGTTAATTAACTAATTTGATTATTTAGTTCAGTTTGTTCAGTTTAAAGAGATGGTCTTATATATAAAAAAAGAGATATTCCTTTAGTGAGTTGTTTATTTGGTTAATTATGTACTTAACTAGTCGAAAGAGTATGGAGAAGTACTTCAGGTGGAATCTTATAAGAGTCTAAGCGAGATGGGCTATGGTGGAATTTGTGGCAGAATCAGACGTGAAGTCCACTGAGGCTAATCTTAACGTTGGGAGTGTCTCAATCAATCTTTTATGCTTTTTACAAGCGTCACAGTAAGTCTCTTGCTAGGTAGCAGTGATTAAAGGGGATTAGAGTTTGTAAAATACATTGTTAATTGCCCAACTTGCCTAATTAAGATTCAGCTTGCTATCTTAACATTCAGAGCCAATAAGCAATAAATCAGGAATTCTTGTTATGAAAATCAGAGTGGGTATCTGACAAATTCGGCTCACCGCTTGATCCGGAGGACTTTCATATTGGAGATTGGGCACCAACATGTCAGGGCATGCTCCTTGGGCACCGGCCACAAGTACCCCATGTCCAGAGAATTAGCATTTGATATGTATCACCCTCTAAGAACCCTCACGGCACATCTTTGATCCGCATACAGTCTGCGCCTGCTCTTTGATGTTCCATCTCAGGCTGCACCTTGTCTATTATTGTAAGATTGCAGCAGAGATGTGCACTCAGAGATATTCACCCAGCTCATGGGCTGGACCATGCTGCAACTCTAGGCTCTTCACTTGCCCTAGCTCTCACTCCTATAAGTCTATGTAAGAGCTCATAGCATCCCTGTCTTGCACTGCTTTGCCTGTTTAGTGGCTTGGTCCTCAGTTGCAGATACCAAAATTCTGAAATAAAAATAAAATACTGCTGTTGTTAGAAACCGGAAATAAAAACAAGCCACTGGAAAAACTCGGCAGGATTGGCATTTTCAGTGGAGAGAGAAACAGAGTTAACGTTTTGAGTCCAGTATGACTTCTTCAGAACTGAATGGGGCTGGAGTATATTGGTATTTATGCTGGTGTCAGCAGGGGAGGAGGAGTGAGTGCTCTTTATGGTAAAAGAATGATAGAGAAGTAAAATGGATGTAAAACAGATGTAAATGAAGATAGTTAAAAACCCCATGTAGGGTTAGAGAGATGAGGTGTGGGGGCTGAGTCTGGGTGGGATGCTCTTTGGAAGGTCAGTGCAGACTTGATAGACCAAATGGGATTCTATGATTCTAAGTCCCTGACAGCATGGCATGGTGGCTCAGTGGTTAGGACAATGCCTCACAGAGCCAGGGACCTGGGTTTGATTTCAGCCTTGGGTGACTGTGCTCTGGTTTCCTTCCATAGCCCAAGGATGTGCAGGTTAGGTGGATTGACCATGGTAAATGCAGGGTTACAGGGATGGGGTGGGTCAGTTGAGATACTGTTCAGAGGATTACTGCAGACTGAATGGGTCAAATGGCATCTTTCTGCACTGTAGGGATCCTATGTGAATGGAGGAAAATGGATTCCACTCTGCTGAGAGCAAAGTCAGCAAGTCACAAACAAGAAAGAGTTGGGGCATAAGAAAACCAGAGGTCATATTCTAAATTTATGGAACTAAAGATTGGGTCCCTGTGTCTAAGTGGAAGAAAGGATTTTGGACCTCTAGCTTGCTTTGAGCTTCACTGGAATATTGTAGCAGGCCCAGGGCAGAAATGCTGGCATGTATTTGCCATTTCAATAAACCACCTTACTTCCACACTCAGATTTCCATCCTTGGCCTGTTGGGCAGAATCTTACAGAGGTCTGTGCAATGTAGCCGATGCTGAATTGTGCAGTCAAATCAGGCAACACATTTGGCAAGATCTGTCTTGACGTCAAAATCATCTTTTTCCAACATTTGTGCTTTTCACAAGCAGCATGGCAAGATTCTCACGAGGAAACATCAAGATGCCGAATGACAGGAAGTAACACTTGTTAACTCTACAACTTGCTTCATTAATATTTACCCTCTCATCTACCAAACTTGCCAATCAAGCTAAAAACTTGAAAACTCAACAAGGAAACCACCACAACCACTCGGTGGATTCAGTTTGCTGCTTACAATCCACAAGCACAAGTCACATGTGGAGTACCACAGACATTTAGTGCTGGGCCTCAACATTTTACAATGTAGATCAATGAATTGGATGAAGGAGCTGAATATTTGGCAGCCACATTTGCCAAGGACACCAAGATAGGTAGATAAGAGGGAAGAAAATAACTTGTCAAGAAGATGTGGAGATATATAAAAGAACTCTATAAGAATCAAGTGAGGGGGAAATGGCAGATGGAGTATAATGTGGTAAATATGAAACTTGTTTATTTTGGCAGGAATAACAGAAAAGTTGTATAATGAAGACAGATTGCTGAAGTCGTTCAGGGTGTCCTGGTACATGAATAAGAAAAAGTTAGTTTGCAGGTACAGCAAATGATTAGGAAGACAAACAAAATGTTGTATTTTGTTGCAAGGGAATTGAATATAAAAGTATGGAGGTTTTACAGCAGCTGTATAGGACATTGATAAGACCAAATCTAGTGCACTGTGTACTTGTTTTGGTCTCTATTTGAAAAAAAAAGTAATCACTTTAAAAGTAGTTAGAAAAGGTTCACTCAACTCATTCCTGAAATGAAGGGCTTATCTTATGAAGAGCACGTGAGTAGGTTAAGCCTATAGGAATTCGAGTTAAAATGAATTAAAACTGACCTTACTATAACATGTAAGACTGTGAGGGAAACTGGATTGGGATAGATATCTTTACTTTTGATGGGGAGATTAAAACTACAATACGTAAAATAAGACAATTCTTTATTGAGACATAAAATGAGCTTTTCTTCCCTTAGGGGGTCATTAGAATGTCTAATTCTCTTCCCTAGAAGGCAATGGAGGTTGTGACTTTAAATTTATTCAAGACTCCTCATGCATGGGAATCAAGAGTTCAGGGGTACAGACAGAAAAGTGGAATTGAGACCACATCTAAATCAGCTATGATCTTAATGAATGGGAAATAGTCTCAAAGGGCCAAATTGCTTACCCCTGTTTTCATGTTCATTGTAGAATACCTAGATTTTGACTTGCATTAGTAGCTGTTGCATTTACTTGGCTAGCCCAGGTGAAATTCTGATCAATGAAAACTCCAAGGATGCTCATGATGAGCGAGTAAATTGTGATAATGTCATTGAATATCAAAGGGAGAAGCTTAATCTTTCTCTTATTTGAGATGGTCATTGCCTTGCACTTGTGTGAGGTGAATATTAATTGCCACTTAATAGTCCAAGGCTGTACCTGATTCAGGCTTTGTTGTTTGCAACTTTGGACTGCAGCAATATTTGAGGAATCGTGATTGAGGCACAACATTTTGTAATCATCACTGAACATATTTACTTCTCGTGTGATGATGGAGGGAAGATTATTCATGAAGCATGTGAAGAAAATTAAACCTAGGATTCTGCCCTGAGGAACTCCTGCAGTGTTATTCTCAAGATGGATTCCTTCTAATAACTCCAATCATCTTCTATTGCACTAAATATTACTCCAGCCACTGGAGAGCTTCCCCCAGTTACCTGGTGCCAAGCTCAATAAATTGCTGTACAATATATAAAAAACCATCAATATTGCCTCACCACAGGAACAAATCTTTTCTTTTGTCTATGCTTGAACCAATGCTATAAAGAAGTCTGGAGCTAAATGGTCCTGGAGGAACAGAATCTGAGATCTCACCTTGTTCTGGTGAAATCTTCTTATCCCCAATTTTGTTTAAACCTGAAATATGAATCCTACTGAGGAAAAGTAAAGGAACTTGGGCGTTTCAATGTCAGAGACGATCTCATTGACGTACATAATAATAGTAAAATATATGGAAAAAGTTACATTACAAAGATAAATTAAAAGTAAGTGTAGGATAAGGGGACACTAATTCAAGTTAGTTTAAGATAACTTTAGGATTGATATCAGGCAGCTCCTAAATTACAGAATGACTAACATTTGAAACAGAGATGGGGAATTATTTAAAAAAACTTTGTTGCAGCAGAGTGTAAAGTTATTCTAGATGGATGAATTACATGGACCAAATGTCATTCTTCATCTGCGCATATCTTGTGATCTTATTCTAGTTTTTTTCTGGTTTGCTATTCCTAGTTTTGAAATCAAATTCTTCTGCCAATGTCAGTAAAAGCTTTCATCCTAAGGAATGAACCTGATTGAATAACTTTCAACGCACGTGTGATTTGACATGTAATCCCATTCCAACGTTGTAAATTATTTTTTGCTAGGTAGTTATTCATACAGACCAATGTTGTGCCACACACAGGAAGCACAAAACAGTGTACAATTATCCATTGACATATCATTACATTGCTCACCAGTAAACCTTCTTTAACTGTATTTTCTGCTATGTGATTGGTGATATAATCAATGTTCGATTGGACACAAACGTTACAACACAGCATATAATTATCGGTACTTACATTTCTTTAGGATTGATATATCATAATTATATATCTGTAGCACTTTAATTTACAGTACAACAAAATTGATATTTTTTATAATAGCATACGCAGTTTGATGTACAAGAATGACTAGATGGTTTGTTGCCTATGATAATTGGATTATGCTCTTGAATGTTGCATTGATAGATGCGACATTTCCTATTAGTGTCAGCATTAAAACCTCTCTAAGCTTCAAACCTTCTTAAGTGCAGCAGAAGATTCTCTACGTTTCTCTAATGTTAATTTTAACCGGAGAATGTCAGACCTTACCACATTACTTTTTTTTCTGGGTGAGTGTTTAAGCATTTAATTGTGGCCAGTTTTCTCATCTTTAGAAACAAGGAAAGCAAATATTTTAGCTCATTTCTCTGTAAAACTAATATCAAATTTGCATATTAGTCCAGAACCTCATTTTGGCTACAATGATGAAAAATAACGTCATTCAACTAAGTAAATTGAATCTCTCAAATCTCAGTAACTGATAGGCCAATTACATTATTGCTTTTTCTATCAATGTAGTTTTAAAAGTTAATTTAATCAAGCTAAGAAATATAACTTGTGACTTGAGTCAATAGTGTACATTGCATTATGCTAAGTGTTATAGAGCCAAGATTATATGGGCTTATTATCCCAGGATTGTGTTTTTTAACTTAAGGCAAAATAAAGGAATGAAAACAGGCAAGTGATCTGTTCTGAATTCTTGTGACAGCAAATCTGGGTGGTTCAATTGTTAAAGGTTAAGGGAAATTTGAGTTGTTCTACTGGGAAGCAAGTGCAAGACATTCACATTTTTGAAAAAAGGTCAAAACATTTCTGCTGACAATGGATAGATTGTGAGCCTTTAGCTAAAGAGCCATTTAATTCAAAGATAGAATAGAATTAGGGTCTAATAATTAATCATTTTTCCACATGGATACAAGACCCATGTAATTCATGTTGCCATTGAGATGGGCTTTGAGAGGAGTGCATTGCTTTGGAAATCATAATAGATTTGGATTAAGAGGTTCTCCTAATACATATCTCTGAATTCCAAAGATAGGCCAATCTGCCACGATTCAAGAGAGAAAGTGAGAATTGATGTAGGCAACAAGTGTCTATGTTTCATTGTCCAGGAATGTGAGTGATAACTTGGGAGGAGGTAGTGGCCTAGTGGTATTATCGCTGGACTGTCACCCCAGAGGCCCAAAAATAAGTCTGGGGACCCGGGTTCAAATTCCACTGTAGCAGAAGGTGGAATTTGAATTCAAGAAAAAATATCTAGAATTAAGACTCTTGTAAACAAAGAACAAAGAAAATTACAGCACAGGAACTGGCCCTCCAAGCCTGCGCCAATCCAGATCCTCTATCTAAACCTGTCGCCTATTTTCCAAGGATCTGTATCCCTCTGCCCCCCTGCCCATTCATGTATCTGCCTAGATACACCTTAAATGACTCTATCGTGTCTGCCTCTACCACCTCCGCTGGCAACGCGTTCCAGGCACCCACCACCCTCTGCGTAAAGAACTTGCCACACATATCTCCCTTAAACTTTTCTCCTCTCACCTTGAAATTGTGACCCCTAGTAATTGAGTCCCCCACTCTGGAAAAAAAAGCTTCTTGCTATCCACCTTGTCTATACCTCTCATGATTTTGTAGACCTCAATCAGGTCCCCCCTCAACCTCCATCTTTCCAATGTAAATAATCCTAATCTACTCAACCTCTGTTCATAGCTAGCACCCTCCATACCAGGCAACATCCTGGTGAACCCCCTCTGCACCCTCTCCAAATCATCCACATCCTTTTGATAATGTGGCGACCAGAACTGTACGCAGTGTTCCAAATGCGGTCGAACCGAAGTCCTATACAACTGTAACATGGCCTGCCAACTCTTGTACTCAATACCCCGTCCGATGAATGAAAGCATGCCATATGCCTTCTTGACCACTCTATCAACCTGCGTTCCCACCTTCAGAGTACAATGGACCTGAACACCCAGATCTCTCTGTACATCAATTTTCCCCAGGGCTTTTCCATTTACCGTATAGTTCACTCTTAAATTGGATCTTCCAAAATGCATCACCTCACATTTGCCTGGATTGAACTCCATCTGCCATTTCTCTGCCCAACTCTCCGATCTATCTATGTTCTGCTGCATTCTCCGACAGTCCCCTTCACTATCTGCTATTCCACCCACTTTAGTGTCATCTGCAAACTTGCTAATCAGACCATCTATACCTTCCTCCAGATCATTTACGTATATCACAAACAACAGTGGCCCCAACACGGATCCCTGTGGAACACCACTGGTCACAGTTCTCCATTTTGAGAAATTCCCTTCCACTACAACCCTCTGTCTCCTGTTGCCCAGCCAGTTCTCTATCCATCTCGCTATTACACCCTGAACCCCATGTGACTTCACTTTCTCCATCAGCCTACCATGGGGAACCTTATCAAACGCCTTACTGAAGTCCATATATATGACATCTACAGCCCTTCCCTCATCTATCAACTTTGTCACGTCCTCAAAGAATTCTATCAAGTTGGTAAGACACAACCTACCCTGCACAAAACCATGCTGCCTATCACTAATAAGCCCATTTTCTTCCAAATGTAAATAGATCCTATCCCTCAGTATCTTCTCCAGCAGCTTCCCCACCACTGATGTCAGGTTCACCGGTCTATAATTACCTGGATTATTCTTGCTAAACTTCTTAAACAAGGGGACAACATTAGCAATTCTCCAGTCCTCCAGGACCTCACCCATGCTCAAGGATGCTGCAAAGATATCTGTTAAGGCCCCAGCTATTTCCTCTCTCTCTTCCCTCAGTAACCTGGGATAGATCCCATTGGACCCGGGGACTTGTCCACCCTAATGCCTTTTAGAATACCCAACACTTCCCCCCTCCTTATGCCGACTGACCTAGAGTAATCAAACATCTATCCCTAACCTCAACATCCGTCATGTCCCTCTCCTCGGTGAGTACCGATGCAAAGTACTCATTAAGAATCTCACTCATTTTCTCTGACTCCTTGCATAACTTCCCTCCTTTGTCCTTGAGTGGGTCAACCCTTTCTCTAGTTACCCTCTTGCTCCTTATGTATGAATAGAAGGCTTTGGGATTTTCCTTAACCCTGTTTGCTAAAGATATTTCATGACCCCTTTTAGCCCTCTTAATTCCTCGTTTCAGATTGGTCCTACTTTCCCGATATTCTTCCAAAGCTTCGTCTATTTTCAGTCGCCTAGACCTTATGTATGCTTCCTTTTTCCTCTTTGTTAGTCTCACAATTTCACCTGTCATCCATGGTTCCCTAATCTTGCACTTTCTATCCCTCATTTTCACAGGGACATGTCTGTTCTGCACTCTAATCAACCTCTCTTTAAAAGTCTCCCACATATCAAATGTGGATTTACCCTCAAACAGCTGCTCCCAATCCACATTCCCCAGCTCCTGCCGAATTTTGCTGTAGTTGGCCTTTCCCCAATTTAGCACTCTTCCTTTAGGACCACTCTCGTCTTTGTCTATCAGTATTCTAAAACTTACGGAATTGTGATCACTATTCCCAAAGTAATCCCTGACTGAAACTTCAACCACCTGGCCGGGCTCATTCCCTGACACCAAGTCCAGTGTGGCCCCTTCCCGAGTTGGACTATTTACATACTGCTCTATAAAACCCTCCTGGATGCTCCTTACAAATTCCGCTCCATCTAAACCCTTAACACTAAGTGAATCCCAGTCAATTTTGGGAAAATTAAAATCCCCCATCACCACCACCCTGTTGCTCCTACGTCTTTCCATAATCTGTCTACATATTTGTACCCCTATCTCACGCTCGCTGTTGGGAGGCCTGTGGTACAGCCCCAACATTGTTACCACACCCTTCCTAATTCTGATCTCTGCCCATATTGCCTCACTGCTCGAGTCCTCCATAGTGCCCTCCTTCAGCACAGCTGTGATATCCTCTTTGACCAGTAATGCAACTCCTCCACCCCTTTTACCTCCCTTTCTATCCTGCCTGAAGCATCTATGTCCCGGGATATTCAGTTGCCAATCTTGCCCTTCCCTCAACCAAGTCTCAGTAATAGCAATAACATCATACTCCCAGGTACTAATCCAAGCCCTAAGTTCATCTACCTTACCTACTACACTTCTCGCATTAAAACAAATGCACCTCAGACCACCTGTCCCTTTGCGTTCATCATCTGCTCTCTGCCTACTCTTCCCCTTAGTCACACTGACTTCATTATCTAGTTCCTCACAGGCTTTAGTTACTACCTCCTTACTGTCCACTATCCTCCCCATTTGGTTCCCATCCCCCTTCCACATTCGTTTAAATCCTCCACAACAGTGTTAGCAAAAGCAGCCCCGAGAACATTGGTTCCAGTCCTGCCCAGGTGTAGACCGTCCAATTTGTAATAGTCCCACCTCCCCCAGAACCAGTCCCAATGTCCCAAAAATCTGAAACCCTCCCTCCTCCACCATCTCTCAAGCCACTCATTTATCCTGCCTATTCTTTCATTTCTACTCTGACTAGCACGTGGCACTGGTAGCAATCCTGAGATTACTACCTCTGAGGTCCTACTTTTTAACTTGGCTCCTAACTCCCTAAATTCTGCTTGTAGGACCTCATCCCATTTTTTACCTATATCACTGGTGCCTGTATGCACCACGACAGCTGGCTGTTCATGATGATGACCATGAATCCATTGTCAATTGTCGGGAAAACCGATCTGGTTTACTAATGTCCTTTAAGGAAGGAAATTGCCATCCTTACCTGGGTCTGGCCTATATATGACTCCAGACCCACAGCAATGTAGTTGACACTTAACTGCCCTCTGGGCAATTAGAGATGGGCAGTTAATGCTGCCTGGCCAGCGACGCTCTCATCCTGTGAATGATTAAAGAAAAAATTCAGATCGAAAAGATTGAAATTGTAAGGATTTAAAATCAGGTATGCCTATCTTGAGCTGGAGGGAAAATATCCAGGAAACCTTGAACATGAGAGGTTGTTTTGGGTTAAAAGTCACCAGGCTTGGAATGGAAAAGCTCACAAGTAAAACCTAAGGACAAAATAATCAACTTGGAACAATTCCAGGAAAAATAAATGTCTACTTAAGCAGCAGTATAAAGTATGTCTGTGGAGGGAGATTTTTGATTATTTTAGATGGTAAAAGGAGAAAATTCTGTTCTGTAGTTTCAAGCAAGAATTATGCTTAGAATCTTTATATTAGAAGCAGGCCACTTGGCCCATTGAATCCACAGTACCCCTCCTAAGAGCATCCCACTCAGACTCAGCCCTTTACCATAACCCTGTAACCCTGCATTTCCCATGGTTAATTTCCTGAGCCTGCACATCACTGGGTGCTATGGGCAATTTACCAGGGCCAATCCACATGATCTGCGCACCTTTGGACTGTGGGAGGGAAGTGGAGCAAACCCACTCAGACAGTGAGAATGTGCAAACTCCACATAGATAGTCACCTGAGAATGGAATCAAACCCAGGTCCCTGGAACTGAAAGGCAGCAGTGCTAACGACTGAACCATCATACTTAGACAATAAGGTGCAGGGCTGGATGAACACAGCAGGCCAAGCAGCATCATAGGAGCAGAAAGGCTGACGTTTCAGGCCTAGACCCTTCATCAGAAAAATGTTGCTTTTGATTCATCCGTAGCCGTTTCAAAATTTGAAATCTTGTCTATGATCGTGTAAGTTGATCACTGGGAATTTTTGTTCGTTTTTTAAAATTATTAAAACATAAACCTAAAAATCTCTTTTGAGATTCTGATATAAGTGATGTTAAACCCTCTTGAAGATATAATTTCTCTCTGTACAGAATTTATATTGGCACTAACTGTATTTTATGGCATAGACAGGTTTTGAGTCTATAGTTTTCTAAACTTCAGCCAATTTCATCCGTTCCCTTTTCTGTCTAATTTGGTCAATCAGTTGAGGAATGGTTCCACCAAGATCCTTGCCATTTCTGTTATTTTTAGATTTTTTTTCTAATAGAATTTCCAATGGCTGTTGAAAGCCTATGCCAAAATATAGGTGGGCATTTACAAAATCAAAAGATGATATCCTGTTATATTTCTCTCATAACTGCTGTAATGATGCCGGACTCCAGGGACCTTTGTATATTACTAAGCTCCAATATTGCTAAGGCAGGCAGGAAGGAAGTTT
Organism: Rhincodon typus; assembly: GCF_021869965.1. Classification (NCBI taxonomy): domain Eukaryota; kingdom Metazoa; phylum Chordata; class Chondrichthyes; order Orectolobiformes; family Rhincodontidae; genus Rhincodon; species Rhincodon typus. The sequence continues at coordinate 54,273,054 of NC_063337.1, read as the reverse complement.
AACTAAGTAGAATAAATGTAATTAATGATGTAAAATAAACAGTCTTCTCTTCATCTTGTCTGAAGGCAATCTGTCTGCCACTTGAGAGATGAGCAATTATATTCCACCTTGATTTTAGATCTTCTGATGTTGTTGGGTTTCACACTATAAAATTTAGGGTTCAACAACAACTGATTCCTAAAATAGACTGTCCAGTGTGTTTTCAATTCAGTCGTGGGATGTGATCATCAATAGCTGGGCTAACATTTATTGTCCCTCCCTAATTGTCCTTGAGACTGTGGTGTTGAGCTGTATTCAAGAATTGCTGAAGCCCGTTTGATGTAATGGGACCTGTAATGCTGTTAGGGAGGGAGTTTGAGGGTTTTAACCTCATGACAAAGAAGGAATCATGATGGTGAATGGCTTTGAGAGAAACTTGCATGTGATGGTGTTCCCTTTTATCTGCTGACCTTGTCACTTTAAATGATAGTGGCTGTGTGTTTAGAAGATGGTGTATAAGGATCTTGGTGAGTTTCTGCAGTGCATCTTGTAGATGAAGCTCACTGCTGCTACTGAATGTTGATGATAGAAGGAATGAATTTTGGTGGATGTGGTGCATAAACCTGTCGGTTCCCACAGATATGAAGTGCTTATAATATAAAGCAGGTGTTTGCTTCTCATTATCACACAGTTCCTTAACACACAGAATGTCTCTTTCTGAAACCAGAGGAGAAAATCTAAAATTATCACACCCACTCTAACTTGTGGCAGAGTTTCCATCACATTTATGCAAGTGAGAATGCAAATAAAAAATGGTTTCCAAACTTGTTCCAGTTTCGCTGTGCTCAGTTGTATTGGAGGGAAGCTGTGTTGGAGTGCAAGGCAAATGATGTCCATAATTGGCAATTGTGCTTGGGAAAGAGGGCAGGCTGAAGTACGCATGGTTGGGAACAGGCAGGGATGGAGAGAGAAGATATGGTGTGATGGCAAGTGAGCAGGAGGGTTGGTCCAGACTGGGAACAGCAGGGATAGGAGTGCATGAGGTCCTGTGTTGGAGGGTAATTGGCAGGCCCATGGATTAAATAAAGGATAGTAATGTTTGACTTTCTAACTTTACTGCTTTATTTTTCTACTTTTATTCCAAGAAGACTGTATTGCTAAACTTTTTAACTTATTTATTTATTTTTCTACTTCCATAACTAAGAATTTGTACTTTGGTACTTTGTACCTAAGATGGTGCTGTGTGTGGTGACATTGTACCATTTTCACTGTATTCTTGTACCCTGTACTTGAGTGCACGTGACATTAAAATTTAAATCTAAACCAAACAAGCTGCTGTGTCTTGGATGTTGCTAAGTTTCTTGAGTATTGTTGGAGCTTAACAAACTCTTCCAAAAATGACATACCTGAAAGCAATTTTTCTGAAGAAGGGTCCCGACCAGAAACATCAGCTTTCCTGCTCTTCTGATGCTGCCTGGCCTGCTGTGTTCCTCCAGCTCCACACTGTGTTATATCTGAAAGCAATGTTTCCTATTTTGCACCCTTTCATTATTATTGTAAATATTTTGAGAAGAACAGTATGATTCAGTAAGAAGCATTCAGAATCAGAATTTCCCATTATTTGATCTCCTCTAGCCTCCCACTGCTGGCATATAACTGTGGTAAAAGGATGAATAAAAAGGGAGGTGAGAAAATGCCTGTAAGTAAGTTGAGTGGATGTGATGATGTAATAGAGAATGCTTAACAAGACATTATGAGAGTGTTGTTTAAAGCTCAGAAAAAATTCAATTAACAAATAGCTCAAAATTTCCTGACCTACTTAGGACAACATACCACTTCCTACATTGGATCCATAATCTGTGCATGACACTCCTGCTGTTCACTTCCTCAGCTAACCCCAACCAAACTCTCTTGATGGTATCAGTGGGTTTCTTCCCTCCATTGCCACTTCCAGGTAATATCAGGCTCCTTTTACTCTGATCATTGTGCTTTCTCTCATGTCTTATGCTATTGATGGTGGTGAGTGCTATATTTGTGGAATTGGTAGTTTAATGGAAAGCATATGGACAATTAACATGAGGTGCTGCAGTTTCTAGATGTATGTGTGGATGTGTTGTGAGAATTGGGGCTGGATTTAATGGGGTTCCAAGGTCTCTGCCCCCCCCAAGACAATACACTCTGAAAGGATCCATGCCTTGAGCTAACAGCTCACCCCACAGGGATTTCACTTTTGGAATGGTACTATTTGAATTAATGTGGCACCCCATCTGGGAAAGCTTCCAGTCAACTGAATGAACTGGCAGTTTTCTGATCCCAGTGACAGTACTCAGAGCAATAACCACTGCTGAAACCCCAGCAGTTCCTGATACTGAGAAGTCAAAAATAAGCAGTGCAGGGGTATATCATTGGAACCAGGCCAGAATGCCTCATGAGAAGGGCAAGGGGGTAGGGGAACAGAGAAGGTAAGCCAGGGGCTTTAGAAAATCAGGGGTAAGTTATGGGAAACTTGGGAATGATTTGGATCTCCCAGTGAGAGTTGGTGGGCTGGTTGCTGGGCATGAGTGTCTCTCATTGCTAGTTAGATTGCCCTTAATGGGGATAGTGGGATGGGGCCCTCAATTGACCTACAAACAGGAGAGCTGTCAGATGTGTCCACTTCCACTGGTAAAATGGCACTGAGGGCAGGATCCATAGCTCTGCAGGATCATGTCAATGCGAGCATTTTATGGATCTACCATTTGCAAACACCAATGAGGGAGCCAGTTAAATTCAGCTCGTGATAACAGTGATCTTTTAGATCTCTTTGATGTCAAGGCAGATGCATGAAGCAAATGCTTTTGATTTGGAACTCATGGTTCAGGAGTTTTCTGCCTCTTTCCATCAGAGTAAATGGAAAGCTCCGCTTGGTTACTTCCTATACATAAGTGGATGGTAAAGAACTAGAGTTGTCAAAAGCTAGCTCATTGTCACTGGGTGAATTTGACTAGGGTGTTTTGTTTGTGTAGCACTCTGTTTGCTGCCCATTCTCAAGGTGAGAAGATCCCTGTGGCTTTGTAGCTCTGATGTATCTTAATGTCTTGTGGTCTCATGATTAGGCAGAGCTGTCACTAGAAAGAAACATTATGTTGGGCTGTTTAGAGTTGTAGAGAGTGATGATTTCAGGGCAGTTGTAGGCAAGAATTTTTTCACGTTCAGAGTAGGATGTCAGCTAACTTCTGGGTTCTATCATCTGTGAAACTGGTTTCAGATTGTGCATGGCATAGGTACCAATGAATTCTAATTAATGGATAGTTGAGTTATTTTTCGATTATAGGACCTTAATTTCTATATTCAACAGATGAACTACAATAAAGATGGTCGACTATTTGGCAATGTTGCAGACATAAAGGTGTTTTTGTGATGGAAAGTGCATAAGGTAAAATTTATACATCACAGAAACAAAAAAATACAGAAACATTGTGGTGCAGAAGGAGGCCATTTGGCCCATCATGTTTGTACAGTTCTCCAAATGAACAGGATTAGGATTTAATAGGCCACTGAGGTCACAATAAATCTAGTTCAGTTGGAGACAGTGCCTTTTAGAGTCATAGTGTCATTCAAGACAGAAACAGACCCTTCAGCCCAACTCATCCATGCCAACCGGTTTCCCAAACTAATCTAGTCACAAAGTCACTGACAAACAACAGAAGTTGAAAATAATTTTTTAAAATATTTAACCATGAACACTGTTGAAACCGTTTTACCATATGTCATAATGAATCTGAAACTTTTGCACAACTACCTGGAATGGAGTTGTTGGAGAAAATACAAAGTCTGTTGTGGTACTGAAGGTGATAGCTTTGGTCTTGCCAATGTTTAATTCATAAGTTGTAGCTCATTCAAACAGTTCAACAATACTGAGGCAGTGGATGGATAGCAAGAGAGTGTGAAAAACTCCAACTGCATGTTGAGATCCACTGGTAAACATTCACCCCAACCTTGAGAATGGTGTCATCAAGGGACATTGTATTTGGACGGTAGATGCAGACGAGAAAGAAAAGTCTAAAGGGACTCTGAAGGATCTGGATTGGGGAAATTTAAAGAAAAGCCACTGTTGGGTATGTTCACTTTGCTTTACTGACTAAAGATTTAAAATTATTGGCAAAAGTAACAAGTTTGTAAAAAAAAAAAATTTTTTTCACAAAGCAAATGGTTTCAGTCTGGAACGCTCTGCCAGGAAGTAATCGAGACATTTGAGAGGATATTAGATGATTATCTAAATAGAAAAAATGTGTTGGGTATAGCAAAAAGGCAGGAGACTGGCACTAAGTCATAGTGTTCATTTGGAGAACTGGTACAAATATGATGGGCCAAATGGCCTCCTTGTGCACCACAATGTTTCTATAGTTTTTAATTCTGTGATGTATAAACAAAAATGCTAATCTTCAGAATATTGAAATGCATCTGACGAAGAATCATACTGAACTCAAAGTATTATTTCTGTTTCTCTCTCCACAGATGTTGCCTGACCTGTTGAGTTCCTCCAGCATTTTCTGTTTTGTCTTAGATTTCTCGCATCTGCAGCATTTACTTAGAATTAGACTATATCCATTTGTGCTAAATCTCCATATGTGACATAGCCTCTGGATTAACAAAATTAGGAAATTAGCATTTGATATGCTGTGTTAGATTTCAATGTGTATTAAGAAATGATTTGAAGATTGAGATGCTGTATAGCAGTTAGACAGATAATGATCTTCCACCAAAAGTTAAACTCATCCTGAATGAGTTCCTTCTCTGTAACGTTATTTACTGATTTGTAAATCAACAAATTTTCTAGATTCTACTATTGTGGTTAGCATCATGTTTTGCAATAAGCTTACTGAAATAACTGTTTTTTTTACTCTGGTCAATTAGTGACTACTATTTGAGAAAGGTCCTTTACTAACAGAATCAAGCTTATTATACTGAGTTCCAATGCCGTGGAACAGTTTCTAAGGCATTCTGGATTCTGATACATGCATGTGTTGAGACCCACTGAAATATTTAATAAGTTAAATTAGCTTCAGTGTATGTTACTGGGAAGTTTTATAGACTCCTAGGTAATAGGAGTCTGTACACACCATGACATTACTAAGCAGCATTGACAGCAACTTGAAACTGAACCTGGCACAAGAGCTGGAATTTTCTGATGATTAAGAGCCTGAAGCTGAAGCTAACTCATCAAACAATGGCATCAAAAGCTGTCCATAATCACCTCACAGACCGATGCCACAGTGAAATTTACTCCTACCCCCATTAGAAATGCGACCAAATGTCTTCACCAGTCATTACACTGTGCAAAAGAATAACTTCCAATTATTAGCCAGTAATCATATACATCACACCTGACACTGAAGGCTCAACAAGTTTTCGAACGGCCCTTGCAAACAAAGTCAGACTTTTGAAACACCTATGGCAAAATTTAGTAGGGGCTTGAACAATGTGTCTATGGTAAGATATCTGGGAGAATCACATGAGAAATCAAGCAAGACCTTTCTTGATATTGTGAGAAATGTTGCATCTTCAAACAGATTTCTGGGCGTCAAGATGAGACTAAGCAGCAGCAAGATGGAATTAACAGGAATTATTGCTTGTTGTTGGCCTTGTTAACTGCAAATTCATCTTATTAATATGCAATTTCCTATCATTCCACCCACAGCTTGGAAACTAGATGTTGACAATTCCTGATATGAAAGCCAGAGTGGGTACCTGGCAACTTCAGCTTGCCATTTGCTCTTCCAGGCAGTCATATGGATACCCAACGACAACATTTCAGGGCACAAACCATGTGCACTTCACATCCACAGATGCTGGTATCCAACACTTTCCTCTAAAGACCCTCATTGCTCTGGTCCAAACCATTTACAGTACATTTCTGACTTTAAAGCTGCATTTCAGCAACAACCAGCTACTTGCATTAAAATGCTGCAAGATGATGGATTGGACCAGACTGCTGTTCTCTTGCTGTTTTAGCATTCACACACCTTGAGGCTACATTCACACAGCATTGATTGCAGCCCCTGATATCAATTCAGGAACTTAGTATAGTCAATCAGCCCATTATGACATCTTGGTCAGTCTCCTCTCCTCATAGTATCTCACAGCTGTACTGAGGGGGAATACATCAGAGGACTCATGCAGCAAGATAGTACGGTAGAACTCAGGAATGGGAAAGGTGAAATCACAATGCTGGGGGTATGCTACAGGCCTCCCAACAGCCAGCAGGAGATAGAGGAGAGAATATGTAGACAGATTTTGGAAAGATGTAAAAACAGCACATTGTTGTGGTGGGTGATTTTTAACTTTCCCAATATTCTCTAGGACACACTGTGCTAGGGCTTAGATTGGGCAGTTTCTAAGAACTAATCAGGATAGATTCTTGACACAACATGTAAACAGCCCAACCAGGGAAGGGGTTATACTGGAGCTGGTTTTGGGAAATGAGCCCTACCAGGTGAGTGAAGTTTTAGTGGGAGAGCACTTTGGGAGTAGTGACCATAATATTGTGAGTTTTAAGATCATCATGGATAGGGATAGCAGCAGTCTTCGGGTGAAGGTGTTAAATTGGGGTAAGTTGAACTACAACAATATTAGGCAGGAATTGGAGCATTTTGATTGGAGGTGGCTGTCTGAGGGTAAATCTACATTGGACAGTTAGGAGTATACCAAAGGCAGTTAAAAAGAGTTCAGGGGCAGCGCGTTCCTGCGAAAATGAAGGATAGGTATGGCAAGTCACCTGAACCTTGGATGACTAAGGATGTTTTGACCATGGTCAGAAAGAAAGAGAAAGCATACATAAGGTCTTGGAGAATGAGAACTGATGAAGCTCTTGAAGTATATAAATAGGAAAGAACTTAAACAAGGAATTAGAAGGGCTAAAAGGGGTCATGAAAAGCTGTTATCAGACAGGATTAAAGAATCCTAAGGCTTTTTATATATTTGTATTTATATATGTGTATATATATGTATGTGCGTGTGTGTGTGTGTGTGTGTGGCCCCCTCATGGATGGATGAAGGAATCTATATGCAGAGCCAGACGAACTAGGTGCAGTCCAAACATGAATACTTCGTGTCAGTAGTCACCAGAGAGAAGGCATTGGTGAAGGATGATCCCAGGGAAAGGAGAGTCAAGTACCTAAGCCAAGTTGCTTTTAAAAAGGAAGAGGTGTTGTCCATCTTATAAAGGTAGATAGGTCCATTGGTCCTGATGGTATATATCCCAAAATATCGAGGGAGGCAAGGGAACAAATGACAGACACCTTTGTATCCTCTTTAGCCACAGGTGAAGTCCCAGAGGGCTGGAGAATAGCCAAAGTTGTCCCACCGTTTACGAAGTGTAGCAGGGATAATCCTATAAATTACAGGCCTGTGAGTCTCACGTTAGTGATAGGGAATTTATTGAAAAGATTCTCGGGGACAAGATCTCTACACATTTAGAAGTAAATGGACTTATTTACGATAGACAGCATGGTTTTATATGGGGGAGGTTGTGCCTCACTAACTTGATCAGGTTTTTTAAGGAGGTGACAAAGAAGATTGAGGGAAAAACAGTTGATGTTTTCTACATGGACTTCAGTAAAACCTTTGACAAGGTCCCTCATGGCAGACTGGTACAAAAGGTGAAGTTACATGGTATTGGGGTGAGCTGGCATGAGGATACAGAACTGGTTTACTCATAGGAGGCAGAATGTAGCAGTGTAAGGATACTTTTCAGAATGGAGGGCTGTGACTAGTCATGTTCCACAGGGATCACTGCTGGGACTACATAAATGGTCTACATAAATGATTTGGAGGAAAACATAGCTGGTCTAATTGGTAAGTTTATGGATGATACAAAGATCGGTGGAGTTGCAGATTTTGAGGAGGATTGTCAGAGGATACAACAGGATATAGATCAGTTGGAGGCATAGGCAGAAAAATGGCAGATGGAATTTAATCCAGACAAATGTGAGGTGATGCATTTTGGAAGGTCAAGTATAGGAGGAAATTATAGAGTGAATGACAAAACCCTTAGGTGTATTGATATGCCGAGGAACCTGGGTGTGCAGGTTTACAGACCACTGAAGGTAACAGTGCAGGTAGATAAGGTAATTAAAAAGGCTTGTGGCATGCTTGCCTTCATTGGATAGGGCATTGAGTATAAGGATAGACAAGTTGTGCTGCAGCTTTATAGAACTTTAGTAAGGCAACACTTGGAAAATTGTGCACACTACTAGAAGGATGTGGATGCTTTGGAGAGGGTACAGAAAAGGGTTACCAGGATGTTGTCTGGTATGGGGGATTTTAGCTATGAAGAAAGTTTGGATAGACTGGATTTGTTTTCACTGGAATGGAGAAGGTTGAGGGTGACCTAATAGAAGTTTATAAGATTGCGAATGGCATGGATAGAGTGGAAAGTATGAGGCATTTTCCCAGGTGGACCAGTCAATTACTAGGGACCACAGGTTCAAGGTGTGAGGGAGGAAGTTTAAAAGAAATGTGTGAGGCAGGTTTCTCACACAAAGCGTGGTGAGTGCCTGAAACGCATTGCTGGAGGAGTTGGTGGAAGCAGACACAACAGGAACATTCAAGAAGCACCTGGATGAATACATGAGTAGGAAGGGAATAGAGGGATATGGATTCTGTAAGTGATGACAGTTTTAGTACGGAAGGGCAAAATGTGTTGGCGCAGGCTTGGAGGGCCCAAGGGCCTGTTTCTGTGCTGCGTTGTTCTTTGTTCTTTGTTCTTTGTGCATAGGGGTAGGACAGTCAAATTTTGGGAAGCTGGCCACCTGTCTTGTCTCTTTCTGCCTGTGGGCTGGTTCTTCCTGGAAAGACAGAAAGGTAAGGATTGTGTGAGATGAAAGTGGGTGAAATGGCTGTTAGTGTTGGTGCAGGTGGGAGAAAGGTGGTGAGGTTTCCCAAGCAAGTGAATAGGCAGTGCAGAGGCCATGCAAGATGAGGATCAGTGGGGTTAGAATAATAGAATCACTACAATGTGGAAGCAGGCCATTCAGCCCATTGAATACATACTGCCCCTTCAAAGAGCAATCCACCCAGACCCACTCCCTACTCTGTCCCTGTAACCCTGCATTTCACATGGCAAACTTACCCAGCCTGCACATCCATGGACACTACGGGGCAATTTAGCATGACCAATCCACCTAATCTGCACATTTTTGGATTATGGGTGGAAACAGAGTTGAGGTGGGAGAAGGTAAGTGAGAAAAGATGTTGCATGCATTAATTAAAGAGATGGAGCATGAGCCTTGGTGGGAGATGAGTGCAATAGCAGAGAAAGAGTAAACATTCAGTAGCAGAGAGAAGATAGTGGAACGTTTCCTGGGAAAGTGGGGAAGGTCATTTACTTTCTTCTTACATTGCGGACCATTTCTCTAGATGACTGGGACTGCTATAATCCAGCGGGTAAACTCAGGCAATGCTGGTGCAGTCTGATGCTTCAGCCTCCTTTGTCAGATCTGGGGTTTGAGGACATCTTTCAGATATCTGCCATATTCGGGGCAAATATCAGGAACATTGCAGGGCACTTCTGGACTAACAGTGCTTATTAAAGTGTACAGCAGCCTTTTAAAGCTGACCCAAGTGCCAACGTTGCCAGTCCATTCTGGAATATCCGGGTAATGTTGAGTTCTTCTGGGTATGATGTGTGGTGGAATCCAGCTGGCGTCAGAAGAGAGGAACACTATAGTAGCATAGTAAGTAATTAATGAGGCAACTCTGCGATGATGATCTGATAAAACTTGCTAAGCATCACAGAGAGAAATCCTCCATAAAGCTTGATGAAATGAGCACTTAGCCAAACTCTTGTAAGATTCAGCTCAGCTCCTATTCTTTTTGTTAATAACAGCTGCGTTGAAACAACATAATCACTATGCTATAGATAACAAGGTGTAGAGCTGGATGAACACAGCAGGCCAAGCAACATCAGAGGAGCAGGAAGGCTGACGTTTCGGGCCGAGACCATTCTTCAGAAATGGGGGAGGGGAAGGGGTTTCTGAAATAAATAGGGAGAGAGGGGGAGGGAGATAGAAGATGGATAGAGGAGAAGATAGGTGGGGAGGAGACAGACAGGTCAAAGAGGCGGGGATGGAGTAAAGGTGAGTGTAGGTGGGGAGGTAGGGAGAAGATAGGTCAGTCCAGGGAGGACGGACAGGTCAAGGGGGCGGGATGAGGTTAGTAGGTAGGAGATGGGGGTGGGGCTTGAGGTGGGAGGAGGGGATAGGTGGGAGGAAGAACAGGTTAGGGAGGCGGGGACAAGCTGAGCTGGTTTTGGGATGCGGTAGGGGGAGGTGAGATTTTGAAGCTTGTGAAGTCCACATTGATACCATTGGACCGCAGGGTTCCCAAGCGGAATATGAGTTGCTGTTCCTGCAACCTTCGGGTAGCATCACTGTGGCACTGCAGGAGGCCCAGGATGGACATGTCGTCTGAGGAAAGGGAGGGGGAGTTGAAATGGTTCACGACTGGGAGGTGCGGTTGTTTATTGTGAACCGAGCGTAGGTGTTCTGCAAAGCGGTCCCCAAGCCTCCGCTTGGTTTCCCCGATGTAGAGGAGGCCACAACGGGAACAGCGGATGCAGTATACCACATTAGCAGATGTGCAGGTGAACATCTGCTTGATGTGGAAAGTCTTCTTGGGGCCTGGGATGGGGTTGCGGGGGGAGGTGTAGGGACAGGTGTAGCACTTCCTGCGATTGCAGGGAAAAGTGCCGGGGATGGTGGGGCTGGAGGGGAGTGTGGAGCGGACAAGGGAGTCACGGAGAGAGTGGTCCCTCCGGAAAGCAGATAAAGTTGGGGAGGGAAAAATGTCTTTGGTGGTGGGGTCGGATTGCAGATGGCGGTAGTGTCGGAGGATGATGCGTTGGATCTGGAGGTTGGTGGGGTGGTATGTGAGGACGAGGGGGATTCTGTTTTGGTTGTTGTTGTGGGGAGGGGGTGTGAGGGATGAGTTGCGGGAAATGCGGGAGACACTGTCGAGGGTGTTCTCGACCACTGAGGGGGGCAAGTTGTGGTCCTTGAAAAACGAGGACATCTGAGATGTATGGGAGTGGATTCCCTCATCCTGGGAGCAGATGCAGCGGAGGCGAAGGAATTGGGAATAGGGGATGGCATTTTTGCAGGAAGGTGGGTGGGAAGAGGTGTATTCTAGGTAGCTGTGGGAGTCAGTGGGCTTGAAATGGATATCGGTTTCGAGGTGGTTGCCAGAGATTTCTGCTTTCCGGACAGACCACTCTCTCCGTGACTCCCTTGTCCGCTCCACACTCCCCTCCAGCCCCACCACACCCGGCACTTTTCCCTGCAACCGCAGGAAGTGCTACACCTGCCCCTACACCACCCCCCTCACCCCATCCCAGGCCCCAAGAAGACTTTCCACATCAAGCAGCTGTTCACCTGCACATCTGCTAATGTGGAATATATACTGCATCCGCTGTTCCCGTTGTGGCCTCCTCTACATCGGGGAAACCAAGCGGAGGCTTGGGGACCGCTTTGCAGAACACCTACGCTTGGTTCGCACTAAACAACTGCACCTCCCAGTCGCGAACCATTTCAACTCCCCCTCCCATTTGTCGGATGACATGTCCATCCTGGGCCTCCTGCAGTGCCACAACGATGCCACCCGAAGGTTGCAGGAACAGCATCTCATATTCCGCTTGGGAACCCTGCAGCCCAATGGTATCAATGTGGACTTCACAAGCTTCAAAATCTCACCTCCCCCTACCGCATCCCAAAATCAGCCCAGCTCGTCACCGAGATATTGATGATGAATATGAGGATTTCAGGTTGGATAGTGTCCAGCTGCTGACTGCTACATTTCAGCTGCTACTGGTTCAGCTGGATTCATGATATCTGTGTGCATTCTGGTGTGAATAAATGTTGAGGAATTTGACATATTTCATCCTTGAAAGCGACAGCATGTGACCTGCACCCCCACACTAGCAGCTTCCCCATAACATGACTGCCACTTTCATAAGATTATACTGAACTCATTTAACAATCTGTAAGAATACAGATTCTTAGAAGTTTGTTATGGAAACAAGGTCACTGTGCAGTTTTCCAATCCATCTAAGCTGGTGTTGGAGGTGAAGGCCAAAAACTGGATGACACCCATCTGAGCTTGTGTCAAAACCACCAGGGCTGGTTGCATCGCCTAGTCGGACACAGGTTTTATTGCTTCTTTCAGAAAGGTGATTGTATGCTTCATGGCAGACCGGACAATGCTCACTGTTGGCACCAAACAGCATCACAAACTGGGGGGAAGCTTCTTCATGCTGTCGGACATGACACATCACAACTTCAGCAAGCTGTTCACTGCCTTGAGCATTTGCTATTGCAGCTGGAAAAGACTGATGTTTATCAAGTTGCACGTCTGCATCAATTCCCTTCTTCAGTAGTGTTTATATCTAGGTACATAGAAACATGGAAGATAGGAGTAAGAGGAGGCTATTCGGCCCTTCGAGCCTACTCCACCATTCTTCATGATCATGGTTGATCTTCCAACACAATAGCCTAATTCTGCTTTCTCTGCATAAACTTTGATACCAAGTGCTATATCTTGAATGCCTCTTGAATACATTCAATGTTTTGGCATCAACTACTTCCTGTGGTAATGAATTCCACAGGCTCACTACTCTTTGGGTGAAGAAATGTCTCCTCATCTCCGTTGTAAATCATCTACCTGGAATCCTTATACTGTGACCCCTGGTTCTGGACACACCCACCATCGGAAACATCCTCCCTGCATCTACCCTGTCCAGTCCTGATTGAATTTTCTGAGATTCCCCCCTCATTCGTTTCGAACTTGAGCGAAAACAGTTGCAACTGGAATCAGCCTGGTGAACATTCGCTGCACTCCCTCAAGAGCAGAGCATCCTTCCTCAGAAAAGGAGACCAAAATTGTACACAATATTCGAGTTATGATCTCACCAAGGCCTTGTATAACTGTAACAACACATCCGTACTCCTGCACTCGAAACCTCCCACAATGAAGGCCAACATACCATTTGCCTTCTTTACAGCCTCTGCACCTGCATGCTTACCTTCAGCGACTGGTGCACAAGGACACCCAGATCCTACTGCACACTCCCCTCTCCCAGTTTACAGCCATTCAGGTAATAATTTGCCACCTTGGTTTTACTTCCAAAGTGAATAACCTCATGTTTATCCAAATCATACTGCATCTGCCATTGATTTTCCCACTCACCCAACTGTCGAGATCATGCTGAAGCATCTCTGCATCCTCGTCACAGTTCACCCTGCCACCCAACTTGGTATCACCTGCAAGCTTGGAAATGTTACATTTTGTTCCCACATCCAAATCATTAATATATATTGTGAATAGTTGGGTTCCCAGCACTGATCCCTGTGTCAGCCCACTAGTTACTGCCTGCCAATTTGAAAAGGACCCATTAATTCCAACTCTTTGTTTCCTCTCTGCTAACCAGTTTTCTATCCATCTCAATACACTTCCCCCAGTCCCATGCGCTTTAATCTTGCACAATAATCTCTTATGTGGGACTTTGTCAAATGCTTTCTGAAAGTCCAAATATACTACATTGACGGCCTCGCCCTTGTCAACTCTACTAGTTACATCTTCATAGAATTCCAACAGAGTTGTCAAGCATGATTTCCCTTCATAAATCCATGCTGACTCTGTCTGATCCTGCCACTGCTTTCTAAATGCTCTGCTATAAATTCCTTGACAATGCATTCAGGAATATTCCCCGCTGCCGATATTAGGCTCACTGGTCTATAATTCCTTGCTTTGTCTCTGCCTCCTTTTTTTGAATATTGGAGTGACATTAGCCATTCTCCAATCTGCAGGGACTTGTCCAGCGTCTATAGAATCCTGGAAGATGATCACCAATACAGCCACTATTTCTACAGCTACTTCCTTAAGTATTCTGGGATGTTAATTATCAGGCCCTGAAGCTTTATGGGCCTTCAATCCCAACAATTTTCCCAGCACCATTTCTCTACTACTATTGATCCCCCTCAGCTCTTCCCTCTCACTAAATCTTGCCTCATCCAATTATTCTGGTATCTGATTTGTGTCCTCTTTTGTGAAGACAGAACCAACGTATGTATTCAGTTCCTCAGCTATTTCTTTGTCACCTGTTATACATTCCCCCATTTCTGTCTGTCGGGGACCTACATTTGTCTTTACAATATGTAACCAGCTATGCCTGATGATGTCCTTTACACTGCTCACAATTGCTATAAAATTTATCTTCTGTCCAAGATGTTGACGCCTATCCTGGTGCTTTAGAAAGATGACACAGGCTTGCTCCCCTTGATCTTTTATATAAATGTGCAATGTTGTGGGAAGGATATTTAAGAATGAGACAAGGACAAAGGTCTACAGGTAATGTTGACATTAGCATTCAGCGTATATTGGACCACACAGAGCAGCAAAAGGTTGCCTTACTGCCTTATATATTTTTACTTAATGAAAAGAGTTAAGAAAAAATAGACAGCCAACCTGCAAAGCAAATCCCCAAGCCTCTTTGTCCCCAGTGCTCCGCACAATATTTTTCTCCAAAATCTCCTGCTATATTTCTGCATTAAAATTCTTGTACCTCTTGTTGACACTGGTGATGACTCACCCCATTCAAGTATCACGACAAGTGAAAATCGATTCCTTTGTAATCTCACAAGAATATGCCTGTTGTAGCAAAACTAGTGCTACTTCAAAATGAGCCCTTTTGCTGAATTCAGAGGCACATAGTTATAAATGTTTTCAACATTTTTGAATGTTCTCTCTTTGGAATAGTTTATATGTATTTAAAATTAATGAAAAGATTAAACAATGAAAGAATCTTTGACACTTTTGTTTCTACAAAATTAAACTTGTGTTGCAAATTTTATTAATTTAATTAGACAACTGTATATACTTAAAATGCTGCTCTTGTGCATACTGCCATTGTTCAAAGGTGACATGCTTGCTTTTATTTGGTGCATTTCCAACTCTATCCACCCAGAAATATAGTAAATTGGAATCTAAGATATAATATTTCTTATCAATCTGATGCACTCTATTACAGTCTCGAAGTCATAGTGTATGTCCAATGAAAACAATAGGCTGCATAATCAATAATGTGAGGAACTATAGCTGTAGGATCAATAATGTGGAAAAAAAAAATTAAACAATTTTGGGATAGAATGCAAGACAATAAATTAGTTAGCCAATTTAAGACAGTAGCGGTTAAAAATTGATTCAATTTCCGAGCTAACCAAATAAAAATGATTTTACAACATTCCTGAGATGAACTAACCAATTTGGAAATTATAGGCGGTTGTTCTACGTGCATAATTACCAATAGCTGTGAGAGCAGAGCTGTAATAAGAAAAGTAGCCCATAGCATCAAAGTGACTGGACAGTGTGAATTCAAATTTAGCTAAGAGACAAATCGGAGAGTGATAATGAATGGTTGATGTTTGGATTGGAGCGAAGTGTATATTGGTGTTTCTCAGTGGGTGTCATTTGGACTTACTGTTATTTTTAAAGACATAATGAACATTGTTATATTACTGAGGAGGATGTAGGTATTGGGACATAATATTAATGATTGCAGATCTCAAAACTTGGGTGCACTAAGAAGCTTCATAAGAGACTGCAGAACAACATAGTCAGAAACTGGTAATAAGCAGAAACATGGCAGAGAAAATGGAATGCAGAACAACTACATCAATGAAGAGAGGTGATCTACATTGTTTGATAACATTTCAAAGCGGGTGCAGGAACAGAGAAACTTGTCAGTTCGCCTTAAAACTGGTTAGAAAAAATTCGGAAAACTGTTAAGGCTTGGAATATAAAAATAAATAAGTTTACCAAATTAATGATTAGGTCTCAGTTGGAATCACGTGTCTATTCTGGGCACCATACTTTCAAAACAATGTCAATCCTTGAAGATAATGGAGAAGAGATTTAATATGAGCCAGGGATGAGCTGGAATCCAAAACTCATTGCAATGCTTTACGTTGTCAGGTGAAATTTGAAATGGATACCCGGTTGGCCTGTTAAAAATCCTCTTAAACTTGGAGATTTCAGAGTGTTTCAACTCAATTAAACTTAGTAGCGATCCACGAAGAGTTAGATTATTAAAAAACCTACTCCAACTCCTGGGTTACAATTAAGCTGAACTTCTGATTCACTCTGACACTCCTAATTACACACTCCCTGACACTTGTCATCTCTGGACTCGATAACAACCACAATCACCTCACCCGATCCCACTCTCCAGCCAAACACTCCTAACTCAACTGTATGCACTCATTCACTTACCTGACATTCAACCACCCCCTCATACACGTGCCATCCTTTGCAGACTCTACTGGCACCCTACATAGGAGCAGGAGTAGGTCTTTCAGCCCTTCAAGCCTGCTCTACAATTCAGTATCATATTCCCAGTTTCTCCCCTTTAAACGCTTTAGCTCTAAGAACTATAGAATCATAGAGTCCTTACAGTGTGGAAAGAGGCCATTCAGCCCATTGAGTCACACTGAGCCTCCAAAGAAAATCCCACTCAATCCAGCCCTGGCCCTTCACTCTATCCTTGTAACCCTGCATTTCCCATGGCTAATCCACCTCTCCTGCACATTCTTGGACACTATGGGCAATTTAGCATGGCCAATCCACCTAACCCGCACATCTTTGGACTGTGGGAAGAAATAGAGCACCCAGCAGAAACCCATGCAGGGAGAATGTGTAAACTCCACACAGATAGTTGCCCAAGGCTGGAATCAAACATGCGTCCCTGGCACTGTGAAGGCAGCAGTGCTAACCACTGAGCCATGTGCAGCCCAGCTATATCTGACTCCTACTAGAAAACATTTCTGCAGCAGAGAATTCTACAAGATCACCACTCTTGAGTTTTAAAAAAAATTCTCGTCATCTCAGTCCTAAGCAGTCTAGCCCATATCCTTGGACTATGACCCCTGTTTTGACACTCTTCAGTTATCAGGAACATCTTTCCTATGTTTAACCTGTCTAGTCCTGTTAGAATTCTACAGGTTTCTGTGAGATCAACCTTATACATCTCTTCCATGACACCTGATGCTTTGACTGCTCACCCTTGAATCCGTAACAACTTCATGCACCTGGCACCATAACCCCCTCAATCACTCCGGACCCTAACCCCCTCAATCACCCGGGACCCCTCAGTCACCTGGAATCCTATCTCCCTTAACCCATGACCCCCAACACAGCTGGTACACTAACACCTCACTCAACTGCCACACTACCGCCAACTCCCCTGACTAGCCACCAAACCCACCTAGCACCCTCACCCCTCACCCAACTTCTACCCTACCTCCCAAACCAATCCAGCATCTAACCATGCCCAATTAGCAACCTTTCCACTTAGTCGCCTGGCACCCTACATCTCATCTACCTCACACACATAGCTTTCCTCAGTAACTGTCAAAATTGTTTTGGGACCTTTAAATAACTTAACTCCTGAAAAAAAGGGGCATGGTTTGGCTACAGAGTTGCGGCTGTCCTGAATGGATTTCTTCACGGTTTTGTCTGATAGGGTAAACTCACAAATCCAGCCAGAATTATCGCCCACGGGTAATTAAGTAATCGTAAAGGACATTGACAATGGTTGAAACTATTCTGATAATGATTGGAAAATCTCAGCCAATTGACTGTAATACCTGGAGAAGAGAGTTTAGAGGTAAATATCAAACAAATGTAAAGTAAAACAAAGAATTGCATATGCTAGAAATCTGAAACAAAATCAGAAATTGCTGGAGAAATTCAACAGGTCTGACAGCACCTGTGGAGAGAAAGGTGGGGCAAAAACCTCCATCTGTTTATGGACATGCCCTGGATTTCAAACTCTCTGAAGGCAGAAGTTGTGGAAATTACATTGGATTAAATTCACTCGACTTTTGGGACTTCAGAAACCGGACAGACTGGGGAATATACATGCCCAGGGGCAGATGTCTGGGACAGGGATTAGCTAACTGAAACTAAAGGAAGACCCCCATTCATGCCCCAGCTAAAACAATGCAAGCCAGTCTGTGGGACATAAGCAACTTTGAAAACTTCAGATCCTTTGGAACCGACAGAGGTATAAAACCATTCAATTCCCAATCAGTGCTCAGGCACTAGGATACTGAACATTCCACACCATTGTGCTACATGCAAACCTGTTGCACCTTGCATGGAAATAAAACATTCACACCACTATGCAAAAGTGAACAGATACCCATCCAAGGGAAGTGCCGGACATTCCAAAACCATTCACCTCAATCGATAAATGATTCACACCTACTCCAGTGCTCAGGAATCCCATTCAGCCCTGAGAGGAGGATCAATAGCTCAACAGATTTAGTGGGAGATAAGGGGGGGACCTGCAGTTGGGTATAACTGGAGACCCCAAGCCCAGCACAGGAGTGAAGGAAGGAGAAGTGAGTGAAGGAAGAAGAGGAGAGAAAGAGAGTGAGTGCACTGAGAGTCCTGCACTGTAGGTGGGGCACTGAGAGTTTGGGCTCTGTGAGATCAGCACTGCGATACCAACCACTGAACACCAGCAACTAACTACAAACTTCCACTCGCCATTTGGAGGAGACACGAAACACTAACCTGGGCAACACCTGCAACACCCACCACCATCCACAACAATAACCCGCTGGCAAGGACCGCCAGAAAAGAAAGAAAACCCAACGTACTCACCAGTCTGGTCCCACACATCTAACCGCATCAGCGGACACCACTAGACTGAGTGCAACTGGCAAATGTGGCCCTTTGCGGAGACCCCGCTACAGCAAGAGACGACGGACAGAGCCAGTCAAAATTGCGTTTTTACACCAGGGCTGAGCCTAAGATCATTGAGACCCTGTAACCCAGCTTGGCTAGTCTTAGACAGGGGAAGGTGGGGTTCAGGGCTAACAGTGTAAGTCACCCCTAAGGAAAGGAAGTGGAATAGGTTAGCAGGTCTCTCTCTGTCTCTCCCATTAGCAGAATTAACAGCCACCCACTGTATCAAGTCTTGGCTGCTAGGCTTAACTGGTAGTCAGTTTACTGGGAGACAGGTCTCAGTCAGAGATAGGTCGGTTTTAATTTTGATATTGGTTTTCTTGCTTTCTGTAAATATATTAAATTTTGCTTGTTTTTTCAATAAAATCAGTGTTTTCTTTGCCTCTGAAGCATCTGCCTTCTGTGCCACATTGTACTACATAAGCCCAGTGTCAGAACCAGGGAGCTGGTGAACATTAAACCAGACAGCGCTCCCTGCAGGAGAAAAAACAGAGTACAAGTTTTGAGTCTGGTGACCCACCTGCTCTACATTCCTCCAGGATGTCCCATGTGGCATCCTTGGGCCAGGCTGGAATATCTGATGTGTTGGCCTCCACTGCCAATTCTGGGGCAGTAGACATCTGGCCTCCATACCACCTCACCTAGCAGAACCTCTAGGTCTCTGCTGGCAGAGTGCCCTGGCAAATTTCTCTTTTCTCCCATGTCTGAGGCCAACATCATTAACCGTGCAGTGCAGCTCCAGACTGACAGTGCTTGTACAGTGGGTGCACTATGGCCTTTTAAAGATGGTGCTGGCACCAGGAATGCTGATCAATTCTGAGATATCCCAGCAATGGTGAGGATCAAACCCGATGCCAGTGGAGTGGGGTAGGCAGTTAATGAGGCAAATTTGGTAAGATATGGCCACAGTAGGCCTCATGGCCAAATATCTTTCTAAAAACACACAGTGAGATGCTTCCAACATCAAGATCGGCCTCTCCAGACTTCTTGCGCGATTCTGCAACAAACCTTTTCATTGTTATCCACATTGTTCAGGCTGATATAAGATTCCACCCTGGGTTTGTCCTGTTTAGACTCTATGGGCTTTTCCCTGGCCTTTTGAGAACTGGTGGTTTCCATCCAAACTCTTGTTAATCTACTAGGCTTTGATGTGGTCTTCTTTAGCTTCTATGGCTTTTTCCCATGTTATTGTTGGACTTTCTCATCATTTTCAGGACAGTCAGGGCCTCTTTAGCTCAAGGTAAACAGAACCTGTCTGGTTAACTTTCTAAGACAACAAGACGCAGGGCTGGATGAACACAGCAGGCCAAGCAGCATCATAGGAGCAGAAAGGCTGACGTTTCGGGTCTAGACCCTTCATCAGAAAAGGGAGAGGGGAAGGGGGTTCTGAAATAAATAGGGAGAGAGTGGGAGGCGGATAGAAGATGGATAGAGGAGAGGATAGGTGGAGAGGAAACAAACAGGTCGAAGAGGCGGGGATGGGGCCAGTAAAGGTGAGTGTAGGTGGGGAGTTAGGGAGGGGATAGGTCAGTCCAGGGAGGACGGACAGGTCAAGGGGCGGGATGAGGTTAGTCGGTAGGAGATGGGGGTGCGGCTTGAGGTGGAAGGAGGGGATAGGTGGGAGGAAGAACAGGTTAGGGAGGTGGTGACGAGCTGGACTGGTTTTGGGATGCGGTAGGGGGAGGTGAAATTTTGAAGCTTGTGAAATCCACATTAATACCATTGGGCTGCAGTGTTCCCAAGCGGAATATGAGTTGCTGTTCCTACAACCTTTGGGTGGCATCGTTGTGGCACTGTAGGAGGCCCAGGATGGACATGTCGTCTGAGGAATGGGAGGGGGAGTTGAAATGGTTCGCGACTGGGAGGTGCAGTTGTTTATTGCGAACCGAGCGTAGGTGTTCTGCAAAGCGGTCCCCGAGCCTCCGCTTGGTTTCCCCGATGTAGAGGCAGCCACACCGGGTACCGCGGATGCAGTATACCACATTGGCAGATGTACAGGTGAACATCTGCTTGATGTGGAAAGTCTTCTTGGGGCCTGGGATGGGGGTGAGGGAGGAGTTATGGGGGCAGGTGTAGCACTTCCTGCGGTTGCAGGGAAAAGTGCCGGGTGTGGTGGTGCTGGAGGGGCGTGTGGAGCGGACAAGGGAGTCACGGAGAGAGTATCCCTCCGGAAAGCAGATAAGGGTGGGGAGGGAAAGATGTCTTTGGTGGTGGGGTCGGATTGCAGATGGCGG
>NC_063337.1:54181497-54251658 GCF_021869965.1 Rhincodon typus | reverse complement strand
CTCTCCCTATTTATTTCAGAACCCCCTTCCCCTCCCCCTTTTCTGATAAAGGGTGTAGGCCCGAAACGTCAGCCTTTCTGCTCCTATGATGCTGCTTGGCCTGCTGTGTTCATCCAGCCCTGCACCTTGTTGTCTCGGATTCTCCAGCATCTGCAGTTCCTACTGTCTCTGGTTAACTTTCTAGTCTCAATGGATTGTTCTCATCTCTTGGGGCACAGTGCTCGAAAACTTAGCTAACCATTCCCTCATCATATAACTCAGTGTCTCTGTCTTCTTTTGATCTCTTTTTAGCTTCTTTATTTTTTGTCTCTGGCCTTTAATTGCATCTCTGGAATCTTTTGCCGAAAAGGTTTCTCTCTTGTTCCCCTTTTTCCTGAGAATCCTTTTCTCTCTGAAGCTCATGATTTCATCTCCAGCATCTTTTACTAGAAAGCACATTCATTTTTTTTGTTGAAACTCTCTGGTCCCCTTCTGTACAGTTCCATCAACTATTTTGTAGCCACAGTGATAATTTTGATGACAGGATTCTAATCAATTATTTGTTCTGAGTCTTCTATCAATATCTCTTAATAGTTTTTGAACAGTTAGACCTTAATCCCTATTTGGAATATCTTAAACATCCTTGCCTCAGGGAGTGCTTTATTGGGTATTTTCCCAGTTATAAATCTCAATAGTTTTAGGCTTAAAGGAGCTGGAATTTCACCCTTCTGCTGTTCCTTTTTTACTCCCAGTTTTGTGGTATAATTTATTATGTTCCTCTAAAGTTCAATGACAAGAATTTGCTGTGGTTATGCATATTTAAATGAAAGATCATATCAGCCACTGAAGTTTTCATTTTTGATTTCTAATAAATTTCTTTCAGTATCTGATTTAAGCTGGAGTGCACTAGGAAAGCAATTTAGAAACACAGTTGGTGGAAGAACAATGACAGAAAGTAATTCATGACTCACAACAAAGCTATATGTCAATGAGGAAGATGATAAACCAACCAGGTTATCTTTAAGCTTGAATTTGAAGATAGCCTCAAGTTGAAAAAATGTGGTAAAGATTAGTGCTAAGTTAAAAGATTGGGAAAGTTTTTTTAAAAAGGGATGATCAAAAAAAAAGAAGGGAGAAAATGAACTTTAAGCGTAAACTTGTAATTAATAACAAGATGGGTAACAAATACTTTTTTGAATATATAAAAGGGAAGAAAGAAGACAAAGTGAACGTTGGCATCTTAGAGCATTAGACTAGGAAATAATAATGGGGAGCCAGGAAATGGCAGAGGAGCTGAACAAATACATTGCATCCAGCTTCAAAGTTTTAAAAAAACCACTGCTAGCATTCCAAAATTACTAAATAATCAGTGGGGAAAAAAGGAGAGGAAATAAATAGAATAATTGTCACAAGAGAATAAAGTGTTGAGGAAATTAATGGAACGAAAAGTTAATCCATTCCCTGGGCCTGATGGAACATATCCTAGAATATTAACAGAGGTAGTCACAGAGATTGTAGATGCTCTTGTAGGAATCTTGCAAGAATTCTTAGATTTGAAAAAGCCTCAGATGATTGGAAAACTGCCAGTGTATCACCCTTATTCAAAAAAGGAAGAAGACAATAAAACGCAGGTAACTCAGCTATTTAGATTAACATCTGTTAGTATGAAAATGTTAAAGTCTATTATAAAGAGTGTAATGGCAGAACATTTTAAAATATATTATCATTTGGCAATAATTAGATTACATTTAAATACTATGAACAGTTTAGGTTCCCTTACCTCAGATAAGATATATTGGCATTGGAGAGAGTCCTTAGAGAAGGTTGGATGAAGGAAGAAAGATGATCCTGTGTATAGAACATTTTCTTATTGGAATGGAATGATTAAGTTGGACCTGTACTCATTAGAGTTTAGAAGAATGAGAAGGCATCTTTATTAAAATATATAAGATTCTTAAGGGGCTTGGCAGGTGAAGGTGGTTAAGGTAGCTATAAGTTGGAAATCAGTTCACTTTACAGGTCACGTACAGGATTCTTTCTGTAACTCAGACTTCTAGTACAAATAGAGACCATAGGCAGGTGTGAGCTAAATTTGGAGCTGTTTAATCTTCTGATGTTGCAAGAAGATGAACAGAAGGAGTTGAAATAATTAAGTGATTCAAGCAAAGCAGCTTGAGTGTGATTGGTGCTTCCAGATTAACCATTTCAGCTATTGAGATGGGTTTTGTTGTCCTGGTCAACATCTATGGTGCATTTTGCCAGATAACTGTGAAATTGTTAACACTATGTAAAACCATGATGGGTTTCAATGGTCTCCTTGATTTATAACTGGCTGAGCTGAACGTGTTGTCTATTATTGATTTGTGTTGCCTTGGCTGGGACACAATTGGAATGGACAGTGCTGGAGGGTGGTATAAGCTTTTGTCCTCTGGTTACTGCTGATCTGAACTTTCCTGAAATTGTGATCAACTGACATCATGTGATTAACTGCAATCATGTCAGTTGAGCAAAGAAAGCAAAGAAAAATAATTTAAAGAAGATAATGTATTTTTCTTGTTTAGAAAACACTTTTAATCTCTGCCTTCCTGTCCTCTTAGAATTATCATAGTAGCTTTTGAAAAGAAGCAGGATATATACAATCCTCACCAATTAAAGCATTCCGACTCGAAGAGAGAAACATTTATATGATCCATGAAGCAAAGAATCACTAGCCATTGCATTAAGACCATTTTCAAAGTTGCCATTTATTTCATTTTCCATGCTTCATTTTATGTTGATCGGAAACAGCTGTGTTCACTGTGATATTGTCGGAATGAAGGATATACAAAGCCATGTTCCCATGTCAGGAAACCACACGAGTTAAATAGTATACTCACTTCACTGGAACCATTCTGTGATATACTGAACTATTAACCAGTATGAAAATACACGAAGAAATAATTAAAGAATCTCTGATTTATAATCTGATACATGGATGATTTAATTCAGTTCACTTCTTACTTACTGCAGGATCTCCCTCTTGTTATTCAAGTTAGGAAGCATTTGTATTTAGTACATGCCATTGTTTAATATTAAGCTATGCTTCCCATGTGAGATAAGAAAAGCAGAGTGAAAAGTTCATTCTGTCTGGGGTATTACAAAGGCCTGTACTTGTGCACTGAATGCCAAACCTCCAGAGGAGAAAGGGCTAAGTTGGAAAGGACTGAACTCAAGTAAATCATTGGTCATGCCTAGGGTCCAACATAAAGTTTAGGGATAGAAGCTGCAGATACAAATTCATGTTAATATATGTACACTATCACGTTATAACCATACAGTATATGTAACAGGAAATTTGTTTTTGCATGAACATATCTAGTATAAATAAAGCAACAGTACTTGAAAAGCCAAATATTGTAGAGCTGCCGAGGAAGAATAGAGATTGGAGCTCCATAAGTATTTCTTAGAACATGCTCAACAGGACATAACCAATAACCTCTTTCTTTATTGTAAAATTCATGTTTTTGAAGAGAAGCGATTTTGTTGTGGTCATTTTTTCTTGGGTACCTAAATGTATTAGAAAAAAGTAACCACCCTGGAATTCAAAGTTTTACAATTAGTTGTATTCTAAGACATTAGTACTTTTACAATTCAAATGATTTACTGATCAGATGCTTTTTGTAACTGGATTTCAAATGACTGAAGACAAAATATGAGCTCCAGATGAAAGAAAGCAATTATTTTTGTTTTGTAGTATTAAAATGAGTTTGAGATGTTGTCTTTCTTTTTGTAGCATATAAATACAGAGCAAGACCTGTTGAGACATTATAACTTGGTTGCTAATAGGTACCTAAAATTCACTGAAGAGCTTTATCTTTACAATGTTGATTGGTATGGTGTGAAATATTTCATTTGTAAGAAAATATCATGTTCTTAATGATTTATGCTTGTGTACTGACTAACAGAAAACTGGAGGCATTTGGAATGTCCCTGCATTGACTCATATGGAGATATATCAGAAGCCGAAGGAATTACCACAAAGTGTGAAGTGAAACCTTTTGGAATGAGATGTTTTACAAACGTTCAGCTTGATTTAATTTTCAAAAGGCCATGATAGTGTTGTAATTATGGTACTGAACAATGCTTAAAATTCCTTTATTCATTCATGGTATGTGGGCGTTGCTGGCTAGGCAGTATTTATTACCAATCCCTAATTGCATAGAGGGCAGTTAAGAGTCAACCACATTGCTGTGGGTCTGGAGTCACATGCAGGCCAGACCAGATAAGGATGGCAGTTTCCTTCCCTAAAGGGCATTAGTGAACCAGATGGGTTTTTCCAACAATAGATTCACAGTCATCATTAGATTCTTAATTCCAGATATTTATTGACTTCAAATTCCACCATCTGCCCTGTCAGGATTTGAACCTGGGTCCCCCAGAACATTATCTGGGTCTCTGGATTAACAGTCCAGCAATAATACCACTAGGACATCGCCTCCCCATTAGTCCCAAACAACTACAAGGAGATGGCTGTCTCCAATAACATTGAGCCTAACCATTTCCCCTGGATAATCTTGGACGTTGCTATTAATCAGAAAATTTGCGCAATATCCAATGCAAATGTCATGCTTCTTAGAGCAGGCCAGAGGTTGGAGATAAATGTTTTCCCTTCTAACTTCCCAAAGCATTTGCATCACCTTTAAGGTATCATTAAATGAATAATGGGGAATCTGCTCCATTTGTCTATGTAGTAAAGTCACTATAGTCCCAGAGGACCACTCTCTCATTGCAGAGAGCCAACTGGTCTTGAGTTTGACATGACAGTCATCAAACCTCAGGTCAGGGATGAGGTTGAAAAGGTGGGACGTTCATGGTGAACTCAGCTAGCATGGAAATTGAACCCATGCTATTGGTGACGCTCTGCGTCAAAAACCAGCCATCCAGCCAACTGAACTAACCAACCCCCACACTGTTTTCTCAACATTGCCCCTTAGCTAAACCAGGGAGACCCTAGGGTTAAATTCACCACCAGTCATCTCCTTCTAATGAGAGAGCAACCCTACACTCGTGTGGGATTATGGCAACTTTACGCTATTTGCCTGAATTGGCACAGTCCAAAAGGGAAGGGGCTAAAAATGTCTAGCTCTTTGAAATAACTGAGACCAGGAAATGCCAACTACCAATACAGTGAAATGTAGGATGTCAACTACACCTAACTTTAAATGATGCCACCAGGATCCAAAAACGATATCTAATATGGATCCAAGATAGTAGGAACTGCAGATGCTGGAGAATCTGAGATAACAAGGTGTAGAGCTGGATGAACACAGCAGGCCAAGCAGCATCAGAGGAGCAGGAAGGCTGACGTTTCAGGCCTAGACCCTTCTTCAGAAATGGGAGAGAGGAAGGGGGTTCTGAAATAAATAGGGAGAGAGGGGGAGGCGGATAGAAGATGGATAGAGGAGAAGATAGGTGGAGAAGAGACAGACAGGTCAAAGAGGCGGGGATGGAGCCAGTAAAGGTGAGTGTCAGTGGGGAGGTAGGGAGGAGATAGGTCAGTCCAGGGCGGACGGACAGGTCAAGGGGGCGGGATGAGGCTAGTAGGTAGGAGATGGGAGTGGGGCTTGAGGTGAGAGGAGGGGATAGGTGGGAGGAAGAACAGGTTAGGGAGGCGGGAACAAGCTGGGCTGGTTTTGGGATGCAGTAGGGGGAGGTGAGATTTTGAAGCTTGTGAAGTCCACATTGATACCATTGAGCTGCAGGGTTCCCAAGCGGAATATGAGGTGCTGTTCCTGCAAGCTTCGGGTGGCATCATTGTAGCACTGCAGGAGGCCCAGGATGGACATGTCGTCTGAGGAATGGGAGGGGGAGTTGAAATGGTTCGCGACTGGGAGGTGCGGTTGTTTAGTGCGAACCGAGCGTAGGTGTTCTGCAAAGGAACAAAATCTCCCCTCCCCCTACCGCATCCCAAAACCAGCCCAGCTTGCTCCCACCTCCCTAACCTGTCCTACCTCCCACCTATCCCCTCCTCCCACCTCAAGCCCCACCCCCATCTCCTACCTACTAGCCTCATCCCGCCCCCTTGACCTGTCTGTCCTCCCTGGACTGACCTATCCCCTCCCTAACTCCCCACCTACACTCACCTTTACTGGCTCCATCCCTGCCTCTTTGACCTGTCTGTCTCCTCTCCACCCATCTTCTCCTCTATCCATCTTCTATCCGCCTCCCCCTCTCTCCCTTTTTATTTCAGAACCCCCTCCCCCTCCCCCATTTCTGAAGAAGGGTCTAGGCCCGAAATGTCAGCTTTCCTGCTCCTCTTATGCTGCTTGGCCTGCTGTGTTCATTCAGCTCTACACCTTGTTATCTCTAATATGGATCCGATTGGATTTGGGCAGGTCTCTGTGCCATCCATTCAGTTTAACAACTCAAAATTGCAACTGGTCATCCTATGAGCTTCCCAGCTATGTAAGTAACCACAGAACTTTCATCTGCCTGGTATAACCCACCTAATGTCACCTGGGAGGTAGCGTTAAACCATCTCCTTAGCTTACATACAAGTTGGTTGTGAGCAGCCTAAATAGAATTAAACAACATTAAATATAATAATAAATCTTTATTCTTTCCAACATTGTCAGAATGGGATCAGATCCCTTTCTTCTCTTAGTATTCTGGTAAAAACTGATCAGAGGAAACCAGGTAATGAGCTCTGACAAATGGAGTATACTCAATTTAAAGTACAGTCACTCGAGGGTAAATATTTTTGGTGTATTCTCATTTTCTTTATCTCTTCCCTTCTACTTGCCACCTCACGCTCTTTCTTTCCATATTTGGATTTAGAATGTTAACAGGCCCATGCAAAATTGAATATGTTTAGTAATCTGCAAAACAATGTTGCAACATGAAAAGATAAAAGTGCCCGTAATTTGCTACATTTGTGTAAATAAAACTGATTAGTTCACACAGCCAATCCTTTACCAAATCTGATCATAGTGGATGAAGTTGTACAGTATTTGACATTGAACATTTAACATGACCTTTCTGTGAACTGTCATTAATACAATGAAAAAAAATTAGAACATGCCACTCAGGCACAGTAAAATTTCTGGGATAAGTATAGGATCAGCATTTATGACCCTTGTTTAATGCAGCAAAGCTGAAATGACATGGAAATTACTTGGATCTGTCTTCAGTATGTAAATGCAGTGAATAAATCTGTAGTGAATAACCATATTTTAGAATGTTCTACTGAAGTGAAAGATTTGTCTCTGATTGCAGTGGTATATTCAGCATGTCCTATTAGTTATTTTACTTTGAATTCTATGACAAAGAATTTCAAATTGGATGTTAAGGTGCCAAATTTCTGTTCTAATCATCAGTTCCAGCAAGCAAAAAATAGGTTTAAAACTTTAATGTACTTAGTAGAATAAAATCAAGTATGCTAATATCAATTCGAACTGAGTGCTAAAATCTTCACTTCTGCCTAATTTAAATAAAGAAGGTCCATGTGGAAACCTGCATGCATCGTAGACTTAAAAGTACTTTTGACATCATTAAAGGGGCAGGGTGGATTAATGACCAGAAGACTTCTTTTGGAGATATTTTGGTAGAATTAATATGTCGACAAATTTTGATGATGAGTGGTATGTTTTTAAATTAATATATCAATTTCAAAATCTGTGATTTGCATTTCTTTTATTTCACATGTGGGTTCTGGATTTCCCATCCCTAGCTGCCTTGAGAAAATGGTAGTGAGTTGTCTTCTTAAACTGCTGTCATCCATTCTCTGTAGGCAGACCCATAATGCCATACAGGAAGAAGTTCCAGGATTTTGACCAAGCAGGACCACATGTCAGTAGCCTAAGTTTCATTGGAAGGTTTTGTGCTCTTTGAATGAATGCATGCTTTAGTCCTATGACTGTGTCATGGTACAATACTAAGCAGCAGTTGCAGCACCAACACAATGTGTATTCTGTTGAGGTTGGTTGGTTCGCCGAACTGGTTTGTTGTTCCGCAGACGTTTCGTTACTGTGCTTGGTAACATCCTCAGTGCAGCAAGGAATGAAACTAACAACAAGAGTACATGAACACCAACTGGCTACAAAAAGACACGACCAATACTCACTCATCTCAATCCACATGGACAAGGAGAACCATGACTTCGATGGGGACAACACCAAGATCCTGGGACAGGCTAGGCAGAGACAAGCACGAGAATTCCTGGAAACATGGCACTCCACGAAGCATGCTACTAATAAATACATTGAACTCGACCCCATATACATTCCACTACGGAGGAAACCCGGAAATGAGGCAATCCATCGCAACAGACCCCAGAGTTTAAAAAACAGGCAGGAAAAGACACCGCTTCATCAGAAGCTGCACTGAGGATGTTACCAAGCATGGTAACGAAACGTCTGCGGAACAACAAACCAGCTCAGCGAGCCAACCAACCTCAACACCCACAACCTGAGCTACAAATCTACTCCAAAACCTTAGACAATGTGAATTCGAAAAGGTGAGTAGGAAACTAACAACCATAGAACAAAAATGGAAAGTGTGAGGTTAAAGAATTATATAACTGGAAGGTTTTGAATTTACTGTGATGTTTCCCTTATTCCCAGTCATATGGACCAGTTGTACAGTTAGGGGGGGGGTGTTTTCTGACTCTTGTGATTGAGAAATTTGTTTTTGGCTCACAAATTAATCAATCACTTCAACAGTTGTCTAAGAAGTTCCTTTTTTTTCTTCCGCTTGCCTACCAGCAAATAAACCATATTGCAGGTGACACAGTATGGAAAGCAGCTTCCATCAGCATGTGGAGACAGTTAGTAGCATAAGTACAGGGGAGGTAATGGCCTAGTGGTATTATCGCTAGACTGTTAATTCGGAGACCCAGGTAATGTTCTGGGGATACAAAAACAGAAGTTGCTGGAAAAACTCAGCAGGTCTGGCAGCATCTGTGAAGGAAAAAACAGAGTTAACATTTCAGGTCCAGTGACCCTTCCTCAGAACTGATTGGTGGCTGGGAAAACGTCAGTTTATATGCAGAAAAAAAGGGGGAGGGGAATGGGGTAGGGAGTAAACGATAGGAATAAGCCTAAAGAGAGAGAAGAGCAGTTGGACAGACAGATAATGATCAGGCTGGGAGGGTGATTAGTTGTTAATGGGCACTATTAATGCCTAATAACAGGTAGTGTATAATGGCAGGCTATGTGATAACAAGGCCTGGTGTGTGGGGTAGGGGGCTGGGACATGGGAGAGTTTAGACCTGTCTGTCTCCTCTCCACCTATCTTCTCCTCTATCCATCTTCTATCCGTCTCCTCCTCTCTCCCTATTTATTTCAGAACCCCCTTCCCCTTAAATTATTAAACTCGATATTGAGTCCAGAGGCTTGCAGGGTCCCCAAGCGGAAAATGAGGTGTTGTTCTTCCAGCTTGCGTTGAGCTTTGCTAGAATACAGCAACAAGCTAGAGGCAGATGTTGGCCAGGGAACAGGGTGGTATGTTACAAGTGGCAGGAAACAGGTAGCTCAGGGTCTTTTTTGTGAGTAGAATATAGACGTACCGCAAAGCGGTCACCTATTCTATGCTTCGTTTCCCCAATGTAGAGGAGACCGCATTGTGAGCAGCGAATGCAGTAGACTAGATTCTGGGAAGTGCAGGTAAAGTGTTGCTGGAAGGTACGTTTGGGCCGTTGGATACTGGAGAGGGAGGAGGTAAATGGGCAGGTGTTGCACCTTCGCCGGTTACAGATGACCATGAATCCCATCTGTTTCACTCATGTCCTTTGCGGATGAAACTGACATCCTTACCTTGTCTGGCCTACATGTGACTGCAAACCTACAACAATGTGGTTCATTCTTAATTGCCCTTTGAGCAAATGTTGCTCTAGCCAGTGACCCTCATCCCTTGAATTAATGTTAAAAAATTATAAAGCTAAATATAAGAGCCTTAATTGGAGATGCCAATCTAATGTTTAAAGTAGGCTAACAAGCAGCTCTGGGATCAGTGTTGCCATGCATTTGGAGAGACAACCACAGGGCATGAACCATGGTCGTACACACACCTCTCATCCATGGCATCTGATATTTGCCAAACTCTCACGGCCACTACTACATCTCTCCAACCAATGCTGGTTGCTTAGGAAACAGAGGCTTGCATTGAAGGGCACACTGAAAACTAGCATTGAAAAGCTGCTGCAAAGACACTTTGTGCACAGGGATGGACACCCAGTTCACAGATTGGATTGGGTTGCATGCTCTCTTGGCACTTGCATACTTGGCACCTGACAGCATCCCCAACTTTCCTTTCCTTGCCATGCCAATTAGCACTGTTATACAACCAGGAAGGTCCGGAATCCTCAGTCAAGGAGGTGGACATCTTGCTGTATGGCATAGTGTTACATCAATCTCACACTTCCATGTGCTAGCAGCTTATGTGGCAAACACGCTGCATATTCAGCAAGTAGGTAGCCATGTCTCAAAGGCTTAGGGGAGTAGTCCTTACCAAACTCCATGCATGCACATATCAGTCAGGTGGTTCTGGCACTGTAAGTCAAAGGCAGCCTTCCATACCAGTCTAAGTGATTGACCAGGCATCTTGTCAGGGTGATGTCAGTCAGGGTGTCCATGCCTCTGAAGTTCAAGTGAGTCACAGTCAGTCCTGTGGCTCCATAATGAGCAACCTGGTGCGGGACAGTTTTTCTACACTTATCCTGGCAAGCCGGAAGGTTGACCTTCTCATGACACTGCTGGCCATTCCTCCACACCGTTGCGATGGTACTGACCTGGGTGCCAATGTAGAGTGAGGCTGCCAGGGCCTGATGGGATACCCTCCACTTCCTGTACTTTGAGACAAGAAAGCCTTTCCTTTGCACCATCCCAGCATCAGGACCTCCAGGTTCCTGTCAGAGAATCATGGCACCATCTCTGACATGTTCAGAATCTTTCCATTGACAAACAGGGCACCTTCAGGATGCCGGTGCTAGTCTGGGTAAATAGCAGGCTTTTAAAAGTGGCTTGGTCTTATATGCTGATCTTTCGGTGGATATCCTGTGAGTGGCGAGTTGTTCCAGGAACAACACATCGTAAGATGGGGCTACAATCAGATACGTGGAATGCCATAGCATAGGTGGAGTGGGATAGGTAACTCATGAGGCAATATTGGTAAGACTCTTTGAATCTTGTTAGGTCTCGTGATGAGAAACCCTCCAAAATCTTGATGCAGCTCGATTTTAGCCAACAAGGTATGATTCAGCCCATAAGCTTTTGCATTTTCAACTTGAAGTAGTCTTAGGAAAATTAATGGTAATTACTAAAATATCACTCCCTTCTATTCAGTCACTCTATGTCCAGGTATTGTTTGGAGAATTATACTATTCTAGCTTGAAAAATGCTTGAGAGAGATCAACAGAATGTCACAAATGGGGCCTATACTTCTGTTTAAGCAGTGTCTGCATTTATGCTCCACTTTGCTGACCTTGCATCTTAATGTAAGGACGTTGCATTCAAATGTTTGTGTGCACTAGAGAGATAGGGTCACTGAGAACATGGGAAGCAGAATAATGGAAAATCAAGTCATCTTCCCTCCCTCAGTTAGCAATAAAACATTACTTATCTGTCATGCATGTTGTAGTTTACGAAGATAGTTGCATACTTTATAGGACATTTAAATACGTGTCCATTTCACTTTATTTAGAGGTGAAACTTTGCTTGTCAGTGTATTATCTTACCATTATTGAAAGAAAACTCACCTAAGGTTAGCTAGCTAGGACTGCTTGGCCTAGAAATTATGTAAGGCTCATACTTTGGTTGATGACCTCACATGCTGCACTCACATCACACATTAAATTTGGACAGGCAGTTTAAGGAAATTAAAGTTCGTTTTGTAGCATTAATGCAAAACCTTATACTGCACAGTAAATTTATTCAATTAAGCACTCAAGCTGAATTTTTCAATGTCAAATAAGGCCTTGCTCTCAGCAATTTTCTTACTCTGGGCAATAGGCCTGCCTGCCTTTGTGCATAGTCTTAAAAATAGGTTGCATTTTAATGGTGATTATGACTTTGGGTGTTCTTCAGGGATTTCTATTTTTCTTCATTGAACATTTTGCAAATTTGTTGCAGAAATCGCCTCCTTTTGCCTAAACCTGCATTTTACCAAACTTCACTTATATAACTGTCTAGATTTTCATCTTCCTGACAGGCAGTGGGAGTTGGTGAAGTCTGTAGCTATGCACTCTTGTGTCGGGGAAATATTGTTCTGGGTCAAATTGTTAATTGCTCTGTATGGGTTCAGGCTGAATTCAGGCCAGCCAGACCTGGAAGGAGTTCGGAGGCAGACACAGGGACTGCCAGGTGCCCATGTAGGCTGTTTAAATGCCATCCTCAAAGCTAAGGCCTTTTAGCCCTCACCTCTCACAGCCACTCAATTCTCAAAATTCCACCTGTCCCATCCATGACTCCTCATTATCCCCTTACCCAACTCCCCCTTAGCCTTCATGCCAGGCTATGCCTCCCTACCTTCCCGTAGCCCTTCGTACACCCATTCCAGACAATGGCATTCCCATGCCCATTTATCCACTATTCACTGAATAGAAGGAATGAACCCTAGAAGGACTATGAAATGTAAATTAAAAGTTTGTAAAAGCAGTCTTCATTTGTTGCTTCTCAGTTACTACCAGTCAAAGAAGAATCAATTATTTTGACATTTGAAGTGTCAATAGGTGAAGCACTTGTATAACATTGAAACATTTGAAATGTCTTTGCCTTTTACAAATAAACATTGTATAATTTACAGCATAGACCAGACTGATTTTTGGGATGCAGGGACTGAGGTGTGGGGAGATATTGGTTTGTTTAGGACTATATTCACAGGAGGTTAGAAGAATGAGGAAGGATCTCATAGAAACATTTACAATTCTAACAGGACTGGACTGGGATAAATGCAGGAAAGATGTTCTCAATGATGAGGAAGTCCAGAACTAGGGGCTACAGTCTAAGAAAAAGCGGTAGGCCTTTTAGGGCAGAGATAAGGAGAAATTTCTTCACCCAGAGAGTGGTGAGCCTGTGGAACTTTCTGTCACAGAAAGCAGTTGAGGTCAAAGCACTGGATGTTTTTAAGAAGGAGATAGATATAGTTCTTAGGGTTAAAGGGATCAAAGGGTATGGGGGGAAAGTGGGAACAGGGTATTGCGTTGAATAATCAGCCACGATCATATGAAATGCTGAAGTAGTCTCGAAGGGCTGAATATCCTCTCCTGTTCCTGCATTCTATGTTTCTATGAAACTCAGAGTTGTAAATCAACTAATGTTTTCTGTGACACTAAGGTGTTGCAACACTACAAAGGCTAACATGGGTTTTTACTTATCTGAGAGCACAAGAAATATGTTACAGTGCTGAAAGAGTTGAGACCCAAGGAAAATTTTTGCTTGGTTGAGAACTCTGGCTCCCTGACCTAGGCTGTCAATTGCACAATGTTTACTTTCACAAGATTAAGGTGTTTCAAGTGCATGTACTTTCTGCTATTAACATCAATTTCATTTTCATGCTTTAGATAACTTCTGTACAATATTGCAGCTGACATGATTCTGCGGAATAAACAAGTACAAGGCATCTGTCAAATTGAAGCCATCAGTACCCATTTTACAAGATAATGTCAGCAGATGTTATGAGTGAATTGTGGGATACAAACAGACAGATTGCACAATCACCATATAATAGACTTTAACTATAAAATAGTAACCTTTGCAGCATGAATTTGTAATAAAGTTTCAAAGAAACTTTGTAAAATTCCCTATTGTGGTGCTTGTAACAAGGTTAGTCAGATGGACCTCATAGAATATGAGTTCCCTGATTGAGGCTGTTAACCTTGTCCAATCACAGAGCCCTGGCTGACAGATATATAAAGGAGTGTTAGACATCCTGCTCACTCTGAGGGCTGGTTCTGAGGAAGATGAACCATGTTAAGTACTATGCAGGTGTAAATAAAAGGTGACTTGGAGACAGGATACCAGCCTCTGGAGGTTTTTCACCTTTCACATGATCTTTGTTTATAAAGAGATAGATATTCAAATACAGAAATCATAATGAATAATCACCAATGTTATTAATGTCAATTAGGATTCTTAACATAGCCTACTGAATAGCATATAACTTGTTCCCCCAACCCACCGTCTCCTGTTTAAAACTGTTTGTTTAATGCAATCCGAAGACTCAAACTCTCAAGTACCTCAACCTCTCCAAGCATTATCTAACATTTAGTACAAACTCAAAATGACAAGCATTCTTGCAGGTAACTGAAGGCAATTATCCTACAGTTCCTAACACTTCTTCTATCAGTGGTATAGCTAGAATATCTTTCATTGCCTCCCATTTTAAAATGTGTTTGCTTCTGAATACTGAATAATAGTGGTTGTGCTTCGAAACTTCCTATATTCTTTGACGTGAAAGATGGTAATCAAATCGAAAGCTGCTCTAACAGTCTGACCGCTGAGAAGTGCTGCTCTTCATTAGCTTCCTGCTGGTGTTTCTATTCTCTCTGCTGCTGTCACAATCTTGGATAAATCTAGTTGTATGTCTCCTACTGCTTCTTCTGCTGTTTCTGGCAATACATAACAGTCATCCACCACTGCCCAGTTTCACTGTTAAAAGAACAAACAATAATAAAACGTAGAATTTTTCCAGCTTTAGTGATTTTAATATTTCTGATTTGTAACGTTACAATG
Organism: Rhincodon typus; assembly: GCF_021869965.1. Classification (NCBI taxonomy): domain Eukaryota; kingdom Metazoa; phylum Chordata; class Chondrichthyes; order Orectolobiformes; family Rhincodontidae; genus Rhincodon; species Rhincodon typus. The sequence goes on along the minus strand of NC_063337.1, from coordinate 54,236,974 downwards.
TCGTCCCAAGAACATCAACAAAAACCATTCTATTTACAAAAATACCGGTGACTGTTAAAATCAAATCCTCATTTTCCTATGAGTAGAATTACAATACCGACAAAACATGGCAATTTTTAAGATTTTCTGCACTACTGTTTTATTTCACTGTTTATACCAGTAAAAATTTATTTTCTTGCTGCACCTAGGGCTGGAATTATTGCTCATAATATCATATTCACTGATATCTATCAGTTGGGATTTTAAAAGGGAGCAATACTTAGAATGGGAAACTGAATTGACATTGCCTACTTGATATTATCCCACCCCATATCCCACATAATTATATCCAAATGTTTCGTACATTTGTACATTCTTTCAAATTTGTAAAGAATCATTTTGTCACCCCATGTCCACAAAATCATCAGCTTAAGGAATAACTGAAATGCTAGTAACACATGGCAGTGGCACAAATTGTAGTGGCAGTCAAGTCATTGCAATCAAACAGATTCCCTATTGCGGTTTTGTTTACATTTTCAGTCATCTTAAAACTTTAGTTTGAACTTTGGTTTAAATCCTTTTGCATCCATTCAGCACTATGGAATTGTGCAAATCCAACTTATGAATGATATCCTGGCTTGGAACTCAATTGGAAAGCCAGGAATAGACTTCTGTTTCTTCGAAAGCCAATGAAGATGTTACTGCAAACTTCAACAGTGATTATATTCAGATACAACAGAATTTCACCTAAAATTAACTGAATTTTAGAGAAAAACTGATGTTATTTAATACCAAAGGATTGAGAGAGATTCAACAGTGCAGTACCTGGGCACATCAGACATCAGTGTTAAGGTTATCACTAATCAGCTGACAGTTAAACACAAGGAATATTCTTCCACTAATCTGCTTACAGAATTCATTTTTAGACTGTAACATAAATAATATTTCTCAACTTTATGGATATTAATTACAACAGAATATGTACATAAACTAATGTTCATACAATTCAGCCTGTCACGATACCTACATGTTTGAGGTTACAGCTGGAATGATGAGAACACCACAGTACCCAAAGCAATTTCTTCTCAGATGTTCTCATCATTTCAACTGATACTTACATATCCGCCATCAACTAGATTGTTGTCCGTTTGTCACCAGCTTGTGCTGTGATTTGGGAAGTTGTGGCAACAGGTGCAGGCTTGAGTATCTATTTGTAAGACTGAACTTTGATTCTATTTTTGGAGAGCTGGAAATCAATGAAAGGAATGTTTTATGCCACATCTGTTGAGGTTCCTCAGGTGAAATTAATGGATTGGCGCACATTTATATACTTTTTTAAAAGCAGCCTCTGAGACATTTAAGACGAAAGAAAGCTTATTGTTTGTTCTTCAGCAATCCAATACATTGGGCAGAATCATAAAGGTCAAAGCAACACTGGCTATAGTAAGATTTGTGGCACAGTCAGATGAGAAGTCCAGTGAGGTTAATCTCAACATCAGAATTGGCATGGTGTATTGGAGAGATATCATGATAGTTGTGAGAAGCTGGCAAATATTGGATGCAAATATCTATGGATAAGGTGTGTGTTCGTAACTGGAGTTACATGCTGCCACATCAACTGGCAACATATGTATATGTGTTGTGCCAAGGTCTGGGGGCTTGAAGATGAAATAGTTTGAAATAAGAACTTTGGAAGATTGTGTGTGTGTGTGTGTATTTAGTATCAGTGATAAAGGATAAAAGGACAAACAGCAGGCTTTGCATTGAAAAATGTATCTCTAGAAGCTGCTAAAACCTTCTTGTAGTTGGAAGCGAGGTCTTTGACTAATGTATGAGAGATCACAAAAGCCAAATTGATTTAATTGGCAAATAAAATAGAAGTGGACGTGCCTGCCAGAGCTAGGAAGGCAAAAACAATTGAATGACAGGGAGTTAGCAAGAATTGCAGATGCTGGAGTCAGAGATAACAGTGTGGAGCTGGAGGAGCTCAGCAGGCCAGGCAGCATCAGAGGAGCAGGAAAGTTGACATTTCGGGTTGGGACACTTCTTCAGAAATTCTTCAATAATTGAATGACTGGCACAACATTGAGACTTGGTAGAAATGCAGACGACAGAAGCTGTTCCAGAGAATGAGATATTGGAGTTAGTTAAAAGCAAATTACAGTTGCGGCAGTTTGAACTTGAGAAAAAGATGAAACAACTTCAGAGAGAAACAGAAACAATATTGGAACTATAAAGGAAGAAATGTAAATGAGAAGGCTGGAACATGAATTGCAAAGGGAAAGTGGAAAGAAGCAAGAGGTAGGGAAAAATAAAAAGAACAAGAACTTTAAAATTATACAGTTAAAAATTAAGACCTTGGAAGGTGAAGAGGGCTCTAATGAGAAAAATTAAGTTCACAATCTAAAGTCCAGAAAGGAAATGTTTAAATTTATGCAGGTCATACCAAAATTTAAGGAAAAGGATGTGTCAACATTCTTTATGTCATTGGGGAATATAGCAAAGCAAATGAAGTGATCAAAGGAAAATTAGACACTGCCCATGCAGAGTAAGTTGACAGAGAGAGAAGTTAAAGTTAATACAGCGCAGTCAGAGGAGGTTCTTGTGGATTCAGACACTTAAAACAGGCTAATCTGTATGTATATGAGTTAGTTCCTGACATACACAGGCAAAAGTTTTAGAATTTAAGGAACTAACCCAGACAAACCTACGCTTATTTTGGAAAGGTCCAACAAGTTAATTTTCATAGATTGATACAAGCATTAGGAATTGAAATCATGTACTAAACTTATAGAGATAACATTCTCTTGGAAGAATTCAAAAATTACTTCTTTCTAATTAGAACCCATGTGTTGCCTTTTCACTCATTTGGGACAATCCACCACTTTTCTCCAACTTGCACTGGCTAGGGAAGACACCCTTAATATCTCTCTTTCTTTCTCTCATCAATGAGAAAACAGCTCACAATAGGACAGAAAGGGCTAAGATGGGGTTGTCTGTCCAACATTCAGCTCTTCACCCCCTAAGAGATGAGGTTCCTACCTAAACAGCAGACTGACTGTGTCTAAGCACCTGAACTGATATCGGTGCGTATCCTTGACTCTCTGTGCTGGGACCTGTTGACTGAAGGGTGGGTCCCTTGATTTGACTGAGGACTGCTGCCAACATTAACAAGTATCCTGGTTTTATCTGCACTAAATGATAAGGTAAGACAGAAATTCTGTGATCTGGTAGCTCTGACAGTGGGACAGGCAAAGCACAAAAAGGCAAGGCAAGGCAAGGCAATGGGACGGATGCAGTGAGCATCCAGATAGGCTCAAAGTGAGTACGTTCTAAGAGACAGACCGGCCCTATGATGTACCCTGGTCCAATCTATCAGTTGAATGCCTGTCCCTGCGCGTAAAGTGTCCTTGCAGCAGCATTGTAATGATAGTTGTTACTACACTCCCAAGTGCAGCTTTAAAATGCAGAAGCATACTTTAAGTGAATTGGAGATGTGCCATGATAATGTAGAGAGGCTGGCAAGTGTATGATGCCAAGATCCATGAACATGGAGTGCATGCTGTCATTGCCCACAGAGTGTACCCTGGGATGTTGGTGCTGGGTGCCCAAAATAGGGTTCCGGATGAACAAGTGATGAGCTGAGGCCACCAAGTGGGGAGGCAATGACCTATTGGAATTATTGCTAGAACATGAATCCAAAGATCCAGCTTATGTTCTGGGGACCTAAGTTCAAATACCTTCGTGGCAGATGATGGAATTTGAATTCAATCAAAATCTGGAATTAAGAGATTAATGATGAACATGAAAATCATCTGGTTCACTAATGTCCTTAAGGGAAAGAAATCATACTTACCTGATCTGGCCCACATATGACTCCAGACACATAAAAATATAATCAACTTTTAACTGCCCTCTGGGCAATTAGGGATGGACAATAAATGCTGGCCCAGTCAATGATGCCTACATCCTGTGAATGAATAAATAAATAAGGTACTTGTTCAGCCTTTCTTGCTGAGAATTCTCGGTTCTCACATCAAGTGATAGGAGAGGAGGCTGAATATTAATGAGATAAGATTAGGGCAGTATGGTGGCTCAGTGGTTAGCACTGTTGCCTCACAGTGCCAGGGACCCAGGTTCGATTCCAGCCTTGAATGACTGTGTGGAGTTTTCACGTTCTCCCCGTGACTGCATAGCTTGTCTCCCACAATCCAAAGATGTCCAGTTTAGGTGGATTGGACATGTTAAATTACCCTGCAGTTTCCATGCATGTGCAGGCAAGGTGGATTAGCCACGGGAAATGCAGGGTTAAGGGGATAGGGTTGGGCGTTGGGTCTAGGTGGGATGCTCTTGGGAGGTTTAGAGAGACTCAATGGGCAGAATGGCCTCTTTCTGCACTGTCGGAGTTCTATGATTCAAGATCTGTGGTTAATTATGCTGGTAACAAGCAATAGTCCTCCTCAATTGGCATCTCACAGCTGCCTCGTTAGACTCCCATCTTGGTGTCTGACCTCTCTGGAAAATGCTGTTAGTTGCTCCTACATTCAAGATAGGACTTGCTGGACTTTACCTCTGATCCTCCCACATCATTCAGGCCCCTATAAAGTTCTGCAACGTGCTGCAGATGACAAGGTTGCAATTGTTTGAAAGTCAAGAGTAAGGTTGACAATCATGAGCTGATCCAGAAAACTTTTATCACACCCACAAACTTGAGAAGGATTGAGAAGGATGATCAGAGGTATAGATAGACTGGACTGCCAGAGACTTTTTCCTAGGGTGGAGGTAGCTATTATGAAGGGGCATAGGTTTAAAGTGAGTGGAGGTAGATATAGGGGAGACGTCAGAGGTAGGTTCTTTACTCAGAGATTAGTAGGGGCGTGGAATGCATTGCCGGAGAGGGTAGTGGAGCCAGCCTCATTAGGGGCATTTAAGCGGCTTTTAGACAGGCATATGGATGATAGTATAAGGTAGGGGTAGATGTTAGATAGACTTTAGATTTAGGGTAAAAGTTCGGCACAGCATCGTGGGCCAAAGGGCTTGTATTGTGCTGTACTGTTCTATGTTCTCGAGGTTGGGAGAGTGAAAGGAAGTGAGGGTAGAGAAAGGATGGCTGGGAATACCACAAAATCTCTTCCTCAGATCAGAAGAGAACTTATTGAAAGTGGAGGTGAAAATCGAATGCCGAAGGATTTCCATTCTAATAAAGTGGGACATCTTTTCTCAGATTGTTGGAAGTTGCAAGGGAAGCCCATGACACTTAATAAGGTTTGTAAACCTGAGCTAGAAAATAGATCTCAAAAGGATAATACCACAGATCAAGTTGTAGCTTTAATGAAAGTCAGGAACCTGGAGGTGAAAGCTATGGTGATTGCAGGTGAGTTCAATAGGGAATGTAAGAGATATGAAGTGGTTTTGACAAAAGGAAAGATAACTACTTTCTCTTAGAAGATATGCAGACAAACAGGTAGTGTTGATGACACAAAGATGGGTGGAGTGACAGGTAGTGTTGAGGAAGTGGGGAGGCTGCAGACAAACTTGGAAAGTCTAGACAGTGGGTAAAGGAGTGGCAGATGGAATAAAATGTGGGAAAGTGTGAGATTATGCACTTTGGTAGGAAGACTATAGGAATAGACTATTTTCTAAACTGGAAAGGTTTCGGAAATCTGAAGCACAAAGGGACTTAGGAGACCCAGTTCAGGATTCTCTTCAGGTTAATATGCAGGTTCAGTTGGCAGTCAGGAAGGTAAATACAATGTAAGTATTCATGTTCAGAGGATGAGAATACAAGAGAAAGATGTACTGCTGAAACTGTATAAGGCTCTGGTCGGACCACATTTGGAATATTGTGAGCAGTTTTGGGCCCCTTATCTGAGAAAGGATGTGCTGGCATTGGAGGGGGTCCAGAGGATGATCACAAAAATGAACCCAGAGAGGAAGGACTTGTCATGTGAGGAGCAGTTGGGAACTCTAGGTCTGTACTTGATAGAATAAAAAGGATGAGGGGAGATCTAATTGAAATTTACAGAATACCGAGAGACTTGGATAAAGTGGATGTAGAGAAGATCTTTACACTCGTAGGAGAGACTAAGAACCAAGAGCAGTTTCAGAGTGAAGCGATGACTCTTTAAAACTGAGATGAGGTGGAATTTCTTCAGACAGAGGATGGTGAATCTGTGGAACTCATTGCTGCAGAAGGCTGTGGAAGCCAAGTCATTGAGTTTATTTAAGACAGAGGTAGATAGGTTCTTAATTAGTAAGGGGATCAAAAGTTACACCTTTCTTAAACAATAGGAGCACGTTAGCCACCTTCCAGTCTTCTGGCACCACACCTGTGGCTATCGATGATACAAATATCTCAGCAAGGGGCCCAGCAATCACCTCCTTAGCTTCCCACAAAGTTCTGGGATACCAGTGATCAGGTCCCAAGGGCTTATCCACCTTTATGTGCTTTAAGACGTCAGATACCTCCTTCTCTGTAATATGGACACTTATCAAGATATCACTATTTAATCTTCAGGGGCTTCATCTGTGACTTGCCCTCCATCATAAGGTCAAAAGTGGAGATATTCATATCATTCAGCACCATTGACAATTGCTCAGATACTAGAGCAGTGCATGTCCAAATGCAGCAAGGTTAGGACAATATCCAGGTTTAGACTGACAAATGGCAAGTAACAAATGACAGGCATCAATCAACTTTACAAAGGAGGATCTTTTCATTGTCCCTTCACATCCAAAGTCATCACCATCATTGAATTCCTCACATTCTGGGGGTTACCACTTACCAAGAACTGAACTAGACTCACCATATAAATGATGTGGCTATAACCCCAGGCCAGAGGCTTGGAATCTGCAGTACATAACTTGCCTCCTGACTTGCTAAATCCTGTCCACCATCCACGAGGCACAAGTCAGGACTGTGATGGAATATGCATTACTTGCCTGCTCGTGCAAAACTCCTACAACAATCAAGAAACTTGATACCACCCAGGACAAATTAGTCCATATGGTTGTTACCACATCCACAAACATTCGCTTCCTCCTGCACAGTCGCAGCAATGTGTACTGCTCCTTATACAGTAACTTCCAAACGCACAACCACTTGCATCTAGCAGATACATGGGAACATCATGACTTGCAAGTTCCCCTCTAAGCCAGTCACTACCCTGACTTGAAAATATATTGCCTTTCCTTAAGTGTTTATGGGTCAAAATCCTAGAATTCCTTCCCTAACAGTATTGTGGGTCCACCTACACTTAATGGACTACAGCTGTTCAAGAAGGCAGTTCATCACCAACTTTTCAAGGAGAAATAGGAATGAACAATAAAAGCTGGTGCATCTGCAAAATGAGTAAAAAGAATAAGAAACTAAAACAAAGAAGTGTGGATGCTGAAGATTCCAAAACAAATACAGAAATTGCCGGAGTCTGGCAGTATCTGTGGAGAGAAAGCAGAGCTAACATTTTGAGTTCAGTGATACTTCTTCAGAACTGCTTCATGTACATCTGAAGATCAACTGAGGGCTGACCACTGTTATAACATTATTTTGTTTAAAGACTAACAACTGATTTCATTTTTTTAAAAATTGTGATATAGAATTTATATGTGAAATGTGAGATATGTATCTCAAGACATTTATGAAAATATTTAAATTGACTTGATGAAATAATATGCTTGACAGTAATGATGCATATAAACATGTAACACAGTGTATTGGGGACATGCAGCATATTGTTTGTTACTGGACCAGAAATCCAAAAGCCTGGACTAATGATAAAAAAAAGCGTAAGTTTATATGTCACACAAATGGTTGTCCTGTTGCTTTCAATTTTTAATACCAATTATTTTTAAAAAATATCAAGAATGTTGACCATGAAATTAATACATTTTTGTAAAATTCTAACATGTTCTCAAATGCTCTGTCCGGAAGGAGATCTGCTGTCTTTAAGGGGTCTAGCTGATGTGTGACTCCAGACACATAGCAATATGGCTGACTCTTTACAAATCCCTTGGGTGGCCTAAAATGTTGTTGTCAAGACTATCACCTTCTCAAGGAAAATTAGCAATAAATGTTGGCCTTACCAGTGAAGCTCACTTTCTCTGTATAAACTGAAGGAAATATTTGACAGCAGGAGCTTAAAATGTAATAGTGTCCACATTATGATTGAAGCTGACAAGGTCCATTTGTGTTAGCATTCTCTCACTTATGCAGTGGTTTAGAACGGCTCAACCAGAAAAAACGTATCATGCAGCAGAAAAATGGAACTATAATAGGTTTTGCACAGAAGACGTATAGGTATTATAGCGATTGGAAAATGATTTGAGAACTATTCTGTACAATAAGCAATGAACAGTTTATCTGGCAATCAACAGCTTGCCTCACTTAAAGCTATACATTCAACTCACAAACTTACTTGTAAATTGAGTTCCTCTCTAAAGCATATTCCTTGCACATGAAAAGTGAATTTATAAAATCCATTCAATTGCGTCAACCTGGATAGATAATTTTAAAATTGATTTTATGCTATTTTTTAATTCCTATTATGATAGTGTTGTAGTGAATCCTAAATTTAACATTAATGAAATTTATAATGATCAGAGGTACATCAGATTTTGTGTCCCCTGTTGGAGGATGGAAATTATTTTTAAGAATTTGAAAAGTAGCATTGTCAAAGTAGGAAGGGGAACATTCAAATTGTCAGCTTTCTTACAGCCCAGCTGACACCATTCTGAAAAGGACAATGTGGATGGTAAGTGTATTTTTAGTGGAATATTTTGGTATTATAAATAACGATGATAATTTGGTATTAAAAATAGTGGTTTCTTTGTGTCTGTTTCACTATTCAATGAGATCATGGTAGATCTGATACTCTCAACTCCACTTTCCTGCACTTCTCCAAAAACTTGATTCTCTTATTGATTAAAAATCTGTTTATCTCAATCTTGTATATTCTTAATGACCCAGCCTCTACAGCCCTCTATGTGAAAGAAGTTGTACAGGACGGGAGGAAGGGCGGAAGTCGTTGATGATATTCGACAGCTGCATGACCTTGAATGAGTCTTGTGAACATACCTGTAGGTGCTGAAGACGACATAATCAAAGTTGCATTTCTGTACTGTTTTCTGTACTAGCTGTTTCTTACACTGTATAAGAGAGAGGGTTTCATTCTATATCATTGGACTTCACCTTGGACCGGGATCGCGATCAGTGCCAGGAAAAATCTTCAGCCTCCAGACCAGCCTTTGATCGAGGGATCCCCTATTGTGCAGGAAGGCATGAAACTCATTACTTTCTGTTCCTTCCTTTTTTGTCTTTTTGTAACTTACTTAATAGATGTTCATAGTTCAGTCTTCTATTTTTCGTCCTTTTCTATCTTTTATTACTACTCAATAAATGTTCATATTTAAGCAAATTGCTATTGTTGAATCTTCTTTCAACCACTTTTAACTGAATTTGAAAAGAACCGTTTGGATACAACGTGTAATCCAAGACAAATTCACAAATTCTCTACCTTCTGAGAAGGAATTCCTCTTCATTTTTGTCTTAAAATGGACAAGCCCCTTACGCTAGGATTAGGCTCTCTGTCCAAGAATTTCCCATGAGAGGAAACAACCTCCCAGCATCAACCCTGTCAAGTTCCCTTAGAATTTTATGTATTTTAATAAGGTCACCTCTCATTCTTCTGAACTACCATGAGTACAGGCCAAACCTAATCAATCTCTCCCCATAAGAAAATACTACCGTGCTACTGATTAGCCTGATAAACCTCATCTGGACTGCCTCAAATGTCAGTACATTCTTTCTTTGAGAAGGGAACTAAAACTATTCCATGTTCTAAGCGTGGTTTCACTAGTACCTTAGAGAGTTTAGCAAGACTTTGCTATTTTCATGCTCTATTTCCCTGAAATAAAAGCCAATATTTCTTTTGCCTTCCCTATTACCTGCAAAACTTGAATGCTAGTGCAGTAATTGTAACGTGGTCAGTCAGGTGGACCTTATAGAATATGAGTTCCCTGATTGGGGCTGTTAATCTGATCCAATCAGGGAGCCCTGGCTGACAGGTATAAAAAGGAGTGTCAGAAGTTCTGTTCACTCTGAGAGCTGACTCTGAGGAAACTGGACCAGTGTCAAGGACTATGCACATGTAAATAAAGGGCGACTTGGTGACGGGATACTGACCTCTGTGGAGTTACTTCAGTGGCGACGAGAGAAAAAAAATGCTAGTGGAGAAATTCTCTTGCAACAGTTGTCTTTGAGTTGGGGTAAGCATCTCTGGCATCATCATGCCACTATTTGGGAAGTTTGACCTGTTCAATCCTGCCACTAAAGACTGGGCCCAGTCTGTGGAAAGAATGCATTATTTTTTCTGGGCATTGGGGCAGATGAGAAGCAATGAATAATTCTCCTGACAGCTTGTGAACACGCAGCTTTTCCAGTTATTAGGAGCCTGGTTTTTCCTGAGGCGCCAGATTCTAAAACCTTTCAAGAGTTAACAGGATTTAATTAGGGAATATTATAACCCCAAGCCTCCTCTAATTCTGAAATGTTATTAATTTTAATCGACAGTTTGAGAATCAGGGGAATTAGTGTCGGGATTTTTGACAAGGTTAAGATGACTAGCAGAGGCACATGACTTTGATTTAAGCCTTAATGAGATGCTGAGAGACCATTTAGTATGTAGTACTTAGACGTAAAGCTGGCAGGAGGGCTGTCCTTCACAAAGCTGGACATCAGCAATGCACACCTACAATTGCTGTTAGATGATGATTCCTAGAAGTATGCTACAATAAATACCCATCAGGGCCCAAACACACCTTCCAAGTGAAGTAGTACTTTAACTGCACTTTACTTTTTCCAATCTATTGCATTGACTTCTCACAACGTGCTTTCGCTACATTGGGAAATGAAGTGTAGACTGGGTGACTGCTTTGCAGAACATCTACGTTTTTCCACAAAAAAAAAAGACAGTGAACTTCCTGTGCCTGCCACTTCAACACATCACTGTGTTCCCTGGCTAAATCTCTGCCTCAGGCTTGCTGCTGTACTCCAGCACAGCTCAGCACAAGCTGGAAGAATGGCACTTTATTTTCCGCTTGGGAATTCGAGAGCCGTCTAGAATTAATATTGACTTCAACAACTTTAGGGCTGGAGGCACCTCCTCTTATGTCCTTACCCCAAACCCCACACACCAGGCCTTGTAATCACATGGTATGCGATTACACACTACCCATTGTTAGCCCCTATAATCCCATCTGTAGCTATTCATTGTCCTAGGCTAACCGTTACCCACTCTTTTGTATGTCAAACTGTTCTTCTCTCTCCTTGGGCTCTATCTCCCTCTGTCGTTTACCCCTTACCCCTCCCCAAACCCTATCTTCTGCATAAAAAATCTTTTTCCTAGCTACCATTGGTTCTCAAGAAGGGTCACTGGACCTGAAATGTTAACTCTGGTTTCTCTCCACAGATGCTGCCAGACCTGCTGAGATTTTCTAGCAATTGCAGTTTTTGTTTCTGATTTCCAGCATCTGCAGTTCTTTTAGTTTTTTATTAAATATATTGCTTCTGTTTTCATTATAGAGGACACAAGGACATTCCAGTAATAGCTATAAATCAGGAAGTGGAAGGAAGAGAGGAACTTATTGAAATTGCAATCATGAAGCATGTGGTATTGAGCAAATGATGGAGCTGCAGGCTGGAAAGGTCACAAGTCCCAATAGATGTCATCCTCAAGTCTTAAAAGAGGTGATTAATGAAGTAGAAGATGCCTTAGTGTTACTTTTCCAAAATTTGTTGGATTCTGAAAAGGCTACATCAGATTGGAAAGTAGCAAATGTAACTCCTCTGTTCAAGAAGGGAATTGTTCCTTGTTTCACTCTCAGTTGCTGCCAGACCTGCTGAGTTTCTCTAGCAGTTCCTGTTTATATTGCTGATATTCCACAACTTGTTATACACTTTTGGAGTCTGTAATGATTTCAGCTAAGTCCCTGCTCTGAGCAGGGGGGACCCTTATGAAGCCAAGTTTAATTAATGGAGAGTCAGAACCCCCGATATATGTAGGTTATTGCTGAGGAATATTAGTGGAATGTCAGTGGCTAATTGCCAGCCTTTATTTCAGGTGGATGTGATTCTTGGATGTCTTTGACTCAAAGTTGGGAGTTGCACCATTAAACTAGGGCTAACATGTTCTTGCTTTCAAACGTACTTAAGATGATTTTCCAAAATGTTAATATTTACTTTAATTTGAAATTAAAACATTTAATATTGGTTTGCACACTCATTTTGCTAACTCACAGTCAGGAATTTGCTAATCTAGTTTTGCTCTGATGCCAATATTATTGGGAAAATAGGAACAGATGAATTAAGAGGGGTTACCGCTCAATAATTTAATCACCATCTAGTACCTTTGATCTCTATAATCCTTATGAAGTTTGCATTCTCTCAATACAATATTACTCAAGCCTTCCCAAGTGTTCTGCGTAGGGGCCATTTATTCTGACATTGCTTTCCCATCATGTGTTTCCAAAAGATCGACAACTTTTATAATGTATTACAAAATCTTTTATTTCTCATCATACCTTATGCTGTGTAAATGATTACTTGTAACATGAAAAGCTCAGTTGTTCTTTCAATGTGAAAAGTGATGAACTGTGTTTTTAGTTATATTATAGTTATATCTTAATATCATCTGCAATTCAAATTGGCAACATTCCTACTTTTCACTTCATTTATTTGTTAAATACAAGTGATAATAAATCATTCAGTTCAATCAAGTAACAGACTTAAATGGTTGCTTTCTTGTCCTTATGTGCAATAGCATTTGAGGTGACACTATTATCTTCAGAAAAACAATGGACAGGAGCAAAATTTTGAAAATGTTTATTGTAGGTCTAGAGGGCACACCTTATCTGTTTTTGAACGATAGCGATTCCATAGCAGTTCATTGTTAAATGCGGATACTCTAAGCCATGATGGCAGCTTTTCTTTATTGCCAGATTCTGATTTTATTGTATGTGATTATGTCCTGAACTGTTACAACCTGAAGTATCACAATCTGTTCTAATCTATAAAAGATTTTGTCCAGAGAGGAAAAACTTATGTCATATCATATCTGTGCTTAGCTGATACAAGATGAATCTGGCAAGGTTCGCTTCTAATTAAATTTCACTCTGTGGTGAACACCTCTACTAAGGTTCACGGTTTCCAGTTGAGTGATATTGCTTGGGGCAAATCTTCTCTCATCCTACTCCCATTTACACACAAACTGGTATCTTCTCTTCACCGATGTGTCCTGATTTGAATTTCAAATTTTCTCTCACACTTAAAGGTTAAAAGAGCCATATCATGTAAGATGTTCACACAAGGTATAATCATGTAAGTTGAAGTAATCATTTCCAAGACACGCAGCTTTAGGACTACATTAAAACTAAGGCTGAGGCCAGAAGCTTCGGGTTCAAGTCCCAACTGCCCCAGATAGTGTGTCAAAGTGTATCTGAATGGGAGATAGTAGGAACTGCAGATGCTGGAGAATCCGAGACAACAAGGTGCAGGGCTGGATGAACACAGCTGCTTGGCCTGCTGTGTTCATCCAGTCCTGCACCTTGTTGTATCTGAATGGGTTGAATTAAAAGAAGCAAAAGGTGAAAGCATAGTAACCAGCTATGGTCCACAAAGACTGTATACATTTGCATAAATAGTCAGTTAATAGTACAAAACTTGAGTGATTATGAAAAGAAAAACACATTTGGTTGAAGCTTTTCATCTTGTACTCATAGACTTTTCACAAGGATACAAATTCAAGGGAAAACAAATTTATGCTGCATGAAAGGAGAGCGCTGATTGGTTGGCAAGTCAATTCTAATTGTTAGAAGCAATGCTGTGAAGATTGTATCCATTAATGCTGATTGACAATTAACAGCCAGACTTTGTTAAGTTTCAAAACAGGCATGGTGTGTTATTTCAAATCAGCAACATAGGTTACAGCCAGTAACTGGTTCATTTCTCGGGGCAATGCCCCAAACAATCAGAGTCAACTTTGTTGGTTTATTTTGTTTTCATAAAAAAGCCTGGCTGCTAGCTATCAATTAGCATTACTGAAGCCTTGTCTATGGTAATGAGTAGTGAAATAAACAGTAGCATCTGTTAATCCTGTAAAATTCTAACAGGACTAGGAGGAAGGCAGAAAGAATATAACCAGGAAGTACAGAATCAAGGAGTACTGTTTAAGGATACGGGGTCGGCCATTTAGAAGGGAGACAAAGAATTTTTTCATGCAGAGAATGGTGAGCATATGGGATTCTCTGCCATAGAAAGTGACTGAGGCCAAAATATTGAATGTTTTCAAGAAGGAGTTAGATCTAGTACTTAGGGCTAATGGGATCAAAGGGTACAGGGAGAAAATGGGAACAGGATACTGCGTTTGATGATCTTATCAAATGGCAATGCAGGCTCAAAGGGCCAAATCACCTATTCCTGCTCTTACTTTCTCTGTCTCCATGTTTAATGTTTTGTCTATTTGAGGAAATAATATTGCACAGGTCTCAGCTTTGCCATTCAGGTATGCAAATTTCCGCAAAAAGTCAATTGGACTCTGTTGTGATTGTAATGAGGTCAGCCAGGTGGACCTCATAGAATATGAATTCCCTGATTGCAGCTGTTAACCAGATCCAATCAGGGAGTCCTGGCTGACAGATTAGGAAAGGAGTGTTTGCTCTCTATGCGGGAGTCCTCCCTCTTTCCCTCGGGGATCTGGGGTGGAGGGTGTTGTACACAGTGGTCCCATGTAATGCAGACTTTGGCGCTTCATGGACTCCCAGCCCAACCGTCTGGTTTTGCAGCACTATAGAGTCCATGGACCATGTATATATTGGGCATGGGCACTTGCACTCCCTTTTCAGTTACCTTAAAGACCTTTTTTTTTGGTTGCACTTCAACCCCATGCTCCTGGTCTTTGAGCACCCTGTGTGGAGGGAAAAGAGCCAGTCAGAAGATCTCCTCATGAGTCTGCTCCTGGGCCTGGCCAAGCTGGCCATTAATAGGCCCAGGCAGCGGGCCGTGGAGGGGTTCATTATGGCCGACAGCCTTACACTTTTCTGTGGCTATGTCCGCACAGCCGGGTGTCCCTGGAGAAGGAGCACATGGTGGGCACTGACACTCTTGATGCCTTTCGGGAGAAGTGGGCACCACAGGGTGTGGAGTGCTTTGTTTCCCCCACAAACTCTATTTTGATTTGATCCCTACCCTCCCCCTCACTTTATTTTTTACGTAGGCATTGCCCCTACAGGGTTTTGCTTGATACTGATGCTTTTGTCACATGGGTGTTTTTCCTGGTGGTGGTGTGTTAATAAAGTTATTTGTACACCTGGTGCTTTTTTACTGTGTCTCACACCTGCACACGCACAGGAAAAAAGAAAAGGAGTGTCAGACATCCTGTTCACTCAAAGCTGGCTCTGAGGGAGCTGTATCAGTGTAAAGGACTCTCTACGTGTAAATAAAGGGTGACTTGGTGACAGGATACCAGCCTCGGTGGAGTTACTTCAGAGTCCTCGAAGAAGACTGAAATCTAAATTTCATGATACTGTCCATTAGAAGCTGAACAGTATCCAAATTGGGGGGGGGTGGGGTGGGGTTTAAGTTAGGTAGGCATGCCTAATGAAGTGAATTTGGGTAGAATACTTGTAGACTGGAACGCAGTGTATAGGATGGGCTGAAGGGTTAAATGTTATTGATGAAATTTGACAGCTGCATGAGAAGATAGATTGTATAGGATGGGCTGAATGGCTAAAATTGTTGATGATACTTGACAAGCTGCATGACCTTGGATGAGTCTTTTTAACATTTCTTTATGGGCCAAAGACAGCACCTGCAACTTGTTTTTCTGTAGCTGTGTTTTATCTTCTGTATCTGCTTTCTTTGTGCTGGCTGTCTGTTATACTGTGTAAGGGAGAGAGTTTCGTTCCAAGTTGCAGGACTTCATCTCAGACTGGGATCACGAACGGTGCCAGTAACAATCTCAGCCTCTAGACCACGTGGCGATTGAGGGGTCTCCAATGGGCAGAAGGGTGTGAGACATATTGTTTCTTTCCTCTCTTTTTTGATTCTTTTTATTTTCTTAATAAATGTTCCTTTCTTTTTTCCTCTCTTATTATTACTCAATAAATGTTTGTATTTCAGCAAATTGCTATTGTTGAATCTTTTCTCAACTATATCTAATCGAATCTGAAAAGAATCTTTTGGATACACGCTGTGATCCAAGACATTTTTAGTCTTGAGGGATGGAGTTTGGAAAAATATATAAGAGAAGAGAAAAGCAACCTGATACTCTGGAGACTTTTCGTATTCCAGGGTGAAATGCAGCAGACTCTGGATTTGGATCTGTAGCTAACATGTTAGCGCAATTAGGACCCCCAAAGGGATGGGGGACATTTATAATCAGAAAAAGTTAACTCGAGGCCAGGTTTCTGCGCTGTGCAAGTGCACTGAACCTTGTGGAAGTGTTAACTCTTTGTAGGCTCGTTTGAATGCACCTTTGTTTGTTGGTTGTTAAATGTCACCTTGTACAATTTGTGTCTTTTTGTTCCCTGGAGCTTGAAATCTGGGGATAATTTGAAGTTTAAGTTAGCAATTTGGGAATGCCTTGTGATTAAAAGTGCTGTGTGTGTGCTGTATTAGTATGGGACATGAATGGTTAATGTAATGTCCTTTTGAGAAACCATCAGTGGTTGTGTAAAGCAAAAATCTGCGAAATGTTGATTCAAAAATTTGGTTTGTAAATCTTGGTAAAAATTTACCTTTTGGAATTGGCTCCATGTTGTGTTTCAACTTGAGTAAATTTTAATTCCAGAAATTACCACGTTTGGAATTTCAATCACTAGTCAGAATGAACTTCCAAATTCTGTTTTGACAGGAGTGAATCTTTAATTCCAGATAATAAGATTGACTCATTGTTAATATCCAAGTGACTGGGACATTGGAATGGTGAGTCCTTGCATGCTAAGAGGTTGGGAAAGGCAAATTTAACAAATGGGTGGGCTTTCCCTTCCTTCAAGGAGGGGAGAGACGGATGGCATAATTACATGCAGGAGTTTACGCTCCACCAACCTTTTTGCATCCGTAATAGATTAATACTAGTTCACCCATTCTGCTAGATATGGAATGGATGGAACTTATTGTTTTTAGTTTAGAAACTGGAGACACTGAAGGCTGAACCCGTTTGCAGAATTTCAATGTCGCAACACAGTGATGGATGAGGCACCCTCAACCCATCAAGCCATTTATCAGCGACACATTTCAGTGTTGGTGAAGCCCTATGGAAATATCAATTATAGCCAGTGTCAGGAATCTTGAAACCATTGAGCCTAGGTACACTTGTGCATATCATGACAAAAACTATGTTAAGACTCACATGACCTGAAATTCTAAAACATTTAAATTGGTAATTGCTTGAAAATTTAAAGGGATTCTAGGAAATGATAAAGCACATGCACACAGTCCCAATGGTTTCAATACATACAAAAATGGTTAGTAACTTTAAGGGAGTAAACAAAATATTGAATTTGCTCAAATTTAAACAGAGATATATCAAATATTTAGAATGAGTCATCAAGTAACTTTGAAAAAGTGGGTCATCTTAGAAAAAGAACAAACAAAGTATGTTGTGCCTGAATCAAACATGACGCCGACTCCGCTCCACCCACCACCTACTCCACTCCGCCCACTGCTGAGGCCGACATCGCTCCACCCACTGCCTACTCCGCTCCGCCCACTGCCGACGCCGACATCGCTCCACCCACCGCCTACTCCACTCCACCCACCGCCTATTCCGCTCCGTCCACTGCCAATGCCGACATCGCTCCACCCACCGCCTCCACAGCCAGCAGCTCCAGAGGAGACAGTAGTACCCAGCCCTGCCGGGTCTTCACTATCCCCCCAGATCTCCCCCTTACTGAGGATAAATGGTCAGTCCTTTATCCCCCTACACCCTAACATCATCCGCCACCTCTGCCTCTGCGCTTACTTCTTTAATTGTGAGCCGAGCCCTCCCTCTACTAACCCCTTCTCCCGCCTCCAACACACCCCCTCCTCCTGGACACCACCCCATGGCCTCCTACCCTCCCTCAACCTCTTCATCTCCAACTGCCGTCAAGACATCAATCGCCTCAACCTCTCCACCCCTCTCACCCACTCCAACCTCTCCCCCACAGAACGTGCAGCCCTCTGCTCCCTCTGCTCCAATCCAGACCTCACCATAAAACCCGCGGATAAGGGAGGCGCAGTTGTAGTATGGCGCACTGACCTCTACATCGCCGAGGCCAGACGCCAGCTCTCTGACACCTCCTCCTACCGCCCCCTTGATCATGACCCCACCCCCGACCACCAAACCATCATCTCCCAAACCATCCACAACCTCATCACTTCAGGTGACCTCCCACTCACAGCCTCCAACCTCATCGTTCCCCAATCCCGCACCGGCCATTTCTATATCCTCCCCAAAACCCTCAAACCTGACTGCCCTGGTCAACCCATTGTCTCCACCTGCTCCTGTCCCACAGAAGTTATCTCCACTTATCTCGACTCCATTTTCTCCCCCTTGATCCAGGAACTCCCCACCTACGTCCGTGACACCACCCATGCCCTCCACCTCCTCCAAAACTTCCAATTCACTGGTCCCCAACACCTCATCTTCACCATGGATGTCTAGTCCCTATACACTTGCATTCCCCATGCAGATGGCCCAAAGGCCCTCCGCTTCTTCCTGTCCCGCAGGCCCAACCAGTCCACCTCCACTGACACCCTCATCCGCTTAGCTGAACTCGTCCTCACCCTTAACAACTTCTCCTTCAATTCCTCCCACTTTGTACAGACAAAGGGGCTGGCTATGGGCCCAAGCTATGCCTGCCTCTTCGTAGGATACGTGGAACAATCCCTCTTCCGAAGCTACACTGGCCCTATTCCCCACCTCTTCCTCCATTACATCGATGACTGTATTGGCGCCACCTCGTGCTCCCACAAGGAACTCGAACAGTTCATCCACTTCACTAACACCTTCCACCCCAATCTTAAGTTCACTTAGACCATCTCCGATACCTCTCTCCCCTTCCTAGACCTCTCTGTTTCCATCTCTGTCAACCACCTGGAAACCGATATCCATTTCAAGCCTACTGACTCCCACAGCTACCTAGACTACACCTCTTCTCACCCACCTTCCTGCAAAAATGCCATCCCCTATTCCCAATTCCTTTGCCTCCGCCGCATCTGCTCCTGAGATGAGGCCTAGACCCTTCTTCAGAAAAACTATCTCTCCCCAATCAGAAATTTGTTTTATTTGGGAATGGTTAATTAAGTGGGGAACTGTTCGGTTTGTTAGTAGTTCTATTAATTTGTTCAGTGTTAGAGTTAGATGAATAAATTGTTACTTATTGATCATAGAGTGACTGTCAGGGGTTCATTTCATTTAACATCTCCTTTATAACAGATTGGGGAAGGTGAAAGGAAGGTTATACCACTTTAGACACTTCCTTTCACAGATTATGAGGCGAGGCGAAATTCTCTGGATGTTGCAGTTTTAGTTATCAGCAGGGGGTTCGGATCCAGGATCTGGCCAGTTCATGTATCGGATCTGAACGGATTTGGACAGATTTGAGCAGAGATAGGGCACGAAAGTTCCCAACAGATTTAGGGATTAGTGTCCTAGATCTTTAAATGAAACTTAGGTGAGGAGTGGAAAATCTGTTTAATTTCGGTTACTTATAATTGGTTAAATCAAAAGTGGGGGGCAATGGCTCTTAACATTGCTAAAGAGGTTCTGGGGTTCGAGGATGCTTCCCAAATTTGCCAAGAAAGTTTAGAAACACAGAGTAAGGACATACATTTGACTTAGCAAACAGGATAGAATTGGGTTTAACTAGGGATAAGCGGAAATCTGAAAGGAGTTAGTCAAGCATTTATGTACACCAGAAAAACAAACAAGTGCAGTTCAGTTATAAATATTAAGTTGGAAGTTAGATACTTGGAGTTAGAAGATAAAGAAAAGGAAAGAAGAGACAGGGCAGAAGAGGAAGAAAGGGAACAAAAACAGTTTGAATTATGGTTACAAGTAGAAGAAAGACAAAAAGAAAAAGAGAGTTTCAACTTAGACAAGAAAGTCAATTGAAAAGGATGAAAATGAAGGTAGAAGATAGGCTTAGTGAGGAGGAGAGTGATGAAGAGCAGATCCATTGTGACCAAAGACCTGATGGGCATACATATATCAAAAAGATACCAAAATTTGATGAAAAAGATGGAGAAGCCTTTTTCATTTCCTTTGAGAAATTGGCTAAACAGATGAACAGGCCAGAGACTGTATGTCTAATGTTAATTCAGACCAAGTTGGTAGCAGGGCTAGTGATGTGTTTGCAAGGCTGTCAGACAAAGTGTCAAGAGAATATGAAGAAGTGAAACAGGCTATTTTGAGTGCCTACGAATTGGTACCAGAAGCATATGGACAATGGTTCAGAAATATGAGAAAGAAACTAGGTCAGACTTATGTCGAGTTTGAAAGATTTAAACATAACAGCTTTGATAGATGGGTGAGAGCATTAAAAATAGAAAAGTCATATGAGGGTCTTAGAGAGATTATTCTGCTGGAGGAGTTCAAAAATGATCAGAACTCATGTTGAGGAACAGAAAGTTAAAACAGCGAGAAGAGCTGCAGAGATGGCGGATGAATAACCATTAGTGCATAAACCAAAATTGAGCTTCCAACAGCAATTTCATTCTGTGACAGATAGACATTGTGATAAAGGAAGATCCTTCAATGAAAAACAAAAAGTAGATCACACTGGGAACAACTTACTCAGAGATAGTAGGAACTGCCGATGCTGGAGTCTGAGAAAACAAAGTGTAGAGCTGGATGAACACAGCAGGCCAAGCAGCATCAGAGGAGCAGGAAAGCTGATGTTTTGGGTCTGGACCTTCTCCCACCTATCTGCTCCTCCCACCTCACTGACCAACCCCCACTCCTACTTCCTACCTACTAGCCTCATCCCCGCCTCTTTGGCCTGCCCGTCTTCGCTCCCACCTACCCACTCCTCCCTCCTCACTGACCAACCCCCATCCCAACTCCCTACGTACACTCACCTGTACTGGCTCCATCCCCGCCTCCTTGACCTGTCTGTCTTCTCTCCATCTATCTGCTCCTCTATCCACCTTCTATCATTGTCTCCCCTTCTCTCTATTCATTTCAGAGCACCCTTCCCCTCCCCCATTTCGGAAGAAGAGTCCAGACCCGAAATATCAGCTTTCCTGCTCCTCGGATGCTGCCTGGCCTGCTGAGTTCATCCAGCTCTACACCTTGCTATCACACTGGGAACAGTTTACCACATGTGAGAAAAGAAACTCAAGATGGTGAAAAAGAGTCAAAAGGCCTGAGGTGTTTCCACTGTAGTATTGCCACAATATTGGGGCGTTAAGAGAAGCACTGGGAAAAAGGATGTGTTAAAAGACGTTAAACAAGTGGGATTAGTTGAGATAGTGAAGGAAATTGCAAGAGAAGTCAAAGAGCTGCAGAAGAGTGCACAGCCTTGTCACAGGCTGGATAGTAGGATAGCGCCCGATCTCTTCAAAGACTTCACCTCTGTGGGTAAGTTTTACTCAGGAAGAAGGTAAATAAGTTAAAATATTGAGAGATGCAGGAGCTGGTCAGTCTCTAATAGTAAGAAATGAAAGTATTTGCACTCCTTCTGAAATGTTACCTGAGGGAGTGATAATCTCTCGAATAAATGGACAGAGATTTAATATTCCCCTGTGTAAGATAAGGCTGGAAAGTCCAATCAAGACTGGGGAAGTGACAGCAGGAGTGATTGAAAGAGTGTCTATTCCAGGAATATAGTTTGTACTTGGAAACGACCTAGCAGGATCAAAGGTGAGAGTGATACCCGTTGTAATGGAGAACCCAAAAGAAAACCAGTGAACTGAAGAAGAAAAATACCCTGGAATGTTTCCGGACTGTGCGGTGACAAGATCCCACAGTCATAAGTTAAAGCAAGACGGGCAAACAAAAGAGAAATACAAAGAGTTGAGGTTGAGTTAGCTGACACTCTGATGAAATGGTAAAGGAAGAACATGAGCAGGTAAAGGATCGGGCAGAGGTGTTTATTTCTGCAAGACTAATGAAGTTACAACAAAAAGATGAGACAATAAAAGATTTATATCGTAAAGCCTATTCAGAAAAGGAATCAGAATGTATTCCAGAATGTTGTTATATGAAGGATAAAATCTTAAGGCAGAAATGGAGACCTTGGCAGGTTTGTGCAGAGGAGAAATAGGCAGATGTTTATCAGATTGTGTTACCGGTAGAATACAGACAGGAAGGATTGTGGGTAGCACATCAATTACCTGTAGGAGGTCATCTAGGAGCAAGGAAAACTCAGCTAAGATACAAAAGTATTTCTATTGGCCTGGATTATTTAACAATGTGGTTGAATTTTGCCGTACCTGTTATACGTAGGAAAGCTACAGGCAGTAATAAAACCAGCACCTTTGATGCCAATTCCCACATTGGAAGAAGCTTTCATGTGGGTTATGATTGATTGTGTAGGTCCCCTCCCTAAAACCAAAAGTGAGACCAATATTTGCTAGCTATAATGGATGTGTCTACCAGATTTCTGGAGGCAATTCCATTACAGAGTGCGAAGGCAAAAAATGCTGTGGAGGAATTGCTTGTTTTCTTTACCTGTTATGGACTACCCAGGGAGATTCAATCAGACTAAGGTTTCAGTTTTATGGCCAAATTGTTTAAGAAGATCATGGATAGTTTAGGCATCCAACACTTTAAATCAAGTGCGAACCATCCTGAATCACAGGGAGCATTGGAAAGGTGGCATCAGACCCTAACGACCATTACGAGGGCTTGTTTCCAGGATTACCCAAATGAATGGGGTAAAGATATCCCACTTATATTATTTGCTATGAGAGATGCTTTCGATGAATCAACTCAGTTTACTCCAAATGAATTGATTTTCCGACACAAAGTAAGAGAGCCTTTAAAATTAATTAAGGAAAAGTTGATACGTCTGAAGTCAGAGATATCACAGTTAGATTATGCATCTGAGGTGAGAGAGAGATTAAACAGAGTAGGTGAATTACCTAAACAACATCTGAAGGTGGCACAGCATCTGATGAAGCAAGAAGCAGATAGGAATTCTAAAATTCGTACATTTGTCCATGGGGATAAAGTATTGGTGCTGTTATCAGTGATAGGAGATCCCTTCAAAACAAGTTTAGTGGTTCTTATCAGATTGAGAAGAAGTTAAATCAGGTGAATTATCTGGTAAAGATGCCAATAGGAAAAATCTTTATTGGGTATGTCATATGAACATGCTGAAACTTTATTTTGACAGGGAAAGTGAGCAGGAGAAACAAGTATTAGTTACTACCGCTCAGAGTGAGGAATCAAATCCAGATGATTTGGATTTTTATGTGCCTCAGAAAAAATTGAGTAATGAGAAAGACTTTAAAGAATGGGATTGGATAGTAAGCTATGTGTCTCAGGAACAGAGAACTGAATTGAAAGGCTTGTTGTAGCAATATGTGGACATATGTAGGAATAGAATGGGGAGGACTAATATCATAGTACATGAGGTGAATGTAGGGAAT
This sequence comes from Rhincodon typus, assembly GCF_021869965.1. Classification (NCBI taxonomy): domain Eukaryota; kingdom Metazoa; phylum Chordata; class Chondrichthyes; order Orectolobiformes; family Rhincodontidae; genus Rhincodon; species Rhincodon typus. Next base: position 54,213,363 of record NC_063337.1, on the reverse strand, counting down.
GCTGTTCCGATAAAAAAGCACCCCTACAGGCTTAATCTTCTCAAAGCAGCAGAGATACAGAAGCAATGCTCCAAGAAGACATCATCAAGCTAAGTCAAAGTGAGTGGAGTTCATTGATTGTGTTGGTTCACAAACCTGATGATACTCAATGATTCTGCAAAGATTATCAGAAGGACAACCCCTTGACTAAATCAGACTCATACCCAATTCCATGGCTGGAGGACTGTGTGGAAGAAGTTGGGCAAGGCACTTACATCACAAAGTTGGATTTACTTTGTGGTTACTGGCAAATACATTTGTTGGACAGAGCAAAAGAAGTTTTTGCGTTTGTAACCCCAAATGAGCTGTATCATTTTAAAGTAATGCCTTTTGGAATGAAAAATGCAACAGCTGCTTTTCAAAAACTTATGAATAGAGTTGTGGCAGGATTGACTAATTGTGCCGGTTATATAGATGACTTAGTGATCTTTAGCCACTCGTGTACAGATCACATGGCACATTTGGCAGAGCTCTTTGAGAAACTATGGAAGTCAAATTTAGTCATAAATCTGGTGAAGACAGAATTCGCGAAAGTGGATGTGATGTTCTTTGGATGCAACATCAGATCCAGACCAATGACTCTGAGGAATGTGAAGATGAAGGCCATTGATGAATTTCCAAGACCATCCTCAAAGAAGGAAATGCTACAATTTTTGTGATTGAGCGGATTCTACAGGAAATTTGTACCAAATGTTAGTAGCACGATGACACCACTGATGGATTCGTTAAAGAATAACATGAACTTCTGGTGGACAGACCAACACCAGGAGGCCTTTGAGAATTTAAAGCATTGTTAACCACTGCACCAGTTTTAGCCATCCCATATTTCACACTTCCTTTAACAGATTGTGAGGCAAGGCGATCTTCTCTGGGTGTTACAGTTTTAGTTATCGTTTAGGGGGGTTGGGGGGTCGACCTCTGCTTCATAACACAAACTTTTCATCAGTAAGGGAACAAGGAGTTCTGGGGAAAAATAGAAGGAAAATGGAGCTGAGGATGATCAGATATTCCATGATCTCATTAAATGGTGGAGTAGACTCGGTGGGCTAAATGGACTACTTCTAGCCCTATGTCTTATTGTCTTGTGTGTAAAGAATCTTGTAATGATAGTTGTCCCAGCTGTCATCTGGAAAACTGGTGAGAGAACTGTGCTGCCTTTCTTTAGGAAGGGTTTGCTGAACCCAATGCCCGTTAGGCAGAGGTGATGCCATTGCTGGTTCTTCACGTGGAATCAAGGTCCCAGTGGCAAGGGTTCCGCCAAGTGAGAGCTACCAGTCAACCAATGTTCAGTAGTGCCATGGGGAGGCTGTGGCTGTTGCCAGAAGGACACAGACCTGTTGTACCAGGAATATGGAGGATCCAGGCTACAGTTCAGCAATGTATGGGGCTCAGGGAGAAGATAGCACGTTCAAAATCATGGCCCAGCCCTTCCCATTGTCCAGTCCTTCTCAATCAGACACTGATTGTCTTTGATTGAAGTATCAACTCCTGCCCCCCAGCCCATTAATCAGAAACCTAGCTCCTGTGTGGAGTTTGCACATTCTCTCCGTGTCTGTGTGGGTTTCCGTTACGTGCACCGGTTTTCTCCCAGAGTCCAAAGATGTGTAAGTTAGGTGGGTTGGCCATGCTAAATTAGCCATCGTGTTGAGGGATGTGTAGGTTAGGTGTATTAACCATGGGAAATGCAAGGTTACAGGGCCAGAGTAGGGGGATGTGTCTGGGTGGAATGCTGTTTGGAAGGTCGGTGTGGACTTGTTGGGCTGAATGCCCTGTTTCTACACTGTGGGGATTCTGTTAAAAATACTAGGCCTAATAGGTTGAGAGTGGGACTTTGGTCCCTGAGAAACAGAAGGCCCTGTACTGGAGAGCCAGCAGCCCTGATTGACTAAAAGGTCTAGAATCCTAGTTGTATTGTACCAAATTTAGGTAGTTGCGTTCTCCAAAGAAGAAAAGATGGATATTTAGGTAATTGATGTTGAGAATTTTGGACACACACTTGGGTGACCCATTGAAGGGCGAGATAAGGGTGGTAAATAAATAAGAACTGTGGATACTGTAAATCAGGAACAAAAACAGAAGTTGCTGGAAAAGCTCAGCAGGTCTGGCAGCATCTGTGAAGAAAAAAACGTCATAGTTAACGTTTCGGGTCTGGTGACCCTTCCTCAGGATGGAGGTTTGAAAGGCTGAGGAGGAGGAATGAAGTTGGAGCACCATCTTCAGGGGCAATGCTCCCATCCCCCCTCTGATAGGTACACAGGGCCCTCAAAGAAGGTACTGCCCTTTCTGCCTTCCAGCAGCCCATATAACCAAAGCTGCCTGGCTGGTAACCTTCCTTCTGCCTTCTCACACGGACTGAAAGGTTGCAGCAGAAGCTGAGTAAGGCCTTTAGATGGTGATTAATTGTCTACAATAAGGGTCCCAATGGACCTAAAGGTGAGAAGGCTGTCTCAAACCTTACCTCCCCACTTCACCAGTAATGTGTGGGACAGATCAGAGAAGGATGTGAGCTCATGGATTTACAGTTCAACTTATTTTACATGACTCCACCTTCAAATAAGTGTGCAGAGTTCACACTTTGTGTTATATACTTATTAATCTTCCAAATTCTTTCTTTATCATTCTAGAACCTTGGATGGAATGCAGACTTTCTATCCAAAAATCATACTTTCTGTTGACACAATTTTTGGTTACTTTGTTGGGTCAACCTTTCCTGTTGTAAATGGATATCTCAGCATTTTCCACTCAGTTTATTTTCAACTATTACACTAAATCAATGTGGATCACACACACTGTTAAATTGGTGTTTTTAAATTATCTTGTAATTGTATTCTTCTCTTCATTCGCCGCCTACCTCTCATTCTCGGATATTTATTCCCTTTATGGCAGAATTTGGCTTCCGCATTTCTTCCTTTTAAAACCAATAACCTTCATACTTGCTTCACTTGGGAGATATGGTGGCTCAGTGATTAGCACTGCTGTCTCACAGCACAAGGGACCAGGTTCGATTCCATCCTTGGGCGACTGTCTGTGTGGAATTTGCACATTCTCCCTGTGTCTGCGTGGGTTTCCTCCAGGTGCTCCAGTTTCCTCCCACAGTCCAAAGATTAGATTAGTTGGATTGGCCATGATAAATTGCCCATAGTGTTCAGAGATGTGCAGGTTAAATGGGTTAGCCATGGGGACTGATGTGTTACCGGTGTAGGGGGTAGGGTTAGATGGGATGCCCTTCGGAGGGTCAGTGTGGACTCAATGAGCCAAACAGCCTGCTTCCACGCTGTAGGGATACTATATCCAACCAATTAATTAAGCAGTAATCTTATTTGCACTGAATTAGACTTAACAACCAATTTTCCATCATCATCGCTGGGTATGCTCTATTCTGGTGGCAGGATAGTTGTACCAGTGGTGGGAGCACTGCAGTATACAGTCGGGAAGGATTAGCCCTGGGAATCTTCAACATTAACTCTGAAGTCCATGAAGTGTTGTGACATCAAATCAAACATGTAAGAAACTCTCATGTCACCCTCATTTTCCATCTCTCTCAACCAAAGAATTCCCTATTGAACACCATTCAAAAGAAGCATTAAGGATAACAAAGTTACAATATGTGTACTTGTTGGGTAATCTCCTGGCTGATTCTTTTAGGGCCTTTATGCCAGCCTGGCTTTGCAAAAGGCAGTCAAGAAGAATAAACATACTTGACCTCATTTTCCCCTGACACTATTGATATAAATGATCACCACTACTCAGTGTTGTGGAGATCAGTTTCCATCTTCAAGCTGAAGACATGTTTCAGCATGTTGTGTGGCTATGTCTGTCTTCCTAGCAGAAGATGCAAATTTAATACCAAAATTAAAGGGTAACTAAAGAACTAATATGAGTGAAGGTGCTTGAGTGTGCCGGTTATGATTTTCTAAAATTCCCTGGAATGGTCCCAGCTGATCAAAAGTTGGCAAATGCAACATTCGCTATTCAAGAAATGACTTTGAAAGAAATGGCCAGTGTACTTTCATGAAAGGAAAGTGATATATGACAACTTTATTAGTTTTAAGAGTGTAACTAGTGGATAAATAAAAGGGAGCAAGTAAGTGCTTCAAAAAGATATTCAACAAGTTGCAGCACAAAATGTTGATATGCATGTTAAGGGCTCATATATTTGTAAGTAATAAACAAATGAAAGGTCACAGACCTGAGATTTTAACTGCATTTTACTCTTCACAGATGCTACTTGTGCTGCAGAGGATACCTAGCATTTTCTAATTTCATTTAAGATTCTGAAGGGGCTTGAGTATGTAAACGCTGAGGAGTTGCTTCTTTTGCTTGAGAATCTAAAACATAGAGGAAAGTCTCAGGAAAATGAATTGATCATTTCAGACTGAAATGAGAAGAAGCATCTTCACTGCATGGTTGAAAATATTTAAGACTCTGATGGACAAGTTTCCAGCCTAAATGAATCAAGGGATTCAGGGAGCAGCCAGGAAAGTGGACTTAAGGCAGAAGATCATGTTTGCACTAAATAGCAGAACAAGCTTGAAGTGCATTATGTTCTAGTCCTGCTCCTATTTCCATGTTTTTAAAGATGATTGCTTTGACCAGGCATGAGCAAGGCCAAGTGATATTCCATAGAATTTAGATTTTGTTTCATTGCAGTGTACATCTTCAGGCTGGAATGGCTTTGATGAATGAAAGCAATGCACCAGTCATTTCAATTCAGCATGGAAAACATTTCAGCTGAAGCATAATCATTTGCCTTTACATGCATACATCGCAATTTCAGGAATTCTGTGCAGACCTATTTAAAATATTCGTGAAATCTAATCACCAAAATAAACATATAATGTAATAGCCATTTAAGGCTGACCTCAGTGGCTGTAATTTCTAATTGGCTTGAGTACTTACATAGAGTTATATAATATTAAGTGTTGCTCCAGATTTGATTGAGAGCAGGCGATTCTCATTGGACTTCAGGCTGTTGTGGCGCAGTGTAGTGTTCCTACCCCTGAACTGAGAGGTAAAAAAAATAAATGTACCTGGTATGGTTATGCTTTTTAGTTCAAATTTATACATTGACTGTTTTTCTTTCTAATCATTAATATTCCAATTCTGTTTATGTGTAATAAATAAAGAAACTGATATAAACTTAATTAAGAGTGATTATAATATTGTTACCTAGTGAACAACAATGAAGTTATAATACTATTTAGTCATGTTATGTTAGGTATTAACTACTTAAAAAATCATGTTGATAAATATTGCTAATACAAAGGACGTGATCAATTAATCTTATTTGTAACAGTTGATCTGGACACAAATAATCCCACTAATGAAATACCATGACACTCAACTGAGTGAAATTTGTTTAACTCTCAAGTTTGTTTTACTGAATTGTACAACTGCTGCTGCAAAAATAGAAAGTGCTTCCGAGATGACATTTAATTTATGGATAACTCAATTGAAATTAAATGAGATGTGATTGAAACAAGAATCACCAGCTCTTTCTACACCTCAAATCACCTACTCTACAAGAAATAATGGCTTCGATGTTTGGCTGACATGGACATCTAAATATCCGAAATTGAAAGTAATATGTCATGGAAGTGCTGCATCTGTTGTATAAGTCAAAACTTAAACATAGGCATCTAGCCTCAGCATCTGAAACTGTTGTTTGGCTCTAGGGATATACGAATATTGTGCCTAATGTCTGTTTCAGACCCAGAACTAAAATTGCACTGCCCTGAACAGAGTAAGCACTGTATTTGCCTTTTACATGTGGCTTAGCCAATGGCCTTGTCACAGGTCACTGACTTGGGCCACCAAAAAGGGAAGTTTTAAAATAATACTTGTCAGAAATTAGAGCAGGAGGAGCAAGAGCAATCCTTGAAGACCATTCCCAGTTCCTGCTTCATTGTGAATAGCCCAAACACCCAAGGCTTCCCTCATTTTCAAATTACCTTTCCCTATGCAGTGATGCAAAATTTAAATCTCCTTCATTTCTAGTGTAAGCTACCAGGAAACATGCTAACCTCATTTAAATGAAAACCAGTGCCAACTATTCCAGTGTTGAGACTGCACCCAGTTTGTAACAGCAGGCTGGTGTAATCCAGTTCCATCCCCTATGTATGTAAATAGCATAAAGAATACAACAATAATATACAATATAAAGAAATTCAAAATTGATTGATCCTTTGCCCAATCATTTAGTTAATCCTTATTTCAAATAGCTCTGAGTTCCTACCATTCTCAGTTTGCCACTCCATCTAACTCAGGTATGAATCAACAGATTTTTCCTCATTAGGTTGTAAATTACCCTTGGAGGGGACAGAAAGTGGTAATTCATAAATTGTTAACTGCTTTGTAACGTAAAACTTCAAAGTGGAGTCAGTCACTTCATACATTGGTTATTACTGTGGCTTTTAGGAGACTGATACCATTTTCTATGTTTAAAGGAAGTGAAAAGGTTCAGTTGTATCGTTTATGTTAAGAAACACATGCCATGTAACTAAATACGGTTTACTTCTTCACAGATGCCTTGAAGAGTTAGTTCTGGTATTTTCTATTTTCATGTCAGCCCTCCAGCATCTGCAGTATTTTAATTTTTTTTAAAAAATGCCATTAGATTGGTCATTTCTTTATAGATCATAGAATCCCTACAGTGTGGAAACAGACCCTTCAGCCCAATAAGTCCACACTGAGCCTCAAAGCATCTCACGCAGACTCATCCCCCTATAACCCACCTAATCTACACATCCCTGGATACTGCAGGACAATTTAGCATGGCCAATCCACCTGACCTGCACATCTTTGGACTGTGGGAGGAAACCGGAGCACCCGGAGGAAATCCATGCAGACACGGGGAGAATGTGTAAACTGCACACAGACAGTCGCCCGTGGGTGGAATTGAACTCAAGTCCCTGGCACTGTGAGGCAGCAGTGCTGAGCCACCGTGCCACCCCGATGAGCAACAATGAGTAAATTCATTATGAATTACAACATGGCTCATGCCTTAATGGGAAATATTACACTGAGAATGTTGGTCACAAAATTGGCACCGGAAGATTAGGCATCAATATAAATCTGTGAAAAAAATGGCATTGAAGCGTGACACAGAAAAGCAGACTGTCATGCACGAACCTGCACTTTTACAAGATGACTTAGTGTAAGTGGCAATGATGGGAAGTGATTTCTCCGTGCATTAACCAAACTCAATCATATGCCCATATTGATCTGTAATGATCAAGTCATTTTACATAATTTGATGGTCTCTCATTACAAAGGTTTCAAGTTTATATTGAATGGGTTCTAACCAACTCCAGCTTTGCATTAGGAAGTTAGAACAACTTGCTCATTCCAGGTTTATTGCATTACCTCTGAAATCAATATTTACATTTTGTTTTCACAGACGTTCCATGGCAAGTTATTTTAGCTTGTTACTCCTGTGCACTGATGTACAAATGTATTATCATTCAGTTGCTACATATTCATAATTTTTCTCACACAGTAGCTGTGGAATGAATCTCGTAGGAGTACATTGGAATTGGGATTATTGGCTGTTAAACAACTTGTCAACAGCTCAACTTAGCACATTAATATTTAGCCATCCATCTTGCAAAACACACTGTACAAGCTCAACATCGGAAAAATCTGACTAAGAAACCAAAACGAGCACCTGGCAAGTTTAGCTGACCTCTTTTTCCGAATGATCTCCATGATGGCATCACAGGGCAATGGACACATGCACCCCATATTCATATTCATTGACACCCTACAAGTGCCAGCTTCGAAGAATCCTCACAGCACATCTCCAACCTAGTTACGGTTCCCTTCCACCATTCCAACCTGCATCTAGGTCTGTAATGGCAACAATCATTGTAACGCTGCAGTAACAGATAACACAGTGTGGAGCTGGAGGAACACAGTAGGCCAGGCAGCATCAGAGGAGCAGGAAAGCTGATGTTTCGGATTGGGGCCCTTTGTCAGCTCTCCTGCTCCTCTGGTGCTATCTGGCCTGCTGTGTTCCGCCAGCTCCATACGGTGTCATCTCTGACTCCAGCATCGGCAGTTCTTACTATCTCTGAATGCTGCAGTATGAGTGTTTTATGCTCAGGGATATGCATCCAGCTCATGGATTGGACTAGACTGCATCCCCAGGATTTTTGCTGGGTCTCTTAGTGCTTACTGACTCTGAGCCTATATGAATGCTCACAGAATCCCTGCCTTGCAACGCTCTGCCTTGCTTTTTGCACTTAGGCACTCAACCAGAATGCAACATTAAAGTTGGTTGGAGCCATAACCATTTGGATGATCATGTTCGAGGTGAAAGAGACTCATTAATCTCATAGAGAACCATCTGGTTTTGTGAAGGCAAATCATGGAAATCAAGGCTATATTTGTGACTTTCTTCAAAAGCCAAATTTGGTTAGCATTTATTAAAGAAATACATATAAAAACACTTACATTTAAATCATATCCTTCACAATCTCAAAATAATCCAAAGTGTTTAAAGCCAATATGACATAGTCATCATTGTAGGAAATTATTTTGTTTTTAAAATATGAATCATGAGCTGTTGTGATGTTGTATATCAGTGGAATTCTTTGCAATCTACTTGAAAAGAAAATTGAAGTTGGAGGGAAAATGGAAATCAAATATTTTGAAAGCGTAAAACCAGAGATTAAAAGACACAAGCAATGAAGAGAATTAAATTGGCTGACAGTTCAAGTGCTTTAGGGCTGTGATGAACATGATTGAGTTGATATATATTACAAACACAAGAAATTTCAATAAAAAGATGGAAAAATTATCAAGTACTCAATCTCATACTTTCTATTCCCAAAGTATTTTGACACCACAGTAAATGTCCATCTGTAATGGAGAGTATTGAAATAAACATGGTTCTACTGTGCTGTTGGATCCAGCACAGTGTAACCCAGAAAGCTACATAATAGTCATGCAAGGCATGATCAATTCTGGCATGGCCACCATTCATAGCTGGATGTGGCAGGCCTGCAGGGCATAGATCTGAACTGTTGGGTGTAGAATTGCTTAGCCTATTACTTGCTGCTTATGCTGTTTGGCATGCAAGTCGTCCTGTGTTGTAGGTTTGCCAGGTTGATACCTCATTCTTAGTTAGGCCTGGTGGAGCTCCTGACATACCCCTTTGTATTCTTCTTGAATCAGTATTGATCTCCTGACTTGTTAGCAATGGTAGAGAGGGGCAAATGTTGAGCCATGCGTTTGCAGATTGTGCTTGATTATGAGGGTATCCTCAATGTGAAGACGGGAGTTTGTCTCCACAAAGACCATAAAGTGGTTAAGCCTGTGTATACTGTCATAGACCTGTAGAAGGTAGATTGGAAAGGATGAGATCAAGTATGGTTTTTCTTTTTGTCGGTTGATTCACCACCAATATTCCATCTAAGCTGCAGCTGCTCCAAGGTTTCCACATGACAATCGGTGTCAGCACACTGAATGCAACATTGACTTTCGGTATCCGACATTACTGATGTGCATGGATCTTGGAAGTCTGCACAGTAGGAAAAAAAAATAGAGACAATGCTGCTAGCCACCTATTGAAGACGCGGTCTAGAATTTATATCCATCAAAACTTGATTAGCCCAGTCAGTAGCACTGCAGTCAAGCCACTGTTGTTGATGGGCATTGAAGTCTCCCATCCAGAATACATTCTGCTTCCTTGCCACCCTCAGAACCTCCTCCAACTGGTGAGCAGCATAACATAGTTATGCATCTGCTACCTCTGCTGTAAGTGCCTTTGCACACAGTATGAGGCAGGCATTAAGCACAACTTTTGATACATACTACCAAAAATTGGTAGCCGAAATTGTGTGCATTTTCAGAGTTGTGAGAGATCCAGCTACTGAAATAAATAGCGTGGAAGAAGTAATGAAAAAAGCAACCTGCAACTTTGAATTCCTGTGTAAGTCCAATGGCCATGAATTTTCCATTCCCTGCTGTTGTATAAATGTCAGTAGATAGCTCAATCTATTTTCTTCATGATCATGCATACGCGTAATTTGGATAACACCTCATTACCGATATTAGTGCAGACAATTTTGATTTTCTTATGAAAAGAGAGATATTTGGAGAAATGCAATTGTGTTTAGTGTTCTTGCTAGCTTGCTATAATCACGTGACCTTCACTTCCACTGTAAGTGCCTTTGTATGGAGTCAGTGACAACCATTAAGCACTTCACTTCAACCATTAGCCACCTTGACCTCCATTGCTCAGCTCCCAGCCAATAAAAAGCATGTGCTTTAAATCTGAGTCCTGACAATGAGCTGCCAGCATAGGTATCCTGTCCATCCACTGCATAACCTGCACTTTGATCTTTATTGCTACTTCCTGTGCCTGTCTGCCCCTGCTGTCTGAACACCTACTCTGGAAATGATCAAATTTCTAATCCATTGAATTTAAATTCGAAGCATGCTGCTCTGCCTTCATTCTGTACATTATGTACATAAAACTTTAGGAATATTTACAGGAAATGCGATCCAGATATTCATGTATAAATTCCTGCGTAGTGTTGGACAATATTAAACTAGCTCAGAGCCAGCTGTTATTGAATTTTGCATCTTAATTTATCTTGTGACACTTTTTTTTGTTTATCAGTGCATAGGGCACTGATACCATATCAGCAAAGCTTGCACCACTGTTAATTATTTGCTGTCTTGTTATTTATGATACCAGAAAGGAGCATAAATAACAACATTCAGAGTGGAGGGCTGTTTATTCAGCTGGGTTGCCAGTTGAAAGATGGTGATTGAATGCAGTTGGTGACAGCTTAGCTGTACAGTAAAGACAAATATTCCCCTGGATCAATAGAAAATGAGAATACATTTTATTGATTGTTCTGATTTAGATTTACTAAACAGATGCTGTGTGATATGTGTGAGAAATTAAATAGAGATTGGAAGTGTCACACACTTGACATGAACCATTCGTAAAATGTGGCATATTTAAACCATTTTAAATATTGGATCAACATTCCAAATGTTGTATTGCAGATGCATATACAGTACGAACCTTTGGGAAAGTGTGCACTGACCTTAAAAGCTATCAATATTTAACACATTGTTTTTCTACTCATGTTGCTGACTCAATGCTGAAAGAGCAGAATGCAATAATAGGAAACAAGATGATCAGTTCATTTAGTACCTTGCAGTGTTTCCATTTTGACAATCTGATTCTGTCAAGGTGAGAAGGCATTGAGGGTCAGTAGGCAGGCCAGAAATCATCCGATGAAGAGTCCAACATTGACTTTGAGGAAGACTGTGAGCAGCACAATGGCGATATACAATAACATGTAAATTCTGTCTAAAATGGAGACCTTGAAGGCTCTGATCATAAGTAAATACCATAAAAACTTCACAGACATCTTCCAGATATTATAGTGCATGCATTATGACCTCAGCCCAACCTGGCATATCAGCCAAATAACCAAGTATTTGATGGATACAGTGCGGGAATAGTAATAGATTGACGCTAAGTAATGATGCAAATTTGACAAGCTACTGCAGAATTGGTAGGCTAAATGGCCTCCTTCTGTGCCCATCAATGTTGTGATTGTGTGAAGCCATTCTGAAAGATATTTGTTACAATAACCTCCGGTTGGCATCACTGAGATATCATGGTGTTGCAGCCCTTAAAAAGCAAAGTAGTTTGCAGATATGCATCCAACACACACATAGAGAGAGTGCACAAGTTAATGAAGAGAAAATCAACAATAGCACATTCAATTTTCATATCTCTCCAATACTTCGGACACTGGCTAAGATGTTTTTAATTTTTTTTCTGAGTGCTACCCTGTTCTGTTTCTTCATCTCTATTAGCTGCAAAGGACATGGGCTGTTGACTCTGTTACCTCATTAGCTGTGAGATAAGGAATTATAAGCCTCATCCATCGTGACATATCCTGAGGCTCCAGTGTCACTAGCAGAGGGGCAAAGGAGATATTATCACCATCAGGAATGCCTTAAGAAAACACGCCTAGGTATAGACAAATCCTGCTTATCCACCAACATGAATTCCAATTTGTTTTCTCTGTTTACCAGAAATGAACCAGAGCCAGGCTAGAACACCTGGTACCTTGGCCATCTCTAATATTAGCAATGGTGTGCTGAAATTATTGGCAATACAAGGGCTTCCACATCTGAATATATACCCAGGAGACCCTAACTGATTGTGGCTCTCAGTGAGAGTCACTAATCTTTTAATGGATGAGAACAAACATTCAGAAGAAAGGCTGATTGTAGCCATCAGTTTGGATGGATTCTTCCACACTTGAGATGAGAATGCACACACGCTTTGGCATCTCTACCAGATCTTCAAATACCTCGTATGACATCAAACATCTGCCATAATCATAGATTCATCAACTCCCTGGAGTCCAAAATCTTTCTAGTCCACCACACTCCTCCAACTGGCAGAAGCCTACACTGATTTAGCCTTTGGTTCAGTGATTGTGCAGTATTCAGATCAATAGCTGTAACTGTTGCAGCCAACATGCACAAACTGAGCCAGGTGCCAGTATCCAAGCCAGTGCTTTTTGCAGAGCAAGGATGGGACATTGTTCCTACTGAGGTTCTCTTATCGTCTCCTGAGATCCCTAAGTGACCTGTTGAGGGAATAAGATAGATGAGTGCACTTCAACATTAAGAAAAAGCAAAACTAACATTTGCTTCATCCTGAACACAGATGCGCAGAATATAATGCAGACTGCAGATGTGACAAGATTCAATCATTGCAGAACACATACTCATCCTGTCCATTTTCCTCACAGATGCTACCCTTGCCAAGGGAGAACCCTATGTAACTCACCAACACCGGAAGCCATTCCAGCCTCTCCTCTGACAACCCGAATATGTCCCTGTTAAGTATCTGATATCCTCCTCCATCTTAGTGAGCTCTACCAAGTGTGGGAGAGCCCTACTTATCATTGACCTCCCTCAAGCAATGTGGACCTTGTTCCTCTGCAGAAATAACAGGAGATTGATGATTTTCATTAATGATTTTATGTTGCATAGAATTGCATTCCCAGCTATTATATTGTGTTCAAGTATTGGATATTATAAATTAACTCACAGCCTGAGAAATCAGAGCTAACAAAAAATTGGCCAACTAAATTAAACAGCAGCCAGCAGCCATCAACTACAAAGAACAAAAGCCAAGATCAAAGAGATTACAAAGGTTCAAGGGGAACCTTAAAAAGCAAAGTAGTTTGCAGATATGCAACCAACACACACATAGAGAGAATGCACAAGTTAATGAAGAGAAAATCAACAATAGCACATTCAATTTTCATATCTCTCTAATACTTCGGACACTGGCTAAGATGTTTTTAATTTATTTTCTGAGTGCTACCCTGTTCTGTTTCTTCATCTCTATTAGCTGCAAAGGACATGGGCTGTTGACTCTGTTACCTCATTAGCTGTGAGATAAGGAATTATAAGCCTCATCCATCGTGACATATCCTGAGGCTCCAGTGTCACTAGCAGAGGGGCAAAGGAGATATTATCACCATCAGGAATGCCTTAAGAAACCAGCCTGATGGTTATGTATTGGACAAGTGTTGATCAGACTTTTTGGCATCTTGATTGCCTGCGTATGTGCATTTTACACATTCTGGCATGGCAACAGTGAAGGGTCTTGGTATGACCCCATCGGAGGATTTGAACCCAGCTCATGACCCCATTGGCCAAAGGCCACAGAATATTCTGAACAGTCTCGGCTGAGGGGAGATAAAAAATCACACACCTGGGAGTCACCCCCTCAGTGAAGACTCGGTGAATATTGACCTGGCCCAGCAGTGAAGCTCTGACCACCTGGAGAGACAGAAGGTTCAACCAGATTTATGACAGCCACATTCATTGAAGATAGCCAGCCCTAAGTCAAAGAGGAAGGAGATTCCAGCACCAGAACCCAAACTAGTGGATCATTACATGTAATATCCTTTCTCAGATGGACAGAGCTAGACCCCACAAAGAGAATCATGGTAGCCCACCCCCATATCATCCTAGACCAAATACATGCTGTCACTGTGAGATAAACCAAGGTCAAATATCTGGTAAAGGCTCAGAGCAGTGATGCTGAGTTAAAGCAAGTATAGAAGGGAATAATCTTCATTTCATATAGCATGTGGGAAAACAAGTTAAGTAGTAAGGATGAACTTGTTTTCGAAGACGGACAGTATGTGATATTGGTCCATGACTGAAATTAAGTGATTTACCAACGTTACACTGTTCAGGGTCAATGAGGGACAGAAACCAGGATTGGCAGTATTAAGGGGTTGTGTTGGCGGCCAGAAGTGGGAAAAGATATGAAATATTATGTTGGGAATTTTATTATCTGCACCCAGAACAATCCAGACAATGTGTCAATAAAGGAGATTTAAGGCAGATTAGGCCAATAGCTGGACTGACCTTCACATACACTATGTTGGCACCCTACAACTGTGTAAAGAAGGCTGTAAATATATCTCGGTTGTTGTGAACATTTTTAACAAATGGGTAGAGGTGTTTCCCACTCAAACAAACACCATTAAAGTTGCAGCAGACACTCGAATTCAGAACATTTTCACAAGATGGTGGCTTTCCTCCAGTGTAGGGATTCCAGCGAGGGATCCCAGTTTACGGCCCAGGTAATGCAGGCAGTGATGCAGGCTGTTTGGCATTAACCAAACGTTCAACATTGCTTAGCATCCTCAAACCAGTGGGATTGTAGACAGGATGAATCGGACAATCAAAGGGAGGCTGCGAAAACTCGTCCAGCAAACAATTCGACCTGGAACGTAGTTATATCATTTGTCCTTGTATTCATAAGGAACTCATCCCCAGTTCAATTGGATTCAACCCCAAGGTTTTAATGACTGGCTACCCCGGGAAAGACTTTGAATCCTTAATTGGATTATTTTTATTGTCACATGTACTCACATAGAGTCACAGAGTCATACAAGACGGAAACAGACCCTTCAGTCCAACCAGTCCATGGAAAACATAATTCCAAACTAAACTAGTCCCACCTGCCTGTTCCTGGCCCATATCCTTCCAAATCTTTCTTATTCATATATCTATTCAAATGTCTTTTAAACATTGTAATTGTACCCGCATCCACCACTTCCTCAGGAAGTTCATTCCACATGCGAATCAGCATCTGTGTAAATAACTTGTCTCCATGTCTTTTCTTAATATCTCTCCTCTCACCTTAAAAATGTGCCCCTAGTCTTGAAACTCCTCATCTCCGGTAAAAGACAACTCCCATCAACTCTATCTATACCTCTCATTACTTTATAAACTTCTGAGGTTGTTGACTTGCTCGCTGAGCTGGCTTCTTCTTGTTCAGACGTTTCATCACCATGCTAGGTGACATCATCAGTGGAGCCTCCAATGAAGCGAAGTTATTCTACTCAGCTTAGAATTTATACTGGCTGGTCCGTTATGGTGAGTAGTGTCATTTCCAGTTTTGATCTGTATTTTATATATGGGGTCTAATTCTATGTGTTTGTTGATTGCATATGGCTGGGGAAACACCTGGGAATTCCTGTGCGTGTCTATGTTTGTCATGGTTTACTATGGTTACCTTGTCCCAGTTAACTGTTCTGTAATAAAGTTAAATTGAGGATTGACTTAGATAATGTTAGAGTTGAATATGTGAACTTCCAAAAGGTACTTGATAAAATCCAATCTAATAGTTTTGTTCTGAATAAGGGTCACTGGACCCGAAATATTAACTCTGATTTCTCTCCGCAGATGCTGCCAGACCTGCTGCGATTTTCCAGCAATTTCTGTTTTTGTTTCAGATTTTCAGCATCTGCCGTTCTTTCAGTTTTTTGTCTAATAGATTTGTTGCTGAGATTGAAGTCCATGGGGTTAAAAGGGCAACTGTTGCATAGATATGAATTAGCAAAAGCTTTTCCATTTAATTTTGAAATATTATTTCTTCATCAATTAATTAAGTACCATCAATGTAACTCATGCCAGGATTTTTTTGCTGTGTTTTGGTGACCTGCTTCAGTTGATACACCGTTGAAAGAAGTACAGTGAAAAGTGTGGACACCTCCTATATTCATGGAGATGTTATGGAATTAAATATTCATGTTCAAAGCTTTTTGTTCTATCATTAGGAATTTTACAATTCACAACCTTCACACTTCTCACAATTTTGAGCAAACATAAATACATCGATGTAAGGGGCTCATTTTCATAGAAAACAATTCAAATTGTGGAAAATGATATCAAACCAATGAAATGTATCCCCCAAATTCCTCATAATAAAGTGAATTTAATTTATTCAGTTACCTTGAAGTAATGGCTTTGGATACAGGCCTTTATCAGAGCGGTATTTGTTTCGACTTTTCGACGTTGTCAACTTTCTTAAGGTTGTAACAAAATGTCTGCATAATTAAAATCGTGGTTTGACTGCATTACTCAGCGTCATAAATACTTTATGTTATTACTCAAACTGTGCACCTCAAAATTGTTCCTAAAATCTAGATAAATATGTTAATTCGATTATCATTGTTTGGCTTACAAAGATTTCAGTAGATCTATGAATTTGCCCATTGCACCTTTGCAACAAGAACCACAAGAACTTGCATTTTTATAATAGATTGTTTCAGTGTCTATTAACAAGAATTAGAGATTTCTTTTTCACCAGTGAATTGCAGTGTCCAGGGAATCTGTGATCAGGGAAAGCGCAGCAAGATTCTCTTCATTAATTCAGATTGAAGAATCTTCACGAGGCTATGCAGATGCCAAACCAGGAATCATACATTTGATTATTTAAGTTAATGTAGAATCATATATAAAAGGTGAAATGAACTAATAGAAAGAAAAATTGAATTGAGAGAAAGTTGAAAGAAACCAAAACACTTCAGCCCTTCATAATGCTTTTGAATTTCCAACAATAAGTGAAATCTAAAGGAATGAGACTCCACAATTACATATACATTATAATTTACATTTTCAGTGCCAGCAAGGCTGCTTGCCAGTATTTAAGTCTTATTTTCCAATTAAAAATTCACTTACACTGAAATGCATTGATCCAAACTTTTTTCTGACATTTTTGGTGGGCAACTGTTAGATTAACACCCAATTTCAGAACCTTACATGGAGTCAATTTGCAAGGTAATTATGTAGTGAAACTTGCACTGGAACAGACCAACACTGATAATAAATTCTCATTTTTCACATTTAATTGTGCATGTGTGGTTGACGAAGGTTGTTATCTGATTTACTGTATGATACTGGCAAGGGCTGATAGCCCTTTTTAAAATGGGCTTTTTTGAAAAAGAGAATGAGGAATTTAGGTCAATGCCTTTAATACAGAGAAACATACCAGGGCGATTAAAGGTCCTCTGTCATCCTAAGCCAAGCACTTTTTGGTGGGATGGGGATATTTAGTGGCTGAGAATATTCTGCAGTTTGAAAACCTTTTAGGACGCAAATCCCAGTGAAATATCAGTATGGCGATGCAATCGATTTCTTCGGCAACTGTTGAAATTGCAGTAACAGTAAAACATCTGATGTGTTTTGGAGTTAATATGTTTGGGGGAAAGAAACAACTTGCATTTCTACAGTGCTGAAAACATGAAAATCGAATCTCTTCAAAGTAAGCTTTTCACCCTCATGCCTATTACAATTAGCCGATCTTTGACCAAACCTAGACACTAGGATTTTTTCCTTCATTAGGTTTCTACAGGAGATTGTTAACTCCAGCATATTCCCAACCTCATAAAGCTATCCGTGCCACGGAATTGTGTTTAGTTCCAGATAATTGAAGTGGGTTACTCTACAGGTCAGATGGACACCAAGCAGAAGAGGAAAATACAAATATGAATTAGAAAAGGAGGAAAATCACAATGAAAGAGAAATATTTTATGAAGAGACTTTCAAAAGCATACAGGTGTTGAGGTGGAATTCAAGAAGAGGGTTTTATGAGTACATAAATATGGTGGTCGAAAGAAAGATCACAAATTATAAAGTGGAGAGACTGGAAATAAGAAATAATGGGAAGGTAAAGAGTACCTGCAATGATGGATAGCTAGAGGAGATTGCCATTGTAAGTTTGAACTGATTTTAGCTTTTACATCCAACTAACCATGGAATGAGATGCATATCTTGCCTAACTGATATTTGGGATCTCCAAAGCCCATGTATAGCAAGTACTCATTGTGTGCATTATCTTAAGGCACAAAGATTAAGTTAGAAGAGTTGATAGCTTAATTGAAGAAGTCTTTACGGAGACTCAGGAATTCTCCCACAAGAATACAATCATCCAGGGAAACAAAAACTCATTATAATTTTAATTCCTCTTTGTAAAACATACTCATTCTCTCTAAATGGAGAAGAGAAGTGACAGAAGGAGAGTCTCAATTTCACAATCTGTAAATAAATAACACATGGGGCGTCTTCTCAAATATGAGATGTCAAATATCCTGGTGAATAACAAATGCATTACTTAAATTAAAATCATATTTTTGTTATTTTTGTTGAAGTGGTAAAATAGAATTTATATTTAAACTGAAGGAGATGATTGCACATAAACACTTTCCCTACCTATGGCAGAATCATAAAGACAACTTTCCTTTCTCCTGTGATTCAGTGAAATCCAGTAGATTTGCAGCTACTTCCATTATGTCTACTGGGAGCTGCATACCCCTGTATAGCAAACAGTTATCCATCTGGCTGCGTGATTTAAGAAACCGTCTGTCTTTAACAGTTCAAACCAAGATTCATCTAGCTAAGGAAGCAGAAAAAGGGACATTATCAAAAAGCCTGCACCTGGTGGAAAAACAAGCTGTTACCAATTCATCTTTGTATGGTCAATGAACCTTTATTCACTGTGCAGCTGTTCGTCGCATCAGGTTTATTAGATGCATCTGTCGTATTGAAAGCATTGTGCTGAATTGCCTGGATTTCTTTGTGCATACTGGCACACAGCTTACTATCCAGTGATCCAAGTATGAGCGAGTGTGCAATAGATAATAATAGATAACGTATAGGGAATCATTACATCCTGTGTTTCAGTCATTGTGGAAATGTTTAAAATCATGGATAATCAGTATCTCCCAAGAAAGCCACTTATAGCTCCAAAACTGTCAAAGCAAAGTTTTAAAGCACATAATTGGATCCTATTTTTAAAATTGCTGAAAGGTATTCATTCTTATTTTTAACATCCATGATTAGGGAATGTATGGATTTATACTCTTTATTTTAGGTTAATTTGTTTGGTTGACATCAATGAAATGTAGATCCTGATTAATGTTGGATTCCATATAGCTAATACATGTATTGTATCCCCCAAAGGGTTAACGGTTGTGATTTATTCAGTTTAAGATTATAACATTTCTTACATTAACAAGGCTTACTGTAAAGGTCTGAAATGCCACAACGTCCATCTCGACAGCAAATGCATTTCTTTAACAGAAGCAAAATGGGCCAAGTTTCCATGCGGTCATTGTTCAAGTTTTTCAAAGCATTACTCATACTTCCAAAATAATATGAAAAAAAGAAAACTCTGAAAATATTTTGCACAAAGGAATTAATTTTGTCTTTGAGGAAAAAGAAAGGAAAGCTAAAACAATTGAATTAATATGATAAAAATGAGTTAAATTATTAAATAGCAGAGGGAAATGGCAGTCATATTTATTTCTGAAGTTTCATTTCATATTATTTTTTATTTAATTTGGATGGAGTATGATATTGTTGTATGAGAGCTACTCTTGGCATCCAGGTATTGTTATTTTAATTAATTCTGTTTGTTGCAATGTTAACATATGGACTGGAACTTTAAAACAATGACATTCCATAGTGTAAGAGTAAATGCACCCAATGTGGCCTACTCTATATTAGAGAAACTATATGCAGGCTGAATGACTGCTTTGCAGAACACCTCCAGTCCGTGCGCAAGCATGACTCTGACCTTCCCATAGCTGGTCATTTAAACAGAGCATCCTACTCACATGCCCATTTGTCTGTCCCCGGTACACTGCAGTGCTCTGTCAAATCGCAGTACAAACTGGAATAACAACAACTTATGTTCAGACTAGGCACTTAACAACCTTCTGGACTTAATATTGATTTCAACACGTTCAGGTTGTGAACCCACTCCTATTCCTTCCTTTTCTTTTTGCTTTACTGGTTCTATTCTCTGTCACAGTGTCCTCTCCCCCTACTCCCAATCCAGTTGGACTATCTGTTCTTTCTTGTCTGGCAGTTAGATACACCATTGTTCTGCATTCTCACGTTCTGATCACTTAATCTGCACTATCAACACCCCTTCTCCCCCAGCACTCCTAACCCTTCCCAAACTATTGCATACCTGCCTTTCCCTCCACATTTTATGACTCTGATGAGGAGTAATCTAGATTCGAAGCATTAGCTTGCTCTCTCTCCATAGATGCTGTCTGACCTGCTGGATCGCCAGCATTTTTTGTTTTCAGTACTTTCCACAACATATTGCCTGGATTATTATTCAAATGTTAACCTGCAAAACTGAACTGAATACATAAAATAAAAACCGAAAGAACTGCGGATGCTGTAAATCAGCAACTTCTGAGGAAGGGTCACCGGACCCAAAACATTAACTCTGTTTTTTCCTTCACAGATGCTGCCAGACCTGCTGAGCTTTTCTGGCAACTTTGTTTTTGTTCCTGAATACATAAAATAACTTGCAATAAAAATAATTAACAAACTGTTGTTTCTGCTGTCTTCCCTCAGGTATAAGGACAAAATTGATTGTTTTTTCGATTTCATTGTACAGACAGTTATCAGACTGTGGTTGAATCAGAAGACTACTGTCTCTTTAAAGGAAGGAAGCAAAGGAAATATATGAAGCAAAGAAGAATGTTAGGTTAAGAGTAGAAAGTGGGACAAAGGGGTAGCTAGACATAAGGAATAGCTAAACATAAAGGTCCGTCCTTGTCTGTAAATGTCTACTACGCTTCAAAGAAGTTAACAAATTCACAATAAATATGTCTCGTTAACGGCATCCTCTCTTATGCACACAACACACATGTGGCCTTAATCCAACTACAATGTACAGAAGAATAAATAAAATGGAATATGTTATTTAAAAGAAGCTTGCTGCAAAATGATCATGGTTATAATCTACGCTTATTAAATGTTAGTTGTAATGTGGCAGAGATTCTCTCCTGCAGTTTTTGATGTAAGATGAGCTTCTTGTTTGAGAATCACAATGTTGTGACCATATTCAGATACCTCACCATTATTATTTAATGTGTTTGGCCAAACAATGACAAAAGGGTCAAGCAAGATCACAAGGTTGCATTTAATTTGCATTCTTGTTGAAGATTAGAAATGAATACCCTCTAGTCTTTTATCATAAAACATATCTTTCTCTACATAAAGCTGAAATTAAAATTAGTTAAAAGAACAGACATTAATTATCTTTTCATCCTGAACTCCACAAATTTTATGGCCTTCGTGAATAAATTACAATAGTATTGTAGTTGCATTAGAGTACAAGTACAAGGTGGGTGCAATGCAAGCTCATTTCAGTAATACATTTCTGATCTCAACAATATTACACTGAATAAAGTGCAGGAGCTTTCCCTTTTTCAGCAAGTACCTTAAACACAATATGTCATTGTCTTATCATTTCCCATGCACCTCCAATCACTGAATTCATGGAGATACTGAGAAAACATGAAATTGGTGAGCCATCTTATTATTGGTCCTAATTTTAAAATTTCTAAAATGGTGGACTGAGAGTAGCGTGGATCTTATAGCTGCTCCTGAGATTCAGACTTATTTCTAGATTCGCTTCTAGATTTCTGACAGTTATTACATTTCAATAGTATAAGATTTTTGTTTTGATTCATTTTTTAGTTCACTTGTACTGAAAATTGACATTTTGATAAGTACATGAATAAGAAAATTTTGGAGGGGTATGAGCCCAGCACAGGCAGCTGGGACTAGTCTAATTTGGGATTAATGTTGGTATGGACCAGGTGGATAGAGGGTCTGTTTCCATGCTGTATGACTCTTTAAAAGATCCTGCAGCAGAGAAATCATTGACAAACCAGTCAAGGCTAAGATCTCCTGTACTCTTGACTATTGACCAACACTCAATCCATATTTATATTTTCACTTGGATCACATGCTCCTGTTGGAGTGAAGGGTAAGGCTGATAAGATTAAGGAACAATGGATGAATAAAGTTATTGATATTCCAGTCAAGAATAAAAGAGAATCTTACTTTAGATGTTGACAGTTTGATTCAATTGAATCTCTTAATCAAAATAAAGACTATATGGGCATTCTTCAGAAAGAAATCAGGAAGGCAAAGAGGGGATATGAGATAGCATTGGCAGATAAGGTTAAGGATAATCCAAAGAGATTCTACAAGTACATTAAGAGCAAGAGGGAAACTAGACAGAGGGTAGAGCCCCTTAAAGATCAAGGAGGTTGTCTTTGTGTTGAACTCCAGGAGATGGGGAAGATACTAAATGAATATTTCGCATTAGTTATTACTGTGAAGAAGGAAATGGAAGCTAGAGAACACAAAAAAATAAATTTTGGTGTTGTAATAAACAGTTCATATTACAGACAAGGAAAGTCAGGAGGTCTTGGAAAATATAAAGCTGGATGGATCTACAGGATCTGATAGAAAATATCCCAGAACATTGTGGGAATTAAGGAAGGGAATTGCGAGCCATCTTGCAGAAATATTTGCACCATCTATAACTACAGGGGAGGTGTCTGATAACTGGAGGGTGGCTAACGTTGTACTTTTGTTGAAGAAAAGTTGTAAGAAGAAACCGGGGAAATATAGACCTGAGAGTCTCTCCTCAATTGTAGGCAAATTGTTGGAGGTGCTTATAAAAGATAGGATTTATGAACACTTAGGCAAAAACTGATTAGTGATAGTCAGCATGGTTTTGTGTGAGGAAAATCGTGTTCCACAAACTTGATTGAATTTTTTGGGTAAGTTACCAAAAAGATTGATGACAGCAGAGCAGTAGATGTTGTTTACTTGGATTTTAGTAAGGCCTTCGACAAGGTTCCGCATGGTAGACTGAGAAGCAAAGTTAGGTCTCATGTGATTCAGGGTGAGCTTGACGCTAGCCTGTCACCAGAGGCCTGTCACCAGCAGTATTCCACAGGGATTGGATCTGGGTTCTCTTTTGTTTGTCATTTATATAAATGATTTGGATGAGCATTTAAAAGACATGGTTAGTATGTTTTCGGATGACACCAAAATGATGTAGACAGAGTAGACAGTGAAGAAGGCTTTCTACGTTTACAAAGGGAACTTGATCAAATGGGTTAGTGGGTTGAAAAATGGCAGATGGAGGGGTGGTTCATGTGCAGAATGAACTTCCTGAGGAAGTGGCCGACATGGGTACAATTACAAGGTTTAAAAATTATTTGGATAAGAAAATGAATGGAAAGTTTTGGAGTCATATGAACCAGGAGCAAACAGGTGGGACAAGGTTAGTTTGGATTTACATTCAGCATGGACTGGTTAGAACAAAGGGTCAGTTTCCATACTGTATAAATCAATGACTCTATGATATGTGACTCCTCACTGAATGTTTATTTTTGAAAATCCCAGCAAAGGACACCCACTGGGAACTCAGGACCACATCACGACTGAGGGCCGCTGCCATCACATTGAGAACCATGACAACAAATCATCGCAGGGTCATATAAAACACAACAAAGTGAAACAATCTGTGCACTTGTGCAGGAGAGACACTGAGAGAGGAAATAAAGCTAAGTGCACAGCGAAACTCAGTCTGTACCTACCCAACTTCAGGAAGAAGCAGAAAACAGAGTTGAATCAACAAAATTAGAGCATTTTCAAAA
Organism: Rhincodon typus; assembly: GCF_021869965.1. Taxonomy (NCBI): domain Eukaryota; kingdom Metazoa; phylum Chordata; class Chondrichthyes; order Orectolobiformes; family Rhincodontidae; genus Rhincodon; species Rhincodon typus. The sequence goes on along the minus strand of NC_063337.1, from coordinate 54,189,478 downwards.
GCAGAAACAATAATGAAATCTGTGATTGATTTCTTTTCTGTGGCTGTGGAGAAGATTATCGCTGAGACAGAAGATGAGACTCAAGTCATCCAGGAAATTGAGAAGGGGATCCTGTCGATGGAAGAGAGTGAGACAGAGACATCAATACATACCATCGCTGAGATGTTTGTGGTGTTTTCACGGAGGTTTGATAACAGCAGGGAAGTGCTGGTGAATGTCGTAGGGACTCTGCTTGGAGGACTGATACCACGCTGCGCAGATCATTCCCCTGCAGTTCAGCAGATGGCTCTGAGTGTGGTCCGTACCATTCTGTCCATTCACTTAGTGGGTGCAGGTGCCAGCCTGGAAGAACATCAATACCGCTTAGGGATTCTGAAGACCCTTCCCGAAGACCTGACGGACCCTGATCACCAAATCCAGTTCCAGGCATGCCAACAGATCACGGAGCTGATTTGCCAGAACCTGCCGCGTGGTCAGTTGGACAACCTGCTGCTCATGGTCTGTGGCAGCTTGTCTGACCAAGATCTCAACTGTGCCCGGGTCGCTTCCCTACTGTTCGAAAACATCCTTCTGCGACAGAAACAACGCCTTCAGGGCCATGTCTCAGATATCCTCCATGTGCTAGTCAAATTTCTAAGCCAAGTTGCTATTAAAAAGGAAGAGGTGTTGTCTGTCTTAAAAAGTATTAAGGTAGATAAGTCCCCGGGTCCTGATGGGATCTATCCCAGAATATTGAGGGAGACAATAGAACAAATTGCTGGAGCATCGACAGACATCTTTGTATCCTCTTTAGCCACAGGTGAGGTGTCAGAGGACTGGAGAATAGCCAATGTTGTCCCATTGTTTAAGAAGGGTAGCAGGGATAATCCTGGAAATTACAGGCCTGTGAGTCTCACATCAGTTGTAGGAAATTTATTGGAAAAGATTCTCAGGGACAAAATCTATGCATATTTAGAAGCAAATGTACATATTAGTGATAGACAGCATGGTTTTGTGCAGGAGGAGGTTATGCCTCGCTAACTTGATCGAATTTTTGAGGAGGTTAAGAAGATGATTGATGAGGGAAAAATGATTGATGTTGTCTACATGGATTTCAGTGAAGTTTTTGACAAAGTCCCTCATGGCAGACTGGTACAAAAGGTGAAGTCACATGGTATCAAGGATGAGCTGGCAAGATGTATACAGGACTGACTTAGTCATAGGAGACAGAGGTTAGCAGTAGAAGGATACTTTTCGGAATGGGAGTTGTGACTTATGGTGTTCCAATGGGATCAGTGCTGAGACCTCTGCTGTTCATGGTCTACATAAATGGTCTAATTAGTAAGTTTGCGGATGATGCATTGATTGGTGGAGTTGTTGGGATAGTGAGGAGGATTGTCAGAGGATAGAGCAGGTATAGATCAGTTGGAGGCATAGGCAGAAAAATGGAAAATGGTATTTGAACCAGACAAATGTAGCATGATGCATTTTCATAGAATCATCATAGAATCACTACAGTGTGGAAACAGGCCATTCAGCCCAACAAGTCCACACTGCCCCTCCAAAGAGCATTCCACCCAGACCCATTTCCCTATCCATGATTTTGTATGCCTACCCCCCCAATCTAAAGATTCCTGGGCACTATGGATAATTTAGCATGGCCAATCACCTAGCCTGCACATCTTTGGACTGTGGGAGGAAACCAGAGCACCGGGAGGAAACCCACGCAGACACGGGGAGAATGTGCATACTCCACACAGACCGTCGCCCGAGGCTGGAATCAAACCCGGGTCCCTGGTACTGTGAGGCAGCAGTGCTAACCACTGAGCCATGATGAAAATTATATAGTCACTGGCAGAACCCTTAGGTGTATTGTTATGCAGAGGGCTCTGGGTGTGCAGGTCCACAAATCACTGAAGGCACCAGCACAGGGAGATAAGGTAGTAAAAAAGGCCTATGGCATGCTCACCTTCATTGGAAGGAGGATTGAGTATAAGGATAGACAAGTTATGCTGCAGCTTTGTAGAACTTTATTCAGACCATACTTGGAATATTGTCTACAGTTCTGGTCACCACACTTCCAGAAGGATGCGGATGTTGCCGGTATGTGGGATTTTAGCTTTGAAGAAAGGTTGGATAGACTAAGTTTGTTTTCACTGGAAAGCAGGAGGTTGAGGGGCGACCTGATAGAAGTTTATAAGATTGTGAATGGCATGGATAGAGTGGAACATATGAGGCTTTTTCCCAGGGTGGACTGGTCAATTATTAGGAACACAGGTGCGAGAGAGGAGTTTAAACGAGATGTGCGAGGCAAGTTTTTCACACAAAGTATAGTGAATGCCTGAAACACATTGCCAGGGGTGGTGGTGGAAGCAGACACAATAGCAACATTCAAGGCACATCCAGAAGAATACATGAATATGAAGGGAATAGAGGGATATGGATCCTGTAAGTGAAGACAGTTTTAGTATGGAAGGGCAAAATGTAGTGGCGCAGGCTTGGAGGGACGAAGGGCCTGTTCTTATGCTGTAATGTTCTTTGTTCTTTGTTCTATCTAAAAGTTAAAGTTCTAAATTGGAAGAAGGCCAATTTCGACGATATTAGGCAACAACTTTCAAAAGTTGATCGGGGCCAAATATTCACAGGTAGCGGAACAGCTGGAAAATGGGAAGCATTCAAAAATAAGATAATGAGAGTCCAGCGACAGTATGTCCTGCTCAGGTGAAAAGCAAGGCTGATAGATGTAGGGAATGCTAAATGGCTAGAGAAATTGAGGTTTTGGTCAAGAAAAAAGCGGAAGCATACGTCAGGTATAAACAGCAGGGATCAAGTGAATCCCTAGAAGAGTATAAAGACAGTAGAAGTATACTTAAGAAGGAAATCAGGAGGGCAAAAAGTGGACATGAGGTAGATTTTGAAGTGAGTTAAAGAGAGTCAAAAGGAATTCTACAAATACATTATGGACAAAGAATTAACCATGGAGAGAATAGGGCCCCTTAAAGATCAGCAAGGTCACCTATGTGTGGAACCACAGGAGATGGGGGAGATACTAAACTGAGTATTTTGCATCAGTGTTTATTGTGGGGAAGGATATGGAAGCTAGAGAACTTGGGGAAATAAACAGTGACATCTTGAAGAATGTCCATATTAGAGAGAAGGAGGCACTGGACATGTTAAAATACATAAAGGTGGATAAATGCCTGGGAACAGACCAGGTGCACCTTAAAGCATTGTGGGAAGCTAGAAAAGTGATTGCTGGTCCCCTTGCTGAGATATTTGTTTCATCAATAGTCACAAGTGAGGTGCTGGAAGACTGGATGTTGGTTAACGTGGTGCCATTATTTAAGAAAGGTGGTGAGTAAAAGCCACTGGCGAACCTAACATCAGTGGTGGGCAAGTTGTTGGAGGTGATCCTGAGGGACAGGATTTACATGTATTTGGAAAGACAAGGACTGACTTGGGATAGTCAACATGGCTTTGTGTGTGGGAAATTGTATTTCATGAACTTGACTGAGTTTTTTGGAGAAGTAACAAAGAGGATTGATGTAAGCAGAGTGGTGGACATGATACATATGGATTTCAGTAAGGCATTTGACAAGGTTCCTCATGGTAGACTGGTTAGCAAGGTTAGATCACATGGAATACAGGGAGGATTAGCCATTTGGATACAGAACTGGCTCGAAGGTAGGAGACAGAGGCTGATGGTGAAGAGTTGCTTTTTAGACTGGAGACCTTTAACCAGCGGTGTGCCACAAGGATTGGTGCTGGGTGCACTGTTTTTTGTCGTTTATATAAATGACTTAGATGTGAACATAGGAGGTGTGGTTAGTAAGTTTGCAGATGACAACAAAATTGGTGGTGTAGTGGACAGTGAAGATGGTTACCTCAGAGTACAACGGGACCTGCATCGGATGGGCTGATGGGCCGAGGGGTGGCAGATGGAGTTTAATTTAGAGAAATGTGAGGTACTGCATTTTTGGAAAGGCAAATCAGGGCAGGACTTACATACTTAATGGTAAGTTCCTGGGGAGTGTTGCTCAACAAAGAGACCTTGGAGTGCAGGTTCGGAATTCCTTGAAAATAGAATCGCTGGTTGGCAGGATAGTGAAGAAGAAGTTTGGCATGCTTGCATTTATTGGTCAGTGCATTGAGTATGGGAGTTGGGAGATCATGTTGCAGCTGTACAGGCCATTGGTTAGGCCACTTATGAAATATTGCGTTCAATTCTGGTCTCCCTGCTACAGAAAGGATGTTGTGAAACTTGAAAGTGTTCAGAAAAGATTTACAAGGATGTTGCCAGGGCTGGAGCATTTGAGCTACAGGGAGAGGTTGAATAGGCTGGGGATATTTTCCCTGGAGCGTTGGAGGCTGAAGGGTGACATTAAAGAAATTTACAAAATCATGAGGGGCATGGATAGGGTGAATATCCATGGTCGCTGCCTGGGGTAGGAGAATCCAAAACTAGAGGGCATAGGTTTAAGCTAAGAGGGGAAACATTTAAAAGTGACCTAAGGGGCAATTTTTTCACGCAGAGGGTGGTGCTTGTAAGGAATGAGCAGCCAGAGGAAGTGATGGAGGATGGTACAATTACAGCATGTAAAAGGCATCAGGATAGGTATATGAATAGGAAGGGTTTAGAGGGATACAAGCCAAATGCTGGCAAATGGGACTAGATTAATTGAGAAAAACTGGTCGGCATGGATGAGTTGGACCAAATTACAATTGTGGACTGTCATTTGAATTGTAGCTGAGATCATGTGAATGGTGACCTCAAACAGTATAAGAATCAAACCTGTGCTGTTTGTTCCACGAACTGTCACAAGCAAGTCAACTAAGTGATACCTTATGATATCATGATAACTAACTTTTCTATCTATCTTGGAGTCATTGGAAAACCTTGCAAATATGCATTTGGTCCTTTCGTTCAATTCATTGATATCAATTATAAATTGATAAGGATCTAGCACTAATCCCTCTGGCACTCCATTGATTACATGTTACCAACCTGATAAAGATCCCTTTATCCTTACTTTTTGCTTTCTGTTAGTGAACCAGTCATTTATCCCAGTACATCAAGTGTTCTTCCCTTCTGTTGTAAACTTTGATGTGCCAACTTAACAGGTAGCTTTTGGAAATCAAAATACACAACATCTACAAGTTCCCCTTTATTCATTTTGCATGATCACCTCTGAAAAATCTTAAATAAATCAGATAAACACAATTTCCTTTTCACAAAGCCCCAAATTGAAGTCTGATCGCATGATAATTTTATATTATCTTGTTGTAACCTCCATAAAACCGATAGTAATAGTGTTAATGGAGTTTTCATGCTGCTAATTGGATTTTGGTTTCCTGCTTTCTACCTCTCACTCCTAATTAAAGATGTAACTTTGGCTATTTTGCAGTCTCCGGGGACTCTTCTTAAATTTAAATTACTTTCGCAGGTTTTCGCCAATGCAGCTACTACTTAGTACTTAAACTTAGAAACATAGAAAATAGGAGTGGGAGTGGGCTATTCAGCCTTTTGAGCCTACTCCACCATTCAATATGATCATGGCTGATTATCCTATCCAGTACACTGTTTCTGCTTTCTCCCCACACCCTTTGATACTTTTAGCTCCAAGAAGCATATCAAACTCCTTGGAAACATTCCATGTTTCGGTCTCAACTGTTTTTTTTTGTGGTGGAGAATGCCACAAGCTGGCCATTTTCAGTGTGAAAACAATTACTCCTCATCTCAATCCTAAATGACCTACCCTTACCCTTAAACTGTGACCCCTCATTCTGGACTCCCCAGTCATCAGGAACTTCCTCCCTGCATTTATACTGTCTCATCCTGTTAGAATTTTATAGGTCTCTATGCACCCCCAAACCACCCCATTCTTCCAAACTTCGGAGAACGTAGTTCTAATTGATCCTGTCTCTCTGCATACATCAGACCTAGCAACAATCTGGTAAACTTTTTTTGCACTTCCTCCATAATCAGAACATCATCATCAGATAAGGAGACCAGAACGGCGCACAGTACGATGCTTGTGGTCTCAATGACGCCCTCTATAATTGAAGTAAGATATCCCTACTCTTATGCTTCAATCATCTTGCTATGAAGGTCAACATACCATTTGCCCTCTTCACGACCTGCTACACCTGCATGCTTAACATGCCAGATTTGTCAGCCTTTATGTCAAATAACTTGCCTAACATATTTTCTATAGCAATGGTGATTGATTTCAGTTCCTCCCTCTCATTCACCTTTTGATTTTCAAATAACTTTGAGAGGGTTTTCTAAATTTTCTACAGGTAAGTCAAACACAAAGTTCCTATTCAAAACTGCGACCATTTTTGGATTTAACACTTGCCTTCCATTATCATTTCTGCAGACTCACTATCAAGAGAACAAACACAATCTTGAGTGTTTTTTTTTTCCCTAGTTAGCTTTACTTCCTTATCCTTATAATTACCTTTGTTCTCATTAAAATTACTAGTCTGAGACTTATACATCTTTACTTCGAATTGAACATAAAATTATGTTGCTATGATTGCTGTCACCCAAAGCTCCTTTATTAACTGGTTATTGATCAATCCTGTCTCATTTTATATCACCTGGTCTAGAAAGCTTGCTTGTAGCTATGCTTTAGAATGTTTAACTCCTGGAAATAGTCTCAAATACACTATGTGAATTCATTCCTCAGGCTATCTTTGCCAATCTGATTATTTCAAACTACATGTTGGTTGAAGTCACCCATGACTGTTGTGGTGTTTCCTATATGCCCCATTTATTTCTTCCTATGTACTCTGATCTACTATCTAACCACTGTTAGGGGACTATAACTGCTCTCACGAGTGGCATTTTACTTTTGCTATTTGCTATCTCTACACAATCTGATTTCACAACAATTTGCAATTAAAGTTATTCTTCATTACTTCACTAATGACATTATTAATGAATAGAGATACCCACTATTTTCCTAACTTTTTATGTTTTCAGAAAGTCAGAATTCCTGAAAAATTCAGGTCCTGGCCTTTGTCACCCTGCAACTGTGTCTCCATAAAGTCTACCAGGAGATACATATTTATCTCTATATGTGATAACAATTCATCCATGTCATTATAAATGCCACATGCAGTCAGATATAGAAACTTTAACTCTGTCCTTTTACCATTCATGCAATCCTGGGTCTTATCTGCTGGGCCACTATTAAGGGTGAAGTCTCAGCCCCTTTCTACCACATTCTGGTTATCTTTACACTAGTTGCTAACCTGCTCAATTATCTTCTTCTTATCTATCCCCTCCTCCATTATTAATCTAAAGCCCTTTCTACTACGCTAGCTGTACAACTCATCAGAATACTGATTGCAGTATGGTTCAGGATCATCCCAATGTTACAGCTTCCCACTTTGTCCACTATTACAGATTGGTCTCTCTAATTTTAGCTACCTGTTATTAATTTGCTTGCTTGGGTGATAATACAAAGTTTATAAACTTTGAAGTTCTGATTTTTCATTTGTTCCCCAGTTGCTTAAAATTCCTGAGCACAAACTATTTTTTAGCCCTATCTATGTTGTTGATACCCATGTGGACCATGACCACTGTATCCTTCCCCTCCCACTGCAACCAACTCTCCAACCCAAGGGAAAATGTCACAAACTTTGTCATTGGGCAGGTAACATAATCTTCTAGACTCAGGCTCTCAGCTGTAGAAAACTGTGTCTATTTCCTTAACTATACAGTCCCATCACATCGCAACATTGCCTATTTGCTCCTACTTGAATAGTGGCAAGGTTAGTTTGCTCATCTCCGCTACAGCTCACACTCTCTTTCATATAAGCTTTAACAGCCTCAAGGCTGTTGATAGTGGCAAAGGCTGCGGCTTCTACATTCTCAGTCCCATTGCCTGCCTCAAATGCAGTCATTGCCCTTGTTCCTGACCACTAACCAAATCATATACTCTTATTCAAAGTTAGTAGGAACTGTCGATGATGGAGAATCTGAGGCAACAAG